>NW_026728494.1:1565008-1878009 GCF_030684315.1 Stegostoma tigrinum | reverse complement strand
TCTGTTTCAGCCCCTCTGTTTCAGCCCCTCTGTATCAGCCCCTCTGTTTCAGCCCCTCTGTTTCTCGCCCTCTGTTTCTCGCCCTCTGTTTCAGCCCCTCTGTTTCAGCCCCTCTGTTTCAGCCCCTCTGTTTCAGCCCCTCTGTTTCTCGCCCTCTGCTTCTCGCCCAGTGTTTCTCGCCCTCTGTTTCATCCCCTCTGTTTCAGCCCCTCTGTTTCTCGCCCCTCTGTTTCAGCCTCTCTGTTTCTCGCACTCTTTTTCAGCCCCTCTGTTTCTCGCCATCTGTTTCAGCCCCTCTGTTTCAGCCCCTCTGTATCAGCCCCTCTGTTAAAGCCACTCTGTTTCTCGCCCTCTGTTTCTCGCCCTCTGTTTCAGCCCCTCTGTTTCAGCCCCTCTGTTTCAGCCCCTCTGTTTCTCGCCCTCTTTTGTTTCTCGCCCTCTGTTTCTCGCACTCTGTTTCTGGCTCTCTGGTTCTCGCCCTCTGTTTCTCGCCCTCTGTTTCAGCCCCTCTGTTTCAGCCCCTCTGTTTCAGCCCCTCTGTTTCTCGCCCTCTGCTTCTCGCCCACTGTTTCTCGCCCTCTGTTTCAGCCCCTCTGTTTCTCGCCCTCTGTTTCAGCCCCTCTGTTTCAGCCCCACTGTTTCTCGCCATCTGTTTCAGCCCCTCTGTTTCAGCCCCTCTGTTTCAGCCCCTCTGTTTCAGACCCTCTGTTTCTGCCCCTCTGTTTCACCCCCACTGTTTCAGCCCCTCTGTTTCAGCCCCTCTGTTTCTCGCCCTCTGTTTCTCGCCCTCGGATTTAGCCCATCTGTTTGTCGCCCTCTGTTTCAGCCCCTCTGTTTCTCGCCCTCTGTTTCAGACCCTCTGTTTCAGCCCCTCTGTTTCAGCCCTTCTGTTTCAGCCCCTCTGTTTCAGCCCCTCTGTTTCTCGCCCTCTGTTTCAGCCCCTCTGTTTCTCGCCCTCTGTTTCATCCCCTCTGTTTCAGCCCCTCTGTTTCTCGCCCTCTGTTTCAGCCCCTCTGTTGTTCGCCGTCTGTTTCAGCCCCTCTGTTTCAGCCCCTCTGTTGCTCGCCGCTGTTTCAGCCCCTCTGTTTCAGCCCCTCTGTTTCAGCCCCTCAGTTTCAGCCCCTCTGTTTCTCGCCCTATGTTTCTCGCCCTCTGTTTCAGCCCCTCTGTTTCACGCCCTCTGTTTCAGCCCCTCTGTTTCTCGCCCTCTGTTTCAGCCCCTCTGTTTCAGCCCCTCTGTTTCTCGCCCAATGTTTCAGCCCCTCTGTTTCAGCCCCTCTGTATCAGCCCCATGTTTCAGCCCCTCTGTTTCTCGCCCTCTATTTCAGCCCCTCTGTTTCAGCCCCTCTGTTTCAGCCACTCTGTTACTGCCCCTCTGTTTCAGCCCATCTGTTTCTCCCCCTCTGTTTCTCGCCCTCTGTTTCTCGCCCTCTGTTTCTCGCTCTCTGTTTCTCGCACTCAGTTTCTCGCCCTCTGTTTCAGCCCCTCTGTTTCAGCCCCTCTGTTTCAGCCCCTCTGTATCAGCCACTCTGTTTCAGCCCCTCTGTTTCTCGCCCTCTGTTTCTCGCCATCTGTTTCAGCCCCTCTGTTTCAGCCTCTCTGTTTCAGCCCCTCTATTTCTGCCCCTCTGTTTCACCCCCTCTGTTTCAGCCCCTCTGTTTCAGCCCCTCTGTTTCTCGCCCTCTGTTTCTCGCCCTCGGATTTAGCCCCTCTGTTTGTCGCCCTCTGTTTCAGCCCCTCTGTTTCTCGCCGTCTGTTTCAGCACCTCTCTTTCAGCCCCTCTGTTTCAGCCCTTCTGTTTCACCCCCTCTGTTTCAGCCCCTCTGTTTCTCGCCCTCTGTTTCAGCCCCTCTGTTTCTCGCCCTCTGTTTCAGCCCCTCTGTTTCAGCCCCTCTGTATCAGCCCCTCTGTTTAAGCCCCTCTGTTTCTCGCCCTCTGTTTCTCGCCCTCTGTTTCTCGCCCTCTGTTTCTCGCCCACTGTTTCAGCCCCTCTGTTTCAGCCCCTCTGTTTCAGCCCATCTGTTTCAGCCCCTCTCTTTAACCCCTCTGTTTCAGCCCCTCTGTTTCAGCGCCTCTGTTTCTCGCCCTCTGTTTCTCGCTCTCTGTTTCTCGCCCTCTGTTTCAGCCCCTCTGTTTCTCGCCCACTGTTTCAGCCCCTCTGTTTTTCGCCATCTGTTTCAGCCCCTCTGTTTCAGCCCCTCTGTTCCTCGCCCTCTGTTTCAGCCCCTCTGTTTCAGCCCCTCTGTTTGAGCCACTCTGTTTCATCCCCTCAGTTTCAGCCCCTCTGTTTCTTGCCCTATGTTTCTCGCCCTCTGTTTCAGCCCCTCAGTTTCTCGCCCTCTGTTTCAGCCCCTCTGTTTCTCGCCATCTGTTTCAGCCCCTCTGTTTCAGCCCCTCTGTTTCTAGCCCAATGTTTCAGCCCCTCTGTTTCAGCCCCTCTTTATCAGACCCTCTGTTTCAGCCCCTCTGTTTCTCGCCCTCTGTTTCCCGCCCTCTGTTTCACCCCTCTGTTTCAGCCCCTCTGTTTCAGCCCCTCTGTTTCTGCCCCTCTGTTTCAGCCCCTCTGTTTCTCGCCCTCTGTTTCTCGCCATCTGTTTCTCGCCCTCTGGTTCTCGCTCTCTGTTTCTCGCACTCTGTTTCTCGCCCTCTGTTTCATCCCCTCTGTTTCAGCCCCTCTGTTTCTCGCCCCTCTGTTTCATCCTCTCTGTTTCTCGCCCTCTGTTTGAGGCCCTCTGTTTCTCGCCCTCTGTTTCAGCCCCTCTGTTTCAGCCCCTCTGTATCAGCCCCTCTGTTTCAGCCCCTCTGTTTCTCGCCCTCTGTTTCTCGCCCTCTGTTTCAGCCCCTCTGTTTCAGCCCCTCTGTTTCAGCCCCTCTGTTTCTCGCCCTCTTTTGTTTCTCGCCCTCTGTTTCTCGCACTCTGTTTCTGGCTCTCTGGTTCTCGCCCTCTGTTTCTCGCCCTCTGTTTCAGCCCCTCTGTTTCAGCCCCTCTGTTTCAGCCCCTCTGTTTCTCGCCCTCTGCTTCTCGCCCACTGTTTCTCGCCCTCTGTTTCAGCCCCTCTGTTTCTCGCCCTCTGTTTCAGCCCCTCTGTTTCAGCCCCACTGTTTCTCGCCATCTGTTTCAGCCCCTCTGTTTCAGCCCCTCTGTTTCAGCCCCTCTGTTTCAGACCCTCTGTTTCTGCCCCTCTGTTTCACCCCCACTGTTTCAGCCCCTCTGTTTCAGCCCCTCTGTTTCTCGCCCTCTGTTTCTCGCCCTCGGATTTAGCCCATCTGTTTGTCGCCCTCTGTTTCAGCCCCTCTGTTTCTCGCCCTCTGTTTCAGACCCTCTGTTTCAGCCCCTCTGTTTCAGCCCTTCTGTTTCAGCCCCTCTGTTTCAGCCCCTCTGTTTCTCGCCCTCTGTTTCAGCCCCTCTGTTTCTCGCCCTCTGTTTCATCCCCTCTGTTTCAGCCCCTCTGTTTCTCGCCCTCTGTTTCAGCCCCTCTGTTGTTCGCCGTCTGTTTCAGCCCCTCTGTTTCAGCCCCTCTGTTGCTCGCCGCTGTTTCAGCCCCTCTGTTTCAGCCCCTCTGTTTCAGCCCCTCTGTTTCAGCCCCTATGTTTCTCGCCCTCTTTTGTTTCTCGCCCTCTGTTTCTCGCACTCTGTTTCTGGCTCTCTGGTTCTCGCCCTCTGTTTCTCGCCCTCTGTTTCAGCCCCTCTGTTTCAGCTCCTCTGTTTCAGCCCCTCTGTTTCTCGCCCTCTGCTTCTCGCCCACTGTTTCTCGCCCTCTGTTTCATCCCCTCTGTTTCAGCCCCTCTGTTTCAGCCCATCTGTTTCAGCCCCTCTCTTTAACCCCTCTGTTTCAGCCCCTCTGTTTCAGCGCCTCTGTTTCTCGCCCTCTGTTTCTCGCTCTCTGTTTCTCGCCCTCTGTTTCAGCCCCTCTGTTTCTCGCCCACTGTTTCAGCCCCTCTGTTTTTCGCCATCTGTTTCAGCCCCTCTGTTTCAGCCCCTCAGTTTCTCGCCCTCTGTTTCAGCCCCTCTGTTTCAGCCCCTCTGTTTGAGCCACTCTGTTTCAGCCCCTCAGTTTCAGCCCCTCTGTTTCTCGCCCTATGTTTCTCGCCCTCTGTTTCAGCCCCTCAGTTTCTCGCCCTCTGTTTCAGCCCCTCTGTTTCTCGCCATCTGTTTCAGCCCCTCTGTTTCAGCCCCTCTGTTTCTAGCCCAATGTTTCAGCCCCTCTGTTTCAGCCCCTCTGTATCAGCCCCTCTGTTTCAGCCCCTCTGTTTCTCGCCCTCTGTTTCTCGCCCTCTGTTTCACCCCTCTGTTTCAGCCCCTCTGTTTCAGCCCCTCTGTTTCTGCCCCTCTGTTTCAGCCCCTCTGTTTCTCGCCCTCTGTTTCTCGCCCTCTGTTTCTCGCCCTCTGTTTCTCGCTCTCTGTTTCTCGCACTCTGTTTCTCGCCCTCTGTTTCATCCCCTCTGTTTCAGCCCCTCTGTTTCTCGCCCCTCTGTTTCATCCTCTCTGTTTCTCGCCCTCTGTTTCAGGCCCTCTGTTTCTCGCCCTCTGTTTCAGCCCCTCTGTTTCAGCCCCTCTGTATCAGCCCCTCTGTTTCAGCCCCTCTGTTTCTCGCCCTCTGTTTCTCGCCCTCTGTTTCAGCCCCTCTGTTTCAGCCCCTCTGTTTCAGCCCCTCTGTTTCTCGCCCTCTTTTGTTTCTCGCCCTCTGTTTCTCGCACTCTGTTTCTGGCTCTCTGGTTCTCGCCCTCTGTTTCTCGCCCTCTGTTTCAGCCCCTCTGTTTCAGCCCCTCTGTTTCAGCCCCTCTGTTTCTCGCCCTCTGCTTCTCGCCCACTGTTTCTCGCCCTCTGTTTCATCCCCTCTGTTTCAGCCCCTCTGTTTCTCGCCCCTCTGTTTCAGCCTCTCTGTTTCTCGCCCTCTGTTTCAGCCCCTCTGTTTCTCGCCCTCTGTTTCAGCCCCTCTGTTTCAGCCCCTCTGTATCAGCCCCTCTGTTTCAGCCCCTCTGTTTCTCGCCCTCTGTTTCTCGCCCTCTGTTTCAGCCCCTCTGTTTCAGCCCCTCTGTTTCAGCCCCTCTGTTTCAGCCCCTCTGTTTCTCGCCCTCTGCTTCTCGCCCAGTGTTTCTCGCCCTCTGTTTCATCCCCTCTGTTTCAGCCCCTCTGTTTCTCGCCCCTCTGTTTCAGCCTCTCTGTTTCTCGCACTCTTTTTCAGCCCCTCTGTTTCTCGCCATCTGTTTCAGCCCCTCTGTTTCAGCCCCTCTGTATCAGCCCCTCTGTTAAAGCCCCTCTGTTTCTCGCCCTCTGTTTCTCGCCCTCTGTTTCAGCCCCTCTGTTTCAGCCCCTCTGTTTCAGCCCCTCTGTTTCTCGCCCTCTTTTGTTTCTCGCCCTCTGTTTCTCGCACTCTGTTTCTGGCTCTCTGGTTCTCGCCCTCTGTTTCTCGCCCTCTGTTTCAGCCCCTCTGTTTCAGCCCCTCTGTTTCAGCCCCTCTGTTTCTCGCCCTCTGCTTCTCGCCCACTGTTTCTCGCCCTCTGTTTCAGCCCCTCTGTTTCTCGCCCTCTGTTTCAGCCCCTCTGTTTCAGCCCCACTGTTTCTCGCCATCTGTTTCAGCCCCTCTGTTTCAGCCCCTCTGTTTCAGCCCCTCTGTTTCAGACCCTCTGTTTCTGCCCCTCTGTTTCACCCCCACTGTTTCAGCCCCTCTGTTTCAGCCCCTCTGTTTCTCGCCCTCTGTTTCTCGCCCTCGGATTTAGCCCATCTGTTTGTCGCCCTCTGTTTCAGCCCCTCTGTTTCTCGCCCTCTGTTTCAGACCCTCTGTTTCAGCCCCTCTGTTTCAGCCCTTCTGTTTCAGCCCCTCTGTTTCAGCCCCTCTGTTTCTCGCCCTCTGTTTCAGCCCCTCTGTTTCTCGCCCTCTGTTTCATCCCCTCTGTTTCAGCCCCTCTGTTTCTCGCCCTCTGTTTCAGCCCCTCTGTTGTTCGCCGTCTGTTTCAGCCCCTCTGTTTCAGCCCCTCTGTTGCTCGCCGCTGTTTCAGCCCCTCTGTTTCAGCCCCTCTGTTTCAGCCCCTCAGTTTCAGCCCCTCTGTTTCTCGCCCTATGTTTCTCGCCCTCTGTTTCAGCCCCTCTGTTTCACGCCCTCTGTTTCAGCCCCTCTGTTTCTCGCCCTCTGTTTCAGCCCCTCTGTTTCAGCCCCTCTGTTTCTCGCCCAATGTTTCAGCCCCTCTGTTTCAGCCCCTCTGTATCAGCCCCATGTTTCAGCCCCTCTGTTTCTCGCCCTCTATTTCAGCCCCTCTGTTTCAGCCCCTCTGTTTCAGCCACTCTGTTACTGCCCCTCTGTTTCAGCCCATCTGTTTCTCCCCCTCTGTTTCTCGCCCTCTGTTTCTCGCCCTCTGTTTCTCGCTCTCTGTTTCTCGCACTCATTTTCTCGCCCTCTGTTTCAGCCCCTCTGTTTCAGCCCCTCTGTTTCAGCCCCTCTGTATCAGCCACTCTGTTTCAGCCCCTCTGTTTCTCGCCCTCTGTTTCTCGCCATCTGTTTCAGCCCCTCTGTTTCAGCCTCTCTGTTTCAGCCCCTCTATTTCTGCCCCTCTGTTTCACCCCCTCTGTTTCAGCCCCTCTGTTTCAGCCCCTCTGTTTCTCGCCCTCTGTTTCTCGCCCTCGGATTTAGCCCCTCTGTTTGTCGCCCTCTGTTTCAGCCCCTCTGTTTCTCGCCGTCTGTTTCAGCACCTCTCTTTCAGCCCCTCTGTTTCAGCCCTTCTGTTTCACCCCCTCTGTTTCAGCCCCTCTGTTTCTCGCCCTCTGTTTCAGCCCCTCTGTTTCTCGCCCTCTGTTTCAGCCCCTCTGTTTCAGCCCCTCTGTATCAGCCCCTCTGTTTAAGCCCCTCTGTTTCTCGCCCTCTGTTTCTCGCCCTCTGTTTCTCGCCCTCTGTTTCTCGCCCACTGTTTCAGCCCCTCTGTTTCAGCCCCTCTGTTTCAGCCCATCTGTTTCAGCCCCTCTCTTTAACCCCTCTGTTTCAGCCCCTCTGTTTCAGCGCCTCTGTTTCTCGCCCTCTGTTTCTCGCTCTCTGTTTCTCGCCCTCTGTTTCAGCCCCTCTGTTTCTCGCCCACTGTTTCAGCCCCTCTGTTTTTCGCCATCTGTTTCAGCCCCTCTGTTTCAGCCCCTCTGTTCCTCGCCCTCTGTTTCAGCCCCTCTGTTTCAGCCCCTCTGTTTGAGCCACTCTGTTTCATCCCCTCAGTTTCAGCCCCTCTGTTTCTTGCCCTATGTTTCTCGCCCTCTGTTTCAGCCCCTCAGTTTCTCGCCCTCTGTTTCAGCCCCTCTGTTTCTCGCCATCTGTTTCAGCCCCTCTGTTTCAGCCCCTCTGTTTCTAGCCCAATGTTTCAGCCCCTCTGTTTCAGCCCCTCTTTATCAGACCCTCTGTTTCAGCCCCTCTGTTTCTCGCCCTCTGTTTCCCGCCCTCTGTTTCACCCCTCTGTTTCAGCCCCTCTGTTTCAGCCCCTCTGTTTCTGCCCCTCTGTTTCAGCCCCTCTGTTTCTCGCCCTCTGTTTCTCGCCATCTGTTTCTCGCCCTCTGGTTCTCGCTCTCTGTTTCTCGCACTCTGTTTCTCGCCCTCTGTTTCATCCCCTCTGTTTCAGCCCCTCTGTTTCTCGCCCCTCTGTTTCATCCTCTCTGTTTCTCGCCCTCTGTTTGAGGCCCTCTGTTTCTCGCCCTCTGTTTCAGCCCCTCTGTTTCAGCCCCTCTGTATCAGCCCCTCTGTTTCAGCCCCTCTGTTTCTCGCCCTCTGTTTCTCGCCCTCTGTTTCAGCCCCTCTGTTTCAGCCCCTCTGTTTCAGCCCCTCTGTTTCTCGCCCTCTTTTGTTTCTCGCCCTCTGTTTCTCGCACTCTGTTTCTGGCTCTCTGGTTCTCGCCCTCTGTTTCTCGCCCTCTGTTTCAGCCCCTCTGTTTCAGCCCCTCTGTTTCAGCCCCTCTGTTTCTCGCCCTCTGCTTCTCGCCCACTGTTTCTCGCCCTCTGTTTCATCCCCTCTGTTTCAGCCCCTCTGTTTCTCGCCCCTCTGTTTCAGCCTCTCTGTTTCTCGCCCTCTGTTTCAGCCCCTCTGTTTCTCGCCCTCTGTTTCAGCCCCTCTGTTTCAGCCCCTCTGTATCAGCCCCTCTGTTTCAGCCCCTCTGTTTCTCGCCCTCTGTTTCTCGCCCTCTGTTTCAGCCCCTCTGTTTCAGCCCCTCTGTTTCAGCCCCTCTGTTTCTCGCCCTCTTTTGTTTCTCGCCCTCTGTTTCTCGCACTCTGTTTCTGGCTCTCTGGTTCTCGCCCTCTGTTTCTCGCCCTCTGTTTCAGCCCCTCTGTTTCAGCCCCTCTGTTTCAGCCCCTCTGTTTCTCGCCCTCTGCTTCTCGCCCACTGTTTCTCGCCCTCTGTTTCAGCCCCTCTGTTTCAGACCCTATGTTTCAGCCCCTCTGTTTCTCGCCATCTGTTTCAGCCCCTCTGTTTCAGCCCCTCTGTTTCTCGCCCTCTGTTTCAGACCCTCTGTTTCTCGCCCTCTGTTTCTCGCCCTCTGTTTCACCCCTCTGTTTCAGCCCCGCTGTTTCAGCCCCTCTGTTTCTGCCCCTCTGTTTCTCGCCATCTGTTTCAGCCCCTCTGTTTCAGCCCCTCTGTTTCTCGCCATCTGTTTCAGCCCCTCTGTTTCAGCCCCTCTGTTTCTCGCCCTCTGTTTCAGCCCCTCTGTTTCTCGCCCTCTGTTTCTCGCCCTCTGTTTCACCCCTCTGTTTCAGCCCCTCTGTTTCAGCCCCTCTGTTTCTGCCCCTCTGTTTCAGCCCCTCTGTTTCTCGCCCTCTGTTTCTCGCCCTCTGTTTCTCGCCCTCTGTTACTCGCTCTCTGTTTCTCGCACTCTGTTTCTGGCCCGCTGTTTCATCCCCTCTGTTTCAGCCCCTCTGTTTCTCGCCCCTCTGTTTCAGCCTCTCTGTTTCTCGCCCTCTGTTTCAGCCCCTCTGTTTCTCGCCCTCTGTTTCAGCCCCTCTGTTTCAGCCCCTCTGTATCAGCCCCTCTGTTTCAGACCCTCTGTTTCTCGCCCTCTGTTTCTCGCCCTCTGTTTCTCGCCCTCTGTTTCCCGCTCTCTGTTTCTCGCACTCTGTTTCTCGCCCTCTGTTTCAGCCCCTCTGTTTCAGCCCCTCTGTTTCAGCCCCTCTGTATCAGCCACTCTGTTTCAGCCCCTCTGTTTCTCGCCCTCTGTTTCTCGCCCTCTGTTTCAGCCCCTCTGTTTCAGCCCTTCTGTTTCAGCCCCTCTGTTTCTGCCCCTCTGTTTCACCCCCTCTGTTTCAGCCCCTCTGTTTCAGCCCCTCTGTTTCTCGCCCTCTGTTTCTCGCCCTCGGATTTAGCCCCTCTGTTTGTCGCCCTCTCTTTCAGCCCCTCTGTTTCTCGCCCTCTGTTTCAGCCCCTCTGTTTCAGCCCCTCTGTTTCAGCCCTTCTGTTTCAGCCCCTCTGTTTCACCCCCTCTGTTTCTCGCCCTCTGTTTCAGCCCCTCTGTTTCTCGCCCTCTGTTTCAGCCCCTCTGTTTCTGCCCCTCTGTTTCTCGCCCTCTGCTTCACCCCTCTGTTTCAGCCCCGCTGTTTCAGCCCCTCTGTTTCTGCCCCTCTGTTTCTCGCCATCTGTTTCAGCCCCTCTGTTTCAGCCCCTCTGTTTCTCGACATCTGTTTCAGCCCCTCTGTTTCAGCCCCTCTGTTTCTCGCCCTCTGTTTCAGCCCCTCTGTTTCTCGCCCTCTGTTTCTCGCCCTCTGTTTCACCCCTCTGTTTCAGCCCCTCTGTTTCAGCCCCTCTGTTTCTGCCCCTCTGTTTCAGCCCCTCTGTTTCTCGCCCTCTGTTTCTCGCCCTCTGTTTCTCGCCATCTGTTTCAGCCCCTCTGTTTCAGCCCCTCTGTTTCAGCCCCTCTATTTCTGCCCCTCTGTTTCACCCCCTCTGTTTCAGCCCCTCTGTTTCAGCCCCTCTGTTTCTCGCCCTCTGTTTCTCGCCCTCGGATTTAGCCCCTCTGTTTGTCGCCCTCTGTTTCAGCCCCTCTGTTTCTCGCCGTCTGTTTCAGCCCCTCTCTTTCAGCCCCTCTGTTTCAGCCCTTCTGTTTCAGCCCCTCTGTTTCAGCCCCTCTGTTTCTCGCCCTCTGTTTCAGCCCCTCTGTTTCTCGCCCTCTGTTTCAGCCCCTCTGTTTCAGCCCCTCTGTCTCAGCCCCTCTGTTTAAGCCCCTCTGTTTCTCGCCCTCTGTTTCTCGCCCTCTGTTTCTCGCCCTCTGTTTCTCGCCCACTGTTTCAGCCCCTCTCTTTCAGCCCCTCTGTTTCAGCCCATCTGTTTCAGCCCCTCTCTTTAACCCCTCTGTTTCAGCCCCTCTGTTTCTGCGCCTCTGTTTCTCGCCCTCTGTTTCTCGCTCTCTGTTTCTCGCCCTCTGTTTCAGCCCCTCTGTTTCTCGCCCACTGTTTCAGCCCCTCTGTTTTTCGCCATCTGTTTCAGCCCCTCTGTTTCAGCCCCTCTGTTCCTCGCCCTCTGTTTCAGCCCCTCTGTTTCAGCCCCTCTGTTTGAGCCACTCTGTTTCAGCCCCTCTGTTTGAGCCACTCTGTTTCAGCCCCTCAGTTTCAGCCCATCTGTTTCTCGCCCTATGTTTCTCGCCCTCTGTTTCAGCCCCTCAGTTTCTCGCCCTCTGTTTGAGCCCCTCTGTTTCTCACCATCTGTTTCAGCCCCTCTGTTTCAGCCCCTCTGTTTCTAGCCCAATGTTTCAGCCCCTCTGTTTCAGCCCCTCTGTATCAGCCCCTCTGTTTCAGCCCCTCTGTTTCTCGCCCTCTGTTTCTCGCCCTCTGTTTCACCCCTTTGTTTCAGCCCCTCTGTTTCAGCCCCTCTGTTTCTGCCCCTCTGTTTCAGCCCCTCTGTTTCTCGCCCTCTGTTTCTCGCCCTCTGTTTCTCGCCCTCTGTTTCTCGCTCTCTGTTTCTCGCACTCTGTTTCTCGCCCTCTGTTTCATCCCCTCTGTTTCAGCCCCTCTGTTTTTCGCCCCTCTGTTTCATCCTCTCTGTTTCTCGCCCTCTGTTTCAGGCCCTCTGTTTCTCGCCCTCTGTTTCAGCCCCTCTGTTTCAGCCCCTCTGTATCAGCCCCTCTGTTTCAGCCCCTCTGTTTCTCGCCCTCTGTTTCTCGCCCTCTGTTTCAGCCCCTCTGTTACAGCCCCTCTGTTTCAGCCCCTCTGTTTCTCGCCCTCTGTTTCAGCCCCTCTGTTTCTCGCCCTCTGTTTCAGCCCCTCTGTTTCTGCCCCTCTGTTTCTCGCCCTCTGTTTCAGCCCCTCTGTTTCAGCCCCGCTGTTTCAGCCCCTCTGTTTCTGCCCCTCTGTTTCTCGCCATCTGTTTCAGCCCCTCTGTTTCAGCCCCTCTGTTTCTCGACATCTGTTTCAGCCCCTCTATTTCAGCCCCTCTGTTTCTCGCCCTCTGTTTCAGCCCCTCTGTTTCTCGCCCTCTGTTTCTCGCCCTCTGTTTCACCCCTCTGTTTCAGCCCCTCTGTTTCAGCCCCTCTGTTTCTGCCCCTCTGTTTCAGCCCCTCTGTTTCTCGCCCTCTGTTTCTCGCCCTCTGTTTCTCGCCATCTGTTTCAGCCCCTCTGTTTCAGCCCCTCTGTTTCAGCCCCTCTATTTCTGCCCCTCTGTTTCACCCCCTCTGTTTCAGCCCCTCTGTTTCAGCCCCACTGTTTCTCGCCCTCTGTTTCTCGCCCTCGGATTTAGCCCCTCTGTTTGTCGCCCTCTGTTTCAGCCCCTCTGTTTCTCGCCGTCTGTTTCAGCCCCTCTCTTTCAGCCCCTCTGTTTCAGCCCTTCTGTTTCAGCCCCTCTGTTTCAGCCCCTCTGTTTCTCGCCCTCTGTTTCAGCCCCTCTGTTTCTCGCCCTCTGTTTCAGCCCCTCTGTTTCAGCCCCTCTGTATCAGCCCCTCTGTTTAAGCCCCTCTGTTTCTCGCCCTCTGTTTCTCGCCCTCTGTTTCTCGCCCTCTGTTTCTCGCCCACTGTTTCAGCCCCTCTGTTTCAGCCCCTCTGTTTCAGCCCATCTGTTTCAGCCCCTCTCTTTAACCCCTCTGTTTCAGCCCCTCTGTTTCAGCGCCTCTGTTTCTCGCCCTCTGTTTCTCGCTCTCTGTTTCTCGCCCTCTCTTTCAGCCCCTCTGTTTCTCGCCCACTGTTTCAGCCCCTCTGTTTTTCGCCATCTGTTTCAGCCCCTCTGTTTCAGCCCCTCTGTTCCTCGCCCTCTGTTTCAGCCCCTCTGTTTCAGCCCCTCTGTTTGAGCCACTCTGTTTCAGCCCCTCAGTTTCAGCCCCTCTGTTTCTCGCCCTATGTTTCTCGCCCTCTGTTTCAGCCCCTCAGTTTCTCGCCCTCTGTTTCAGCCCCTCTGTTTCTCGCCATCTGTTTCAGCCCCTCTGTTTCAGCCCCTCTGTTTCTAGCCCAATGTTTCAGCCCCTCTGTTTCAGCCCCTCTGTATCAGCCCCTCTGTGTCAGCCCCTCTGTTTCTCGCCCTCTGTTTCTCGCCCTCTGTTTCACCCCTCTGTTTCAGCCCCTCTGTTTCAGCCCCTCTGTTTCTGCCCCTCTGTTTCAGCCCCTCTGTTTCTCGCCCTCTGTTTCTCGCCCTCTGATTCTCGCCCTCTGTTTCTCGCTCTCTGTTTCTCGCACTCTGTTTCTCGCCCTCTGTTTCATCCCCTCTGTTTCAGCCCCTCTGTTTCTCGCCCCTCTGTTTCATCCTCTCTGTTTCTCGCCCTCTGTTTCAGGCCCTCTGTTTCTCGCCCTCTGTTTCAGCCCCTCTGTTTCAGCCCCTCTGTATCAGCCCCTCTGTTTCAGCCCCTCTGTTTCTCGCCCTCTGTTTCTCGCCCTCTGTTTCAGCCCCTCTGTTTCAGCCCCTCTGTTTCAGCCCCTCTGTTTCTCGCCCTCTTTTGTTTCTCGCCCTCTGTTTCTCGCACTCTGTTTCTGGCTCTCTGGTTCTCGCCCTCTGTTTCTCGCCCTCTGTTTCAGCCCCTCTGTTTCAGCCCCTCTGTTTCAGCCCCTCTGTTTCTCGCCCTCTGCTTCTCGCCCACTGTTTCTCGCCCTCTGTTTCATCCCCTCTGTTTCAGCCCCTCTGTTTCTCGCCCCTCTGTTTCAGCCTCTCTGTTTCTCGCCCTCTGTTTCAGCCCCTCTGTTTCTCGCCCTCTGTTTCAGCCCCTCTGTTTCAGCCCCTCTGTATCAGCCCCTCTGTTTCAGCCCCTCTGTTTCTCGCCCTCTGTTTCTCGCACTCTGTTTCAGCCCCTCTGTTTCAGCCCCTCTGTTTCAGCCCCTCTGTTTCAGCCCCTCTGTTTCTCGCCCTCTGCTTCTCGCCCACTGTTTCTCGCCCTCTGTTTCATCCCCTCTGTTTCAGCCCCTCTGTTTCTCGCCCCTCTGTTTCAGCCTCTCTGTTTCTCGCACTCTGTTTCAGCACCTCTGTTTCTCGCCCTCTGTTTCAGCCCCTCTGTTTCAGCCCCTCTGTATCAGCCCCTCTGTTAAAGCCCCTCTGTTTCTCGCCCTCTGTTTCTCGCCCTCTGTTTCAGCCCCTCTGTTTCAGCCCCTCTGTTTCAGCCCCTCTGTTTCTCGCCCTCTTTTGTTTCTCGCCCTCTGCTTCTCGCACTCTGTTTCTGGCTCTATGTTTCTCGCCCTCTGTTTCAGCCCCTCTGTTTCACGTCCTCTGTTTCTCGCCATCTGTTTCAGCCCCTCTGTTTCAGCCCCTCTGTTTCAGCCCCTCTGTTTCAGACCCTCTGTTTCTGCCCCTCTGTTTCACCCCCTCTGTTTCAGCCCCTCTGTTTCAGCCCCTCTGTTTCTCACCCTCTGTTTCTCGCCCTCGGATTTAGCCCCTCTGTTTGTCGCCCTCTGTTTCAGCCCCTCTGTTTCTCGCCCTCTGTTTCAGACCCTCTGTTTCAGCCCCTCTGTTTCAGCCCTTCTGTTTCAGCCCCTCTGTTTCAGCCCTTCTGTTTCTCGCCCTCTGTTTCAGCGCCTCTGTTTCTCGCCCTCTGTTTCAGCCCCTCTGTTGTTCGCCGTCTGTTTCAGCCCCTCTGTTTCAGCCCCTCTGTTGCTCGCCGCTGTTTCAGCCCCTCTGTTTCAGCCCCTCTGTTTCAGCCCCTCAGTTTCAGCCCCTCTGTTTCTCGCCCTATGTTTCTCGCCCTCTGTTTCAGCCCCTCTGTTTCACGCCCTCTGTTTCAGCCCCTCTGTTTCTCGCCCTCTGTTTCAGCCCCTCTGTTTCAGCCCCTCTGTTTCTCGCCCAATGTTTCAGCCCCTCTGTTTCAGCCCCTCTGTATCAGCCCCATGTTTCAGCCCCTCTGTTTCTCGCCCTCTATTTCAGCCCCTCTGTTTCAGCCCCTCTGTTTCAGCCACTCTGTTACTGCCCCTCTGTTTCAGCCCATCTGTTTCTCCCCCTCTGTTTCTCGCCCTCTGTTTCTCGCCCTCTGTTTCTCGCTCTCTGTTTCTCGCACTCTGTTTCTCGCCCTCTGTTTCAGCCCCTCTGTTTCAGCCCCTCTGTTTCAGCCCCTCTGTATCAGCCACTCTGTTTCAGCCCCTCTGTTTCTCGCCCTCTGTTTCTCGCCATCTGTTTCAGCCCCTCTGTTTCAGCCCCTCTGTTTCAGCCCCTCTATTTCTGCCCCTCTGTTTCACCCCCTCTGTTTCAGCCCCTCTGTTTCAGCCCCTCTGTGTCTCGCCCTCTGTTTCTCGCCCTCGGATTTAGCCCCTCTGTTTGTCGCCCTCTGTTTCAGACCCTCTGTTTCTCGCCGTCTGTTTCAGCCCCTCTCTTTCAGCCCCTCTGTTTCAGCCCTTCTGTTTCACCCCCTCTGTTTCAGCCCCTCTGTTTCTCGCCCTCTGTTTCAGCCCCTCTGTTTCTCGCCCTCTGTTTCAGCCCCTCTGTTTCAGCCCCTCTGTATCAGCCCCTCTGTTTAAGCCCCTCTGTTTCACGCCCTCTGTTTCTCGCCCTCTGTTTCTCGCCCTCTGATTCTCGCCCACTGTTTCAGCCCCTCTGTTTCAGCCCCTCTGTTTCAGCCCATCTGTTTCAGCCCCTCTCTTTAACCCCTCTGTTTCAGCCCCTCTGTTTCAGCGCCTCTGTTTCTCGCCCTCTGTTTCTCGCTCTCTGTTTCTCGCCCTCTGTTTCAGCCCCTCTGTTTCTCGCCCACTGTTTCAGCCCCTCTGTTTTTCGCCATCTGTTTCAGCCCCTCTGTTTCAGCCCCTCTGTTCCTCGCCCTCTGTTTCAGCCCCTCTGTTTCAGCCCCTCTGTTTGAGCCACTCTGTTTCAGCCCCTCAGTTTCAGCCCCTCTGTTTCTCGCCCTATGTTTCTCGCCCTCTGTTTCAGCCCCTCAGTTTCTCGCCCTTTGTTTCAGCCCCTCTGTTTCTCGCCATCTGTTTCAGCCCCTCTGTTTCAGCCCCTCTGTTTCTAGCCCAATGTTTCAGCCCCTCTGTTTCAGCCCCTCTGTATCAGCCCCTCTGTTTCAGCCCCTCTGTTTCTCGCCCTCTGTTTCTCGCCCTCTGTTTCACCCCTCTGTTTCAGCCCCTCTGTTTCAGCCCCTCTGTTTCTGCCCCTCTGTTTCAGCCCCTCTGTTTCTCGCCCTCTGTTTCTCGCCCTCTGTTTCTCGCCCTCTGGTTCTCGCTCTCTGTTTCTCGCCCTCTGTTTCAGGCCCTCTGTTTCATCCCCTCTGTTTCAGCCCCTCTGTTTCTCGCCCCTCTGTTTCATCCTCTCTGTTTCTCGCCCTCTGTTTCAGGCCCTCTGTTTCTCGCCCTCTGTTTCAGCCCCTCTGTTTCAGCCCCTCTGTATCAGCCCCTCTGTTTCAGCCCCTCTGTTTCTCGCCCTCTGTTTCTCGCCCTCTGTTTCAGACCCTCTGTTTGAGCCCCTCTGTTTCAGCCCCTCTGTTTCTCGCCCTCTTTTGTTTCTCGCCCTCTGTTTCTCGCACTCTGTTTCTGGCTCTCTGGTTCTCGCCCTCTGTTTCTCGCCCTCTGTTTCAGCCCCTCTGTTTCAGCCCCTCTGTTTCAGCCACTCTGTTTCTCGCCCTCTGCTTCTCGCCCACTGTTTCTCGCCCTCTGTTTCATCCCCTCTGTTTCAGCCCCTCTGTTTCTCGCCCCTCTGTTTCAGCCCCTCTGTTTCTCGCCCTCTGTTTCAGCCCCTCTGTTTCTCGCCCTCTGTTTCAGCCCCTCTGTTTCAGCCCCTCTGTATCAGCCCCTCTGTTTCAGCCCCTCTGTTTCTCGCCCTCTGTTTCTCGCCCTCTGTTTCAGCCCCTCTGTTTCAGCCCCTCTGTTTCAGCCCCTCTGTTTCTCGCCCTCTTTTGTTTCTCGCCCTCTGTTTCTCGCACTCTGTTTCTGGCTCTCTGGTTCTCGCCCTCTGTTTCTCGCCCTCTGTTTCAGCCCCTCTGTTTCAGCCCCTCTGTTTCAGCCCCTCTGTTTCTCGCCCTCTGCTTCTCGCCCACTGTTTCTCGCCCTCTGTTTCAGCCCCTCGGTTTCTCGCCCTCTGTTTCAGACCCTCTGTTTCAGCCCCTCTGTTTCTCGCCCTCTGTTTCAGAACCTCTGTTTCTCGCCCTCTGTTTCTCGCCCTCTGTTTCACCCCTCTGTTTCAGCCCCGCTGTTTCAGCCCCTCTGTTTCTGCCCCTCTGTTTCTCGCCATCTGTTTCAGCCCCTCTGTTTCAGCCCCTCTGTTTCTCGCCATCTGTTTCAGCCCCTCTGTTTCAGCCCCTCTGTTTCTCGCCCTCTGTTTCAGCCCCTCTGTTTCTCGCCCTCTGTTTCTCGCCCTCTGTTTCACCCCTCTGTTTCAGACCCTCTGTTTCAGCCCCTCTGTTTCTGCCCCTCTGTTTCAGCCCCTCTGTTTCTCGCCCTCTGTTTCTCGCCCTCTGTTTCTCGCCATCTGTTTCAGCCCCGCTGTTTCAGCCCCTCTGTTTCAGCCCCTCTATTTCTGCCCCTCTGTTTCACCCCCGCTGTTTCAGCCCCTCTGTTTCAGCCCCTCTGTTTCTCGCCCTCTGTTTCTCGCCCTCGGATTTAGCCCCTCTGTTTGTCGCCCTCTGTTTCAGCCCCTCTGTTTCTCGCCGTCTGTTTCAGCCCCTCTCTTTCAGCCCCTCTGTTTCAGCCCTTCTGTTTCAGCCCCTCTGTTTCAGCCCCTCTGTTTCTCGCCCTCTGTTTCAGCCCCTCTGTTTCTCGCCCTCTGATTCAGCCCCTCTGTTTCAGCCCCTCTGTATCAGCCCCTCTGTTTAAGCCCCTCTGTTTCTCACCCTCTGTTTCTCGCCCTCTGTTTCTCGCCCTCTGTTTCTCGACCACTGTTTCAGCCCCTCTGTTTCAGCCCCTCTGTTTCAGCCCATCTGTTTCAGCCCCTCTCTTTAACCCCTCTGTTTCGGCCCCTCTGTTTCAGCGCCTCTGTTTCTCGCCCTCTGTTTCTCGCTCTCTGTTTCTCGCCCTCTGTTTCAGCCCCTCTGTTTCTCGCCCACTGTTTCAGCCCCTCTGTTTTTCGCCATCTGTTTCAGCCCCTCTGTTTCAGCCCCTCTGTTTCTCGCCCTCTGTTTCAGCCCCTCTGTTTCAGCCCCTCTGATTGAGCCACTCTGTTTCAGCCCCTCAGTTTCAGCCCCTCTGTTTCTCGCCCTATGTTTCTCGCCCTCTGTTTCAGCCCCTCTGTTTCTCGCCCTCTGTTTCAGCCCCTCTGTTTCTCGCCATCTGTTTCAGCCCCTCTGTTTCAGCCCCTCTGTTTCTAGCCCAATGTTTCAGCCCCTCTGTTTCAGCCCCTCTGTATCAGCCCCTCTGTTTCAGCCCCTCTGTTTCACCCCTCTGTTTCAGCCCCTCTGTTTCAGCCCCTCTGTTTCTGCCCCTCTGTTTCAGACCCTCTGTTTCTCGCCCTCTGTTTCTCGCCCTCTGTTTCTCGCCCTCTGTTTCTCGCTCTCTGTTTCTCGCACTCTGTTTCTCGCCCTCTGTTTCATCCCCTCTGTTTCAGCCCCTCTGTTTTTCGCCCCTCTGTTTCATCCTCTCTGTTTCTCGCCCTCTGTTTCAGGCCCTCTGTTTCTCGCCCTCTGTTTCAGCCCCTCTGTTTCAGCCCCTCTGTATCAGCCCCTCTGTTTCAGCCCCTCTGTTTCTCGCCCTCTGTTTCTCGCCCTCTGTTTCAGCCCCTCTGTTTCAGCCCCTCTGTTTCAGCCCCTCTGTTTCTCGCCCTCTTTTGTTTCTCGCCCTCTGTTTCTCGCACTCTGTTTCTGGCTCTCTGGTTCTCGCCCTCTGTTTCTCGCCCTCTGTTTCAGCCCCTCTGTTTCAGCCCGTCTGTTTCAGCCCCTCTGTTTCTCGCCCTCTGCTTCTCGCCCACTGTTTCTCGCCCTCTGTTTCATCCCCTCTGTTTCAGCCCCTCTGTTTCTCGCCCCTCTGTTTCAGCCTCTCTGTTTCTCGCCCTCTGTTTCAGCCCCTCTGTTTCTCGCCCTCTGTTTCAGCCCCTCTGTTTCAGCCCCTCTGTATCAGCCCCTCTGTTTCAGCCCCTCTGTTTCTCGCCCTCTGTTTCTCGCCCTCTGTTTCAGCCCCTCTGTTTCAGCCCCTCTGTTTCAGCCCCTCTGTTTCTCGCCCTCTTTTGTTTCTCGCCCTCTGTTTCTCGCACTCTGTTTCTGGCTCTCTGGTTCTCGCCCTCTGTTTCTCGCCCTCTGTTTCAGCCCCTCTGTTTCAGCCCCTCTGTTTCAGCCCCTCTGTTTCTCGCCCTCTGCTTCTCGCCCACTGTTTCTCGCCCTCTGTTTCAGCCCCTCTGTTTCTCGCCCTCTGATTCAGACCCTCTGTTTCAGCCCCTCTGTTTCTCGCCATCTGTTTCAGCCCCTCTGTTTCAGCCCCTCTGTTTCTCGCCCTCTGTTTCAGACCCTCTGTTTCTCGCCCTCTGTTTCTCGCCCTCTGTTTCACCCCTCTGTTTCAGCCCCTCTGTTTCTCGCCCTCTGTTTCACCCCTCTGTTTCAGCCCCTCTGTTTCAGCCCCTCTGTTTCTCGCCCTCTGTTTCAGCCCCACTGTTTCAGCCCCTCTGTTTGAGCCACTCTGTTTCAGCCCCTCAGTTTCAGCCCCTCTGTTTCTCGCCCTATGTTTCTCGCCCTCTGTTTCAGCCCCTCAGTTTCTCGCACTCTGTTTAAGCCCCTCTGTTTCTCGCCATCTGTTTCAGCCCCTCTGTTTCAGCCCCTCTGTTTCTAGCCCAATGTTTCAGCCCCTCTGTTTCAGCCCCTCTGTATCAGCCCCTCTGTTTCAGCCCCTCTGTTTCTCGCCCTCTGTTTCTCGCCCTCTGTTTCACCCCTCTGTTTCAGCCCCTCTGTTTCAGCCCCTCTGTTTCTGCCCCTCTGTTTCAGCCCCTCTGTTTCTCGCCCTCTGTTTCTCGCCCTCTGTTTCTCGCCCTCTGTTTCTCGCTCTCTGTTTCTCGCACTCTGTTTCTCGCCCTCTGTTTCATCCCCTCTGTTTCAGCCCCTCTGTTTCTCGCCCCTCTGTTTCATCCTCTCTGTTTCTCGCCCTCTTTTTCAGGCCCTCTGTTTCTCGCCCTCTGTTTCAGCCCCTCTGTTTCAGCCCCTCTGTATCAGCCCCTCTGTTTCAGCCCCTCTGTTTCTCGCCCTCTGTTTCAGCCCCTCTGTTTCAGCCCCTCTGTTTGAGCCACTCTGTTTCAGCCCCTCTGTTTCATCCTCTCTGTTTCTCGCCCTCTGTTTCAGGCCCTCTGTTTCTCGCCCTCTGTTTCAGCCCCTCTGTTTCAGCCCCTCTGTATCAGCCCCTCTGTTTCAGCCCCTCTGTTTCTCGCCCTCTGTTTCTCGCCCTCTGTTTCAGCCCCTCTGTTTCAGCCCCGCTGTTTCAGCCCCTCTGTTTCTGCCCCTCTGTTTCTCGCCATCTGTTTCAGCCCCTCTGTTTCAGCCCCTCTGTTTCTCGCCATCTGTTTCAGCCCCTCTGTTTCAGCCCCTCTGTTTCTCGCCCTCTGTTTCAGCCCCTCTGTTTCTCGCCCTCTGTTTCTCGCCCTCTGTTTCACCCCTCTGTTTCAGCCCCTCTGTTTCAGCCCCTCTGTTTCTGCCCCTCTGTTTCAGCCCCTCTGTTTCTCGCCCTCTGTTTCTCGCCCTCTGTTTCTCGCCATCTGTTTCAGCCCCTCTGTTTCAGCCCCTCTGTTTCAGCCCCTCTATTTCTGCCCCTCTGTTTCACCCCCTCTGTTTCAGCCCCTCTGTTTCAGCCCCTCTGTTTCTCGCCCTCTGTTTCTCGCCCTCGGATTTAGCCCCTCTGTTTGTCGCCCTCTGTTTCAGCCCCTCTGTTTCTCGCCGTCTGTTTCAGCCCCTCTCTTTCAGCCCCTCTGTTTCAGCCCTTCTGTTTCAGCCCCTCTGTTTCAGCCCCTCTGTTTCTAGCCCTCTGTTTCAGCCCCTCTGTTTCTCGCCCTCTGTTTCAGCCCCTCTGTTTCAGCCCCTCTGTATCAGCCCCTCTGTTTAAGCCCCTCTGTTTCTCGCCCTCTGTTTCTCGCCCTCTGTTTCTCGCCCTCTGTTTCTCGCCCACTGTTTCAGCCCCTCTGTTTCAGCCCCTCTGTTTCAGCCCATCTGTTTCAGCCCCTCTCTTTAACCCCTCTGTTTCAGCCCCTCTGTTTCAGCGCCTCTGTTTCTCGCCCTCTGTTTCTCGCTCTCTGTTTCTCGCCCTCTGTTTCAGCCCCTCTGTTTCTCGCCCACTGTTTCAGCCCCTCTGTTTTTCGCCATCTGTTTCAGCCCCTCTGTTTCAGCCCCTCTGTTTCTCGCCCTCTGTTTCAGCCCCTCTGTTTCAGCCCCTCTGTTTGAGCCACTCTGTTTCAGCCCCTCAGTTTCAGCCCCTCTGTTTCTCGCCCTATGTTTCTCGCCCTCTGTTTCAGCCCCTCAGTTTCTCGCCCTCTGTTTCAGCCCCTCTGTTTCTCGCCATCTGTTTCAGCCCCTCTGTTTCTCGCCCTCTGTTTCACCCCTCTGTTTCAGCCCCTCTGTTTCAGCCCCTCTGTTTCTGCCCCTCTGTTTCAGCCCCTCTGTTTCTCGCCCTCTGTTTCTCGCCCTCTGTTTCTCGCCCTCTGTTTCTCGCTCTCTGTTTCTCGCACTCTGTTTCTCGCCCTCTGTTTCATCCCCTCTGTTTCAGCCCCTCTGTTTCTCGCCCCTCTGTTTCATCCTCTCTGTTTCTCGCCCTCTTTTTCAGGCCCTCTGTTTCTCGCCCTCTGTTTCAGCCCCTCTGTTTCAGCCCCTCTGTATCAGCCCCTCTGTTTCAGCCCCTCTGTTTCTCGCCCTCTGTTTCAGCCCCTCTGTTTCAGCCCCTCTGTTTGAGCCACTCTGTTTCAGCCCCTCAGTTTCAGCCCCTCTGTTTCTCGCCCTATGTTTCTCGCCCTCTGTTTCAGCCCCTCAGTTTCTCGCCCTCTGTTTCAGCCCCTCTGTTTCTCGCCATCTGTTTCAGCCCCTCTGTTTCAGCCCCTCTGTTTCTAGCCCAATGTTTCAGCCCCTCTGTTTCAGCCCCTCTGTATCAGCCCCTCTGTTTCAGCCCCTCTGTTTCTCGCCCTCTGTTTCTCGGCCTCTGTTTCACCCCTCTGTTTCAGCCCCTCTGTTTCAGCCCCTCTGTTTCTGCCCCTCTGTTTCAGCCCCTCTGTTTCTCGCCCTCTGTTTCTCGCCCACTGTTTCTCGCCCTCTGTTTCTCGCTCTCTGTTTCTCGCACTCTGTTTCTCGCCCTCTGTTTCATCCCCTCTGTGTCAGCCCCTCTGTTTCTCGCCCCTCTGTTTCATCCTCTCTGTTTCTCGCCCTCTGTTTCAGGCCCTCTGTTTCTCGCCCTCTGTTTCAGCCCCTCTGTTTCAGCGCCTCTGTATCAGCCCCTCTGTATCAGCCCCTCTGTTTCTCGCCCTCTGTTTCTCGCCCTCTGTTTCAGCCCCTCTGTTTCAGCCCCGCTGTTTCAGCCCCTCTGTTTCTGCCCCTCTGTTTCTCGCCATCTGTTTCAGCCCCTCTGTTTCAGCCCCTCTGTTTCTCGCCATCTGTTTCAGCCCCTCTGTTTCAGCCCCTCTGTTTCTCGCCCTCTGTTTCAGCCCCTCTGTTTCTCGCCCTCTGTTTCTCGCCCTCTGTTTCACCCCTCTGTTTCAGCCCCTCTGTTTCAGCCCCTCTGTTTCTGCCCCTCTGTTTCAGCCCCTCTGTTTCTCGCCCTCTGTTTCTCGCCCTCTGTTTCTCGCCATCTGTTTCAGCCCCTCTGTTTCAGCCCCTCTGTTTCAGCCCCTCTATTTCTGCCCCTCTGTTTCACCCCCTCTGTTTCAGCCCCTCTGTTTCAGCCCCTCTGTTTCTCGCCCTCTGTTTCTCGCCCTCGGATTTAGCCCCTCTGTTTGTCGCCCTCTGTTTCAGCCCCTCTGTTTCTCGCCGTCTGTTTCAGCCCCTCTCTTTCAGCCCCTCTGTTTCAGCCCTTCTGTTTCAGCCCCTCTGTTTCAGCCCCTCTGTTTCTCGCCCTCTGTTTCAGCCCCTCTGTTTCTCGCCCTCTGTTTCAGCCCCTCTGTTTCAGCCCCTCTGTATCAGCCCCTCTGTTTAAGCCCCTCTGTTTCTCGCCCTCTGTTTCTCGCCCTCTGTTTCTCGCCCTCTGTTTCTCGCCCACTGTTTCAGCCCCTCTGTTTCAGCCCCTCTGTTTCAGCCCATCTGTTTCAGCCCCTCTCTTTAACCCCTCTGTTTCAGCCCCTCTGTTTCAGCGCCTCTGTTTCTCGCCCTCTGTTTCTCGCTCTCTGTTTCTCGCCCTCTGTTTCAGCCCCTCTGTTTCTCGCCCACTGTTTCAGCCCCTCTGTTTTTCGCCATCTGTTTCAGCCCCTCTGTTTCAGCCCCTCTGTTTCTCGCCCTCTGTTTCAGCCCCTCTGTTTCAGCCCCTCTGTTTGAGCCACTCTGTTTCAGCCCCTCAGTTTCAGCCCCTCTGTTTCTCGCCCTATGTTTCTCGCCCTCTGTTTCAGCCCCTCAGTTTCTCGCCCTCTGTTTCAGCCCCTCTGTTTCTCGCCATCTGCTTCAGCCCCTCTGTTTCAGCCCCTCTGTTTCTTGCCCAATGTTTCAGCCCCTCTGTTTCAGCCCCTCTGTATCAGCCCCTCTGTTTCAGCCCCTCTGTTTCTCGCCCTCTGTTTCTCGGCCTCTGTTTCACCCCTCTGTTTCAGCCCCTCTGTTTCAGCCCCTCTGTTTCTGCCCCTCTGTTTAAGCCCCTCTGTTTCTCGCCCTCTGTTTCTCGCCCTCTGTTTCTCGCCCTCTGTTTCTCGCTCTCTGTTTCTCGCACTCTGTTTCTCGCCCTCTGTTTCATCCCCTCTGTTTCAGCCCCTCTGTTTCTCGCCCCTCTGTTTCATCCTCTCTGTTTCTCGCCCTCTGTTTCAGGCCCTCTGTTTCTCGCCCTCTGTTTCAGCCCCTCTGTTTCAGCCCCTCTGTATCAGCCCCTCTGTTTCAGCCCCTCTGTTTCTCGCCCTCTGTTTCTCGCCCTCTGTTTCAGCCCCTCTGTTTCAGCACCGCTGTTTCAGCCCCTCTGTTTCTGCCCCTCTGTTTCTCGCCATCTGTTTCAGCCCCTCTGTTTCAGCCCCTCTGTTTCTCGCCATCTGTTTCAGCCCCTCTGTTTCATCCCCTCTGTTTCTCGCCCTCTGTTTCAGCCCCTCTGTTTCTCGCCCTCTGTTTCTCGCCCTCTGTTTCACCCCTCTGTTTCAGCCCCTCTGTTTCAGCCCCTCTGTTTCTGCCCCTCTGTTTCAGCCCCTCTGTTTCTCGCCCTCTGTTTCTCGCCCTCTGTTTCTCGCCATCTGTTTCAGCCCCTCTGTTTCAGCCCCTCTGTTTCAGCCCCTCTATTTCTGCCCCTCTGTTTCACCCCCTCTGTTTCAGCCCCTCTGTTTCAGCCCCTCTGTTTCTCGCCCTCTGTTTCTCGCCCTCGGATTTAGCCCCTCTGTTTGTCGCCCTCTGTTTCAGCCCCTCTGTTTCTCGCCGTCTGTTTCAGCCCCTCTCTTTCAGCCCCTCTGTTTCAGCCCTTCTGTTTCAGCCCCTCTGTTTCAGCCCCTCTGTTTCTCGCCCTCTGTTTCAGCCCCTCTGTTTCTCGCCCTCTGTTGCAGCCCCTCTGTTTCAGCCCCTCTGTATCAGCCCCTCTGTTTAAGCCCCTCTGTTTCTCGCCCTCTGTTTCTCGCCCTCTGTTTCTCGCCCTCTGTTTCTCGCCCACTGTTTCAGCCCCTCTCTTTCAGCCCCTCTGTTTCAGCCCATCTGTTTCAGCCCCTCTCTTTAACCCCTCTGTTTCAGCCCCTCTGTTTCAGCGCCTCTGTTTCTCGCCCTCTGTTTCTCGCTCTCTGTTTCTCGCCCTCTGTTTCAGCCCCTCTGTTTCTCGCCCACTGTTTCAGCCCCTCTGATTTTCGCCATCTGTTTCAGCCCCTCTGTTTCAGCCCCTCTGTTTCTCGCCCTCTGTTTCAGCCCCACTGTTTCAGCCCCTCTGTTTGAGCCACTCTGTTTCAGCCCCTCAGTTTCAGCCCCTCTGTTTCTCGCCCTATGTTTCTCGCCCTCTGTTTCAGCCCCTCAGTTTCTCGCCCTCTGTTTAAGCCCCTCTGTTTCTCGCCATCTGTTTCAGCCCCTCTGTTTCAGCCCCTCTGTTTCTAGCCCAATGTTTCAGCCCCTCTGTTTCAGCCCCTCTGTATCAGCCCCTCTGTTTCAGCCCCTCTGTTTCTCGCCCTCTGTTTCTCGCCCTCTGTTTCACCCCTCTGTTTCAGCCCCTCTGTTTCAGCCCCTCTGTTTCTGCCCCTCTGTTTCAGCCCCTCTGTTTCTCGCCCTCTGTTTCTCGCCCTCTGTTTCTCGCCCTCTGTTTCTCGCTCTCTGTTTCTCGCACTCTGTTTCTCGCCCTCTGTTTCATCCCCTCTGTTTCAGCCCCTCTGTTTCTCGCCCCTCTGTTTCATCCTCTCTGTTTCTCGCCCTCTTTTTCAGGCCCTCTGTTTCTCGCCCTCTGTTTCAGCCCCTCTGTTTCAGCCCCTCTGTATCAGCCCATCTGTTTCAGCCCCTCTGTTTCTCGCCCTCTGTTTCTCGCCCTCTGTTTCAGCCCCTCTGTTTCAGCCCCGCTGTTTCAGCCCCTCTGTTTCTCGCCCTCTTTAGTTTCTCGCCCTCTGTTTCTCGCACTCTGTTTCTGGCTCTCTGGTTCTCGCCCTCTGTTTCTCGCCCTCTGTTTCAGCCCCTCTGTTTCAGACCCTCTGTTTCAGCCCCTCTGTTTCTCGTCCTCTGCTTCTCGCCCACTGTTTCTCGCCCTCTGTTTCATCCCCTCTGTTTCAGCCCCTCTGTTTCTCGCCCCTCTGTTTCAGCCTCTCTGTTTCTCGCCCTCTGTTTCAGCCCCTCTGTTTCTCGCCCTCTGTTTCAGCCCCTCTGTTTCAGCCCCTCTGTATCAGCCCCTCTGTTTCAGCCCCTCTGTTTCTCGCCCTCTGTTTCTCGCCCTCTGTTTCAGCCCCTCTGTTTCAGCCCCTCTGTTTCAGCCCCTCTGTTTCTCGCCCTCTTTTGTTTCTCGCCCTCTGTTTCTCGCACTCTGTTTCTGGCTCTCTGGTTCTCGCCCTCTGTTTCTCGCCCTCTGTTTCAGCCCCTCTGTTTCAGCCCCTCTGTTTCAGCCCCTCTGTTTCTCGCCCTCTGCTTCTCGCCCACTGTTTCTCGCCCTCTGTTTCAGCCCCTCTGTTTCTCGCCCTCTGTTTGAGACCCTCTGTTTCAGCCCCTCTGTTTCTCGCCATCTGTTTCAGCCCCTCTGTTTCAGCCCCTCTGTTTCTCGCCCTCTGTTTCAGACCCTCTGTTTCTCGCCCTCTGTTTCTCGCCCTCTGTTTCACCCCTCTGTTTCAGCCCCGCTGTTTCAGCCCCTCTGTTTCTGCCCCTCTGTTTCTCGCCATCTGTTTCAGCCCCTCTGTTTCAGCCCCTCTGTTTCTCGCCATCTGTTTCAGCCCCTCTGTTTCAGCCCCTCTGTTTCTCGCCCTCTGTTTCAGCCCCTCTGTTTCTCGCCCTCTGTTTCTCGCCCTCTGTTTCACCCCTCTGTTTCAGCCCCTCTGTTTCAGCCCCTCTGTTTCTGCCCCTCTGTTTCAGCCGCTCTGTTTCTCGCCCTCTGTTTCTCGCCCTCTGTTTCTCGCCCTCTGTTTCTCGCTCTCTGTTTCTCGCACACTGTTTCTGGCCCGCTGTTTCATCCCCTCTGTTTCAGCCCCTCTGTTTCTCGCCCCTCTGTTTCAGCCTCTCTGTTTCTCGCCCTCTGTTTCAGCCCCTCTGTTTCTCGCCCTCTGTTTCAGCCCCTCTGTTTCAGCCCCTCTGTATCAGCCCCTCTGTTTCAGCCGCTCTGTTTCTCGCCCTCTGTTTCAGCCCCTCTGTTCCTCGCCCTCTGTTTCAGCCCCTCTGTTTCAGCCCCTCTGTTTCAGCCCCTCTGTTTCAGCCCCACTGTTTCTCGCCCTCAGTTTCAGCCCCTCTGTTTCATCCCCTCTGTTTCAGCCCCTCTGTTTCTCGCCCTCTGTTTCTCACCCTCTGTTTCTCGCCCTCTGTTTCTCGCCGTCTGTTTCAGCCCCTCTGTTTCAGCCCCTCTGTTTCAGCCCCTCTTTTTCAGCCGCTCTGTTTAAGAACCTCTGTTTCAGCCCCTCTGTTTCTCGCCCTCGGTTTCTCGCCCTCTGTTTCTGCCCAACTGTTTGAGCCGCGCTGTTTCAAGCCCTCTGTTTCTCGCCCTCTGTTTCTCCCCCTCTGTTTCTCGCCCTCTGTTTCAGCCCCTCTGTTTCAGCCCCTCTGTTTCAGCCCCTCTGTTTCTCGCCCTCTGTTTCAGACCCTCTGTTTCATCCCCTCTGTTTCAGCCCCTCTGTTTCTGCCCCTCTGTTTCAGCCCCTCTGTTTCAGCACCTCTGTTTCAGCCCCTCTGTTTCTCGCCCTCTGTTTCTCGCCCTCTGTTTCTCGCCCTCTGTTTCTCGCCCTCTGTTTCAGCCCCTCTGTTTCTCGCCCTCTGTTTCTCGCCCTCTGTTTCAGCCCCTCTGTTTTGGCCCCTGTGTTTCTCGCCCACTGTTTCAGCCCCTTTGTTTCAGCCCCTCTGTTACAGCCTCTCTGTTTCTCGCCCTCTGTTTCTCTGCCCCTGTTTCTCGCCCTCTGTTTCTCGCCCTCTGTTTCAGCCCCTCTGTTTCAGCCCCTCTGTTTCAGCCCCTCTGTTTCAGCCCCTCTGTTTCTCAACCTCTGTTTCAGCCCCTCTGCTTCTCGCCCTCTGTTTCAGCCCCTCTGCTTCAGCCCCTCTGTTTCAGCCCCTCTGTTTCAGCCCCTCTGTTTCTCGCCCTCTTTTTCTCGCCCTCTGTGTCAGCCCATCTGTTTCAGCCACTCTGTTTCTCGCCCTCTGTTTCTCGCCCTCTGTTTCTCGCCCTATGTTTCTCGCCCTCTGTTTCTCGCCCTCTGTTTCAGCCCCTCTGAAACAGCCCCTCTGATTCAGCCCCTCTGTTTCTCGCCCTCTGTTTCAGCCCCTCTGTTTCAGCCCCTCTGTTTCCGCTCCTCTGTTTCAGCCCCTCTGTTTCTCGACCTCTGTTTCAGCCCCTCTGTTTCAGCCACTCTGTTTCAGCCACTCTGTTTCTGCCCGTCTGTTTCAGCCCCTCTGTTTCATGCACTCTGTTTCAGCACCTCTGTTTCTCGCCCTCTGTTTCTGGCCCTCTGTTTCTCGCCCTCTGTTTCAGCCAGACTCTGTTTCAGCCACTCTGTTTCAGCCCCTCTGTTTCAGCCCGTCTGTTTCAGCCCCTCTGTTTCAGGCACTCTGTTTCAGCACCTCTGTTTCTCGCCCTCTGTTTCTCGCCCTCTGTTTCTCGCCCTCTGTTTCACGCCCTCTGTTTCAGCCCCTCTGTTTCAGACCGTCTGTTTCAGCCCCTCTGTTTCAGGCACTCAGTTTCAGCCCCTCTGTTTCTCGCCCTCTGTTTCTCGCCCTCAGTTTCTCGCCTTCTGTTTCAGCCCCTCTGTTTCGGCCCCTCTGTTTCTCACCCTCTGTTTCAGCCCCTCTGATTCAGCCCCTCTGTTTCAGCCCCTCTGTTTCAGCACCTCTGTTTCAGCCCCTCTGTTTCTCGCCCTCTGTTTCTCGCACTCTGTTTCTCGCCCTCTGTTTCTCGCCCTCTGTTTCTCGCCTCTGTTTCTCAACCTCTGTTTCTCGCCCTCTGTTTCAGCCCCTCTGTTTCTCGCCCCGCTGTTTCTCGCCCTCTGTTTCTCGCCCTCTGTTTCTCTCCCTCTGTTTCTCGCCCTCTGTTTCAGCCCCTCTGTGTCAGCCCCTCGGTTTCATCCCCTCTGTTTCTCGCCCACTGTTTCTCGCCCTCTGTTTCAGCCCCTCTGTTTCTCGCCCTCTGTTTCAGCCCCTCTGTTTCAGCCCCTCTGTTTCAGCCCCTCTGTTTCACCCCCTCTGTTTCTCGCCTTCTGTTTCAGCCCCTCTTTTTCTCGCCCTCTGTTTCTCGCTTTCTATTTCTCGCCCTCTGTTTCTCGCCCTCTGTTTCTCGCCCTCTGTTTCAGCCCATCTCTTTCTCGCCGTCTGTTTCCCTCCCTTTGTTTCAGCCCTTCTGTTTCGGCCCCTCTGTTTCTCGCCCTCTGTTTCAGCCCCTCTGTTTCAGCCTCTCTGTTACAGCCCCTCTGTTTCAGCCCCGCTGTTTCAGCCCCTCTTTTTCAGCCCCTCTGGTTCAGCCCCTCTGTTTCAGCCCCTCTGTTTCTCGCCCTCTGTTTCAGCCCCTCTGTTTCTCGCCTTCTGTTTCAGCCCCTCTTTTTTAGCCCCTCTGTTTCAACCCCTCTGTTTCAGCCCCTCTGTTTCAGCCCCTCTGTTTCTCCCATCTGTTTCTCGCCCTCTGTGTCAGCCCCTCTGTTTCAGCCCCTCTGTTTCAGCCCCTCTGTTTCTCGCCCTCAGTTTCTGGCCCTCTGTTTCTCGCCCTCTGTTTCTCGCCCTCTGTTTCAGCCCCTCTATTTCAGCCCCTCTGTTTCAACCCCTCTGTTTCAGCCCCTCTGTTTCTCGCCCTCTGTTTCAGGACCTCTGTTTCAGCCCCTCTGTTTCAGCCCCTCTGTTTCTCGCCCTCTGTTTCAGCCCCTCTGTTTCTCGCCCTCTGTTTCATCCCCTCTGTTTCAGCCCCTCTGTTTCAACCCCTCTGTTTCAGCCCCTCTGTTTCACGCCCCGCTGTTTCTCGCCCTCTGTTTCTCGCCCTCTGTTTCTCGCCCTCTGTTTCTCGCCCTCTGTTTCAGCCCCTCTGTTTCAGTCCCTCTGTTTCATCCCCTCTGTTTCTCGCCCTCTGTTTCTCGCCCTCTGTTTCAGCCCCTCTGTTTCTCGCACTCTGTTTCACTCCCTCTATTTCAGCCCCTCTGTTTCAGCCCCTCTGTTTCAGCCCCTCTGTTTCAGCACCACAGTTTCAGCCCTTCTTTTTCTCGCCCTGTGTTTCTCGCTTTCTGTTTCTCGCCCTCTGTTTCTCGCCCTCTGTTTCTGTCCCTCTGTTTCAGCCCATCTCTTTCTCGCCCTCTGTTTCTCGCCCGCTGTTACAGCCCCTCTGTTTCGGCCCCTCTGTTTCTCGCACTCTATTTCAGCCCCTCTGTTTCAGCCCCTCTGTTTCTCGCCCTCTGTTTCTCGCTTTCTGTTTCTCGCCCTCTGTTTCTCGCTTTCTGTTTCTCGCCCTCTGTTTCTCGCACTCTGTTTCTCGCCCTCTGTTTCTCGCCCTCTGTTTCTCGCCCTCTGTTTCTCGCCCTCTGTTTCTCAACCTCTATTACTCGCCCTCTGTTTCTCGCCCTCTGTTTCAGCCCCTCTGTTTCAGCCCCTCTGTTTCTCGCCCTCTGTTTCTCGCCCTCTGTTTAACGCCCTCTGTTTCTCTCCGTCTGTTTCAGCCCCTCTGTTTCAGCCTCTCTGTTACAGCCCCTCTGTTTCAGCCCCTCTGTTTCAGCCCCTCTGTTTCAGCACCTCTGTTTCAGCCCCTCTGTTTCTCGCCCTCTGTTTCTCGCTTTCTGTTTCTCGCCCTCTGTTTCTCGCCCTCTGTTTCAGCCCATCTCTTTCTCGCCCTCTGTTTCTCGCCCTCTGTTTCAGCCCCTCTGTTTCGGCCTCTCTGTTTCTCGCCCTCTGTTTCAGCACCTCTGTTTCAGCCCCTCTGTTTCTCGCCCTCTGTTTCTCGCACTCTGTTTCTCGCCCTCTGTTTCTCGCCCTCTGTTTCTCGCCCTCTGTTTCTCGCCCTCTGTTTCTCAACCTCTGTTTCTCGCCGTCTGTTTCTCGCCCTCTGTTTCAGCCCCTCTGTTTCAGCCCCTCTGTTTCTCGCCCTCTGGTTCTCGCCCTCTGTTTCTCGCCCTCTGTTTCTCGCCCTCTGTTTCAGCCCCTCTGTTTCAGCCTCTCTGTTACAGCCCCTCTGTTTCAGCCCCGCTGTTTCAGCCCCTCTTTTTCAGCCCCTCTGTTTCAGCCCCTCTGTTTCAGCCCCTCTGTTTCAGCCACTCTGTTTCAGCCCCTCTGTTTCAGCCCGTCTGTTTCAGCCCCTCTGTTTCAGGCCCTCTGTTTCAGCACCTCTGTTTCTCGCCCTCTGTTTCTCGCCCTCTGTTTCTCGCACTGTGTTTCACCCCCTCTGTTTCAGCCCCTCTGTTTCAGACCGTCTGTTTCAGCCCCTCTGTTTCAGGCACTCTGTTTCAGCCCCTCTGTTTCTCGCCCTCTGTTCCTCGCCCTCTGTTTCTCGCCTTCTGTTTCAGCCCCTCTGTTTCGGCCCCTCTGTTTCTCACCCTCTGTTTCAGCCCCTCTGTTTCAGCCCCTATGTTTCACCCCCTCTGTTTCAGCACCTCTGTTTCAGCCCCTCTGTTTCTCGCCCTCTGTTTCTCGCACTCTGTTTCTCGCCCTCTGTTTCTCGCCCTCTGTTTCTCGCCCTCTGTTTCTCGCCTCTGTTTCTCAAGCTCTGTTTCTCGCCCTCTGTTTCAGCCCCTGTTTCTCGCCCCGCTGTTTCTCGCCCTCTGTTTCTCGCCCTCTGTTTCTCGCCCTCTGTTTCTCGCCCTCAGTTTCAGCCCCTCTGTATCAGCCCCTCTGTTTCATCCCCTCTGTTTCTCGCCCTCTGTTTCTCGCCCTCTGTTTCAGCCCCTCTGTTTCTCGCCCTCTGTTTCAGCCCCTCTGTTTCAGCCCCTCTGTTTCAGCCCCTCTGTTTCAGCCCCTCTGTTTCAGCACCTCTGTTTCACCCCCTCTTTTTCTCGCGCTCTGTTTCTCGCCCTCTGTTTCTCAACCTCTGTTTCTCGCCCTCTGTTTAACGCCCTCTGTTTCTCTCCCTCTGTTTCAGCCCCTCTGATTCAGCCTCTCTGTTACAGCCCCTCTGTTTCAGCCCCGCTGTTTCAGCCCCACTTTTTCAGCCCCTCTGGTTCAGCCCCTCTGTTTCAGCCCCTCTGTTTCTCGCCCTCTGTTTCTCGCCCTCTGTTTCTCGCCTTCTGTTTCAGCCCCTCTGTTTCAGCCCCTCTGTTTCAACCCCTCTGTTTCAGCCCCTCTGTTTCAGCCCCTCTGTTTCTTGCATCTGTTTCTCGCCCTCTGTGTCAGCCCCTCTGTTACAGCCCCTCTGTTTCAGCCCCTCTGTTTCTCGCCCTCAGTTTCTCGCCCTCTGTTTCTCGCCCTCTGTTTATCGCCCTCTGTTTCAGCCCCTCTATTTCAGCCCCTCTGTTTCAACCCCTCTGTCTCAGCCCCTCTGTTTCTCGCCCTCTGTTTCAGGACCTCTGTTTCAGCCCCACTGTTTCAGCCCCTCTGTTTCTCGCCCTCTGTTTCAGCCCCTCTGTTTCTCGCCCTCTGTTTCAGCCCCTCTGTTTCAGCCACTCTGTTTCAGCCCCTCTGTTTCAGCCCCTCTGTTTCTCGCCCACTGTTTCTCGTCCTCTGTGTGAGCCCCTCTGTTTCAGCCACTCTGTTTCAGCCCCTCTGTTTCTCGCCCTCTGTTTCTCGCCCTCTGTTTCTCGCCCTCTGTTTCAGCCCCTCTGTTTCAGCCCCTCTGTTTCAGCCCCTCTGTTTCTCGCCCTCTGTTTCTCGCACTCTGTTTCTCGCACTCTGTTTCTCGCCCTCTGTTTCTCGCCCTCTGTTTCTCGCCCTCTGTTTCTCAACCTCTGTTTCTCGCCCTCTGTTTCTCGCCCTCTGTTTCAGCCCCTCTGTTTCAGCCCTTCTGTTTCTCGCCCTCTGGTTCTCGCCCTCTGTTTCTCGCCCTCTGTTTCTCTCCCTCTGTTTCAGCCCCTCTGTTTCAGCCTCTCTGTTACAGCCCCTCTGTTTCAGCCCCGCTGTTTCAGCCCCTCTTTTTCAGCCCCTCTGTTTCAGCCACTCTGTTTCAGCCCCTCTGTTTCAGCCCGTCTGTTTCAGCTCCCCTGTTTCAGGCCCTCTGTTTCAGCACCTCTGTTTCTCGCCCTCTGTTTCTCGCCCTCTGTTTCTCGCCCTCTGTTTCACCCCCTCTGTTTCAGCCCCTCTGTTTCATCCCCTCTGTTTCTCGCCCTCTGTTTCAACCCCTCTGTTTCAGCCCCTCTGTTTCTCGCCCTCTGTTTCACTCCCTCTATTTCAGCCCCTCTGTTTCAGCCCCTCTGTTTCAGCCCCTCTGTTTCAGCACCTCTGTTTCAGCCCCTCTTTTTCTCGCCCTCTGTTTCTCGCTTTCTTTTTCTCGCCCTGTGTTTCTCGCCCTCTGTTTCTCGCCCTCTGTTTCAGCCCATCTCTTTCTCGCCCTCTGTTTCTCGCCCTCTGTTTCAGCCCCTCTGTTTCGGCCCCTCAGTTTCTCGCACTCTGTTTCAGCCCCTCTGTTTCAGCCCCTCTGTTTCACCCCCTCTGTTTCAGCACCTCTGTTTCAGCCCCTCTGTTTCACGCCCTCTGTTTCTCGCACTCTGTTTCACGCCCTCTGTTTCTCGCCCTCTGTTTCTCGCTCTCTGTTTCTCGCCCTCTGTTTCTCAACCTCTATTACTCGCCCTCTGTTTCTCGCCCTCTGTTTCAGCCCCTCTGTTTCAGCCCCACTGTTTCTCGCCCTCTGTTTCTCGCCCTCTGTTTAACGCCCTCTGTTTCTCTCCCTCTGTTTCAGCCCCTCTGTTTCAGCCTCTCTGTTAAAGCCCCTCTGTTTCAGCCCCTCTGTTTCAGCCCCTCTGTTTCAGCACCTCTGTTTCAGCCCCTCTGTTTCTCGCCCTCTGTTTCTCGCTTTCTGTTTCTCGCCCTCTGTTTCTCGCCCTCTGTTTCAGCCCATCTCGTTCTCGCCCTCTGTTTCTCGCCCTCTGTTTCAGCCCCTCTGTTTCGGCCCCTCTGTTTCTCGCCCTCTGTTCCAGCCCCTCTGTTTCAGCCCCTCTGTTTCACCCCCTCTGTTTCAGCACCTCTGTTTCAGCCCCTCTGTTTCAGCCCCTCTCTATCTCGCACTCTGTTTCTCGCCCTCTGTTTCTCGCCCTCTGTTTCTCGCCCTCTGTTTCTCGCCCTCTGTTTCTCAACCTCTGTTTCTCGCCTACTGTTTCTCGCCCTCTGTTTCAGCCCCTCTGTTTCAGCCCTTCTGTTTCTCGCCCTCTGGTTCTCGCCCTCTGTTTCTCGCCCTCTGTTTCTCTCCCTCTGTTTCAGCCCCTCGGTTTCAGCCTCTCTGTTACAGCCCCTCTGTTTCAGCCCCGCTGTTTCAGCCCCTCTTTTTCAGCCCCTCTGTTTCAGCCCCTCTGTTTCAGCCCCTCTGTTTCAGCCCCTCTGTTTCAGCCCGTCTGTTTCAGCCCCTCTGTTTCAGGCCCTCTGTTTCAGGCCCTCTGTTTCTCGCCCTCTGTTTCTCGCCCTCTGTTTCTCGCCCTCTGTTTCACCCCCTCTGTTTCAGCCCCTCTGTGTCAGACCGTCTGTTTCAGCCCCTCTGTTTCAGGCACTCTGTTTCAGCCCCTCTGTTTCTCGCCCTCTGTTCCTCGCCCTCTGTTTCTCGCCTTCTGTTTCAGCCCCTCTGTTTCGGCCCCTCTGTTTCTCACCCTCTGTTTCAGCCCCTCTGTTTCAGCCCCTATGTTTCACCCCCTCTGTTTCAGCACCTCTGTTTCAGCCCCTCTGTTTCTCGCCCTCTGTTTCTCGCACACTGTTTCTCGCCCTCTGTTTCTCGCCCTCTGTTTCTCGCCCTCTGTTTCTCGCCTCTGTTTCTCAACCTCTGTTTCTCGCCCTCTGTTTCAGCCCCTCTCTATCTCGCCCCGCTGTTTCTCGCCCTCTGTTTCTCGCCCTCTGTTTCTCGCCCTCTGTTTCTCGCCCTCTGTTTCTCAACCTCTGTTTCTCGCCTACTGTTTCTCGCCCTCTGTTTCAGCCCCTCTGTTTCAGCCCTTCTGTTTCTCGCCCTCTGGTTCTCGCCCTCTGTTTCTCGCCCTCTGTTTCTCTCCCTCTGTTTCAGCTCCTCGGTTTCAGCCTCTCTGTTACAGCCCCTCTGTTTCAGCCCCGCTGTTTCAGCCCCTCTTTTTCAGCCCCTCTGTTTCAGCCCCTCTGTTTCAGCCCCTCTGTTTCAGCCACTCTGTTTCAGCCCCTCTGTTTCAGCCCGTCTGTTTCAGCCCCTCTGTTTCAGGCCCTCTGTTTCAGGCCCTCTGTTTCTCGCCGTCTGTTTCTCGCCCTCTGTTTCTCGCCCTCTGTTTCACCCCCTCTGTTTCAGCTCCTCTGTGTCAGACCGTCTGTTTCAGCCCCTCTGTTTCAGGCACTCTGTTTCAGCCCCTCTGTTTCTCGCCCTCTGTTCCTCGCCCTCTGTTTCTCGCCCTCTGTTTCTCGCGCTCTGTTTCAGCCCCTCTGTTTCAGCCCTTCTGTTTCTCGCCCTCTGGTTCTCGCCCTCTGTTTCTCGCCCTCTGTTTCTCTCCCTCTGTTTCAGCCCCTCGGTTTCAGCCTCTCTGTTACAGCCCCTCTGTTTCAGCCCCGCTGTTTCAGCCCCTCTTTTTCAGCCCCTCTGTTTCAGCCCCTCTGTTTCAGCCCCTCTGTTTCAGCCACTCTGTTTCAGCCCCTCTGTTTCAGCCCGTCTGTTTCAGCCCCTCTGTTTCAGGCCCTCTGTTTCAGGCCCTCTGTTTCTTGCCCTCTGTTTCTCGCCCTCTGTTTCTCGCCCTCTGTTTCTCGCCCTCTGTTTCAGCCCCTCTGTTTCAGCCCCTCTGTTTCATCCCCTCTGTTTCTCGCCCTCTGTTTCTCGCCCTCTGTTTCAGCCCCTCTCTTTCTCGCCCTCTGTTTCAGCCCCTCTGTTTCAGCCCCTCTGTTTCAGCCCCTCTGTTTCAGCACCTCTGTTTCAGCCCCTCTTTTTCTCGCACTCTGTTTCTCGCCCTCTGTTTCTCAACCTCTGTTTCTCGCCCTCTGTTTCTCGCCCTCTGTTTCAGCCCCTCTGTTTCAGCCCCTCTGTTTCTCGCCCTCTGGTTCTCGCCCTCTGTTTCTCGCCCTCTGTTTCTCGCCCTCTGTTTCACCCCCTCTGTTTCAGCCCCTCTGTGTCAGACCGTCTGTTTCAGCCCCTCTGTTTCAGGCACTCTGTTTCAGCCCCTCTGTTTCTCGCCCTCTGTTTCTCGCCCTCTGTTTCTCGCCCTCTGTTTCTCGCCCTCTGTTTCAGCCCCTCTGTTTCAGCCCCTCTGTTTCATCCCCTCTGTTTCTCGCCCTCTGTTTCTCGCCCTCTGTTTCAGCCCCTCTCTTTCTCGCCCTCTGTTTCAGCCCCTCTGTTTCAGCCCCTCTGTTTCAGCCCCTCTGTTTCAGCACCTCTGTTTCAGCCCCTCTTTTTCTCGCACTCTGTTTCTCGCCCTCTGTTTCTCAACCTCTGTTTCTCGGCCTCTGTTTCTCGCCCTCTGTTTCAGCCCCTCTGTTTCAGCCCCTCTGTTTCTCGCCCTCTGGTTCTCGCCCTCTGTTTCTCGCCCTCAGTTTCTCTCCCTCTGTTTCAGCCCCTCTGTTTCAGCCTCTCTGTTACAGCCCCTCTGTTTCAGCCCCTCTGTTTCAACCCCTCTGTTTCAGCGCCTCTGTTTCAGCCCCTCTGTTTCACGCCCTCTGTTTCTCGCACTCTGTTTCACGCCCTCTGTTTCTCGCCCTCTGTTTCTCGCTCTCTGTTTCTCGCCCTCTGTTTCTCAACCTCTATTACTCGCCCTCTGTTTCTCGCCCTCTGTTTCAGCCCCTCTGTTTCAGCCCCTCTGTTTCTCGCCCTCTGTTTCTCGCCCTCTGTTTAACGCCCTCTGTTTCTCTCCCTCTGTTTCAGCCCCTCTGTTTCAGCCTCTCTGTTACAGCCCCTCTGTTTCAGCCCCTCTGTTTCAGCCCCTCTGTTTCAGCACCTCTGTTTCAGCCCCTCTGTTTCTCGCCCTCTGTTTCTCGCTTTCTGTTTCTCGCCCTCTGTTTCTCGCCCTCTGTTTCAGCCCATCTCGTTCTCGCCCTCTGTTTCTCGCCCTCTGTTTCAGCCCCTCTGTTCCGGCCCCTCTGTTTCTCGCCCTCTGTTCCAGCCCCTCTGTTTCAGCCCCTCTGTTTCACCCCCTCTGTTTCAGCACCTCTGTTTCAGCCCCTCTGTTTCAGCCCCTCTGTTTCTCGCACTCTGTTTCTCGCCCTCTGTTTCTCGCCCTCTGTTTCTCGCCCTCTGTTTCTCAACCTCTGTTTCTCGCCTACTGTTTCTCGCCCTCTGTTTCAGCCCCTCTGTTTCAGCCCTTCTGTTTCTCGCCCTCTGGTTCTCGCCCTCTGTTTCTCGCCCTCTGTTTCTCTCCCTCTGTTTCAGCCCCTCGGTTTCAGCCTCTCTGTTACAGCCCCTCTGTTTCAGCCCCGCTGTTTCAGCCCCTCTTTTTCAGCCCCTCTGTTTCAGCCCCTCTGTTTCAGCCCCTCTTTTTCAGCCACTCTGTTTCAGCCCCTCTGTTTCAGCCCGTCTGTTTCAGCCCCTCTGTTTCAGGCCCTCTGTTTCAGGCCCTCTGTTTCTTGCCCTCTGTTTCTCGCCCTCTGTTTCTCGCCCTCTGTTTCACCCCCTCTGTTTCAGCCCCTCTGTGTCAGACCGTCTGTTTCAGCCCCTCTGTTTCAGGCACTCTGTTTCAGCCCCTCTGTTTCTCGCCCTCTGTTCCTCGCCCTCTGTTTCTCGGCTTCTGTTTCAGCCCCTCTGTTTCGGCCCCTCTGTTTTTCACCCTCTGTTTCAGCCCCTCTGTTTCAGCCCCTATGTTTCACCCCCTCTGTTTCAGCACCTCTGTTTCAGCCCCTCTGTTTCTCGCCCTCTGTTTCTCGCACACTGTTTCTCGCCCTCTGTTTCTCGCCCTCTGTTTCTCGCCCTCTGTTTCTCGCCTCTGTTTCTCAACCTCTGTTTCTCGCCCTCTGTTTCAGCCCCTCTGTTTCTCGCCCCGCTGTTTCTCGCCCTCTGTTTCTCGCCCTCTGTTTCTCGCCCTCTGTTTCTCGCCCTCTGTTTCAGCCCCTCTGTTTCAGCCCCTCTGTTTCATCCCCTCTGTTTCTCGCCCTCTGTTTCTCGCCCTCTGTTTCAGCCCCTCTCTTTCTCGCCCTCTGTTTCAGCCCCTCTGTTTCAGCCCCTCTGTTTCAGCCCCTCTGTTTCAGCTCCTCTGTTTCAGCCCCTCTTTTTCTCGCGCTCTGTTTCTCGCCCTCTGTTTCTCAACCTCTGTTTCTCGCACTCTGTTTCTCGCCCTCTGTTTCAGCCCCTCTGTTTCAGCCCCTCTGTTTCTCGCCCTCTGGTTCTCGCCCTCAGTTTCTCGCCCTCAGTTTCTCTCCCTCTGTTTCAGCCCCTCTGTTTCAGCCTCTCTGTTACAGCCCCTCTGTTTCAGCCCCGCTGTTTCAGCCCCTCTTTTTCAGCCCCTCTGTTTCAGCCCCTCTGTTTCAGCCCCTCTGTTTCAGCCACTCTGTTTCAGCCCCTCTGTTCCAGCCCGTCTGTTTCAGCCCCTCTGTTTCAGGCACTCTGTTTCAGACCGTCTGTTTCAGCCCCTCTGTTTCAGGCACTCTGTTTCAGCCCCTCTGTTTCTCGCCCTCTGTTTCTCGCCCTCTGTTTCACCCCCTCTGTTTCAGCCCCTCTGTTTCAGACCGTCTGTTTCAGCCCCTCTGTTTCAGGCACTCTGTTTCAGCCCCTCTGTTTCTCGCCCTCTGTTTCTCGCCCTCTGTTTCTCGCCTTCTGTTTCAGCCCCTCTGTTTCGGCCCCTCTGTTTCTCACCCTCTGTTTCAGCCCCTCTGTTTCAGCCCCTATGTTTCAGCCCCTCTGTTTCAGCCCCTCTGTTTCAGCCCCTCTGTTTCTCGCTTTCTGTTTCTCGCCCTCTGTTTCTCGCCCTCTGTTTCTCGCCCTCTGTTTCTCGCCCTCTGTTTCTCGCCTCTGTTTCTCAACCTCTGTTTCTCGCCCTCTGTTTCAGCCCCTCTGTTTCTCGCCCCGCTGTTTCTCGCTCTCTGTTTCTCGCCCTCTGTTTCTCGCCCTCTGTTTCTCGCCCTATGTTTCAGCCCCTCTGTTTCAGCCCCTCTGTTTCATCCCCTCTGTTTCTCGCCCTCTGTTTCTCGCCTTCTGTTTCAGCCCCTCTGTTTCTCGCCCTCTGTTTCAGCCCCTCTGTTTCAGCCCCTCTGTTTCAGCCCCTCTGTATCAGCCCCTCTGTTTCAGCACCTCTGTTTCAGCCCCTCTTTTTCTCGCGCTCTGTTTCTCGCCCTCTGTTTCTCAACCTCTGTTTCTCGCCCTCTGTTTCTCGCCCTCTGTTTCAGCCCCTCTGTTTCAGCCCCTCTGTTTCTCGCCCTCTGGTTCTCGCCCTCTGTTTCTCGCCCTCTGTTTCTCTCCCTCTGTTTCAGCCCCTCTGTTTCAGCCTCTCTGTTACAGCCCCTCTGTTTCAGCCCCGCTGTTTCAGCCCCTCTCTTTCAGCCCCTCTGTTTCAGCCCCTCTGTTTCAGCCCCTCTGTTTCTGCCACTCTGTTTCAGCCCCTCTGTTTCAGCCCGTCTGTTTCAGCCCTCTGTTTCAGGCACTCTGTTTCAGCACCTCTGTTTCTCGCCCTCTGTTTCTCGCCCTCTGTTTCTCGCCCTCTGTTTCACCCCCTCTGTTTCAGCCCCTCTGTTTCAGACCGTCTGTTTCAGCCCCTCTGTTTCAGGCACTCTGTTTCAGCCCCTCTGTTTCTCGCCCTCTGTTTCTCGCCTTTTGTTTCAGCCCCTCTGTTTCGGCCCCTCTGTTTCTCACCCTCTGTTTCAGCCCCTCTGTTTTAGCCCCTATGTTTCACCCCCTCTGTTTCGGCACCTCTGTTTCAGCCCCTCTGTTTCTCGCCCTCTGTTTCTCGCCCTCTGTTTCTCGCCTCTGTTTCTCAACCTCTGTTTCTCGCCCTCTGTTTCAGCCCCTCTGTTTCTCGCCCCGCTGTTTCTCGCCCTCTTTTTCTCGCCCTCTGTTTCTCGCCCTCTGTTTCTCGCCCTCTGTTTCATCCCCTCTGTTTCAGCCCCTCTGTTTCATCCCCTCTCTTTCTCGCCCTCTGTTTCTCGCCCTCTGTTTCAGCCCCTCTGTTTCTCGCCCTCTGTTTCACTCCCTCTATTTCAGCCCCTCTGTTTCAGCCCCCCTGTTTCAGCCCCTTTGTTTCAGCACCTCTGTTTCAGCCCCTCTTTTTCTCACCCTCTGTTTCTCGCTTTCTGTTTCTCGCCCTCTGTTTCTCGCCCTCTGTTTCTCGCCCTCTGTTTCAGCCCATCTCTTTCTCGCCCTCTGTTTCTCGCCCTCTGTTTCAGCCCCTCTGTTTCGGCCCCTCTGTTTCTCGCACTCTGTTTCAGCCCCTCTGTTTCAGCCCCTCTGTTTCTCGCCCTCTGTTTCTCGCACTCTGTTTCTCGCCCTCTGTTTCTCGCTTTCTGTTTCTCGCCCTCTGTTTCTCGCCCTCTGTTTCTCAACCTCTATTACTCGCCCTCTGTTTCTCGCCCTCTGTTTCAGCCCCTCTGTTTCAGCCCCTCTGTTTCTCGCCCTCTGTTTCTCGCCCTCTGTTTAACGCCCTCTGTTTCTCTCCCTCTGTTTCAGCCCCTCTGTTTCAGCCTCTCTGTTACAGCCCCTCTGTTTCAGCCCCGCTGTTTCAGCCCCTCTTTTTCAGCCCCTCTGTTTCAGCCCCTCTGTTTCAGCCCCTCTGTTTCTCCCCCTCTGTTTCAGCCCCTCTGTTTCTCGCCCTCTGTTTCAGCCCCTCTGTTTCAGCCCCTCTGTTTCAGCCCCTCTGTTTCAGCCCCTCTGTTTCTCGCATCTGTTTCTCGTCCTCTGTGTCAGCCCCTCTGTTTCAGCCCCTCTGTTTCAGCCCCCCTGTTTCTCGCGCTCTGTTTCTCGCCCTCTGTTTCTCGCCCTCTGTTTCTGGCCCTCTGTTTCTCGCCCTCTGTTTCAGCCCCTCTGTTTCATGCCCTCTGTTTCTCGCCCTCTGTTTCAGGACCTCTGTTTCAGCTCCTCTGTTTCAGCCCCTCTGTTTCTCGCCCTCTGTTTAAGCCCCTCTGTTTCTCGCCCTCTGTTTCAGCCCCTCTGTTTCAGCCCCTCTTTTTCAGCCCCTCTGTTTCAGCCCCTTTGTTTCTCGCCCTCTGTTTCTCGCCCTCTGTTTCAGCCCCTCTGTTTCAGCCCCTCTGTTTCAGCCCCTCTGTTTCAGCCCCTCTGTTTCTCGCCCTCTGTTTCTCGCCATCTGTTTCTCGCCCTCTGTTTCTCGCCCTCTGTTTCAGCCCCTCTGTTTCAGCCCCTCTGTTTCAGCCCCTCTGTTTCTCGCCCTCTGTTTCAGCCCCTCTGTTTCAGCCCCTCTGTTTCAGCCCCTCTGTTTCTCGCTCTCTGTTTCAGCCCCTCTGTTTCAGCCCCGCTGTTTGTCGCCCTCTGTTTCTCGCCCTCTGTTTCTCGCCCTCTGTATCTCGCCCTCTGTTTCAGCCCCACTGTTTCAGTCCCTCTGTTTCAGCCCCTCGGTTTCATCCCCTCTGTTTCTCGCCCTCTGTGTCTCGCCCTCTGTTTCAGCCCCTCTGTTTCAGCCCCTCTGTTTCAGCCACTCTGTTTCAGCCCCTCTGTTCCAGCCCGTCTGTTTCAGCCCCTCTGTTTCAGCCCCTCTGTTTCAGCCCCTCTGTTTCAGCCCCTCTGTTTCAGCACCTCTGTTTCAGCCCCTCTGTTTCTCGCCCTCTGTTTCTCGCTTTCTGTTTCTCGCCCTCTGTTTCTCGCCCTCTGTTTCTCGCCCTCTGTTTCAGCCCATCTCTTTCTCGCCCTCTATTTCAGCCCCTCTGTTTCGGCCCCTCTGTTTCTCGCCCTCTGTTTCAGCCCCTATGTTTCAGCCACTCTGTTTCACCCCCTCTGTTTCAGCACCTCTGTTTCAGCCCCTCTGTTTCTCGCCCTCTGTTTCTCGCACTCTGTTTCTCGCCCTCTGTTTCTCGCCCTCTGTTTCTCGCCCTCTGTTTCAAAACCTCTGTTTCTCGCCCTCTGTTTCTCGCCCTCTGTTTCAGCCCCTCTGTTTCAGCCCCTCTGTTTCTCGCCCTCTGGTTCTCGCCCTCTGTTTCTCGCCCTCTGTTTCTCTCCCTCTGTTTCAGCCCCTCTGTTTCAGCCTCTCTGTTACAGCCCCTCTGTTTCAGCCCCGCTGTTTCAGTCCCTCTTTTTCAGCCCCCTTGTTTTAGCTCCTCTGTTTCAGCCCCTCTGTTTCAGCCACTCTGTTTCAGCCCCTCTGTTTCTCGCCCTCTGTTTCTCGCCCTCTGTTTCTCGCCCTCTGTTTCACCCCCTCTGTTTCAGCCCCTCTGTTTCAGACCGTATGTTTCAGCCCCTCTGTTTCAGGCACTCTGTTTCAGCCCCTCTGTTTCTCGCCCTCTGTTTCTCGCCCTCTGTTTCTCGCCTTCTGTTTCAGCCCCTCTGTTTCGGCCCCTCTGTTTCTCACCCTCTGTTTCAGCCCCTCTGTTTCAGCCCCTCTGTTTCACCCCCTCTGTTTCAGCACCTCTGTTTCAGCCCCTCTGTTTCTCGCCCTCTGTTTCTCGCACTCTGTTTCTCGCCCTCTGTTTCTCGCCATCTGTTTCTCGCCCTCTGTTTCTCGCCTCTGTTTCTCAACCTCTGTTTCTCGCCCTCTGTTTCCGCCCCTCTGTTTCAGCCCCTCTGTTTCATCCCCTCTGTTTCTCGCCCTTTGTTTCTCGCCTTCTGTTTCAGCCCCTCTGTTTCGGCCCCTCTGTTTCTCACCCTCTGTTTCAGCCCCTCTGTTTCAGCCCCTCTGTTTCACCCCCTCTGTTTCAGCACCTCTGTTTCAGCCCATCTGTTTCTCGCCCTCTGTTTCTCGCACTCTGTTTCTCGCCCTCTGTTTCTCGCCATCTGTTTCTCGCCCTCTGTTTCTCGCCTCTGTTTCTCAACCTCTGTTTCTCGCCCTCTGTTTCAGCCCCTCTGTTTCTCGCCCCGCTGTTTCTCGCCCTCTGTTTCTCGCCCTGTGTTTCTCGCCCTCTGTTTCAGCCCCTCTGTTTCAGCCCCTCTGTTTCAGCCCCTGTGTTTCAGCCCCTCTGTTTCAGCACCTCTGTTTCAGCCTCTCTTTTTCTCGCCCTCTGTTTCTCGCTTTCTGTTTCTCGCCCTCTGTTTCTCGCCCTCTATTTCTCGCCCTCTGTTTCAGCCCATCTCTTTCTCGCCCTCTGTTTCTCGCCCTCTGTTTCAGCCCCTCTGTTTCGGCCCCTCTGTTTCTCGCCCTCTGTTTCAGCCCCTCTGTTTCAGCCCCTCTGTTTCACCCCCTCTGTTTCAGCACCTCTGTTTCAGCCACTCTGTTTCTTGCCCTCTGTTTCTCGCACTCTGTTTCTCGCCCTCTGTTTCTCGCCCTCTGTTTCTCGCCCTCTGTTTCTCCCCCTCTGTTTCTCAACCTCTGTTACTCGCCCTCTGTTTCTCGCCCTCTGTTTCAGCCCCTCTGTTTCTCGCCCTCTGTTTAAGCCCCTCTGTTTCTCGCCCTCTGTTTAAGCCCCTCTGTTTCTAGCACTCTGTTTCTCGCCCTCTGTTTCTCGCGCTCTGTTTCTCGCCCTCTGTTTCTCGCCCTCTGTTTCTGGCCCTCTGTTTCTCGCCCTCTGTTTCAGCCCCTCTGTTTCAGCCCCTCTGTTTCTCGCCCTCTGTTTCAGGACCTCTGTTTCAGCCCCTCTGTTTCAGCCCCTCTGTTTCTCGCCCTCTGTTTAAGCCCCTCTGTTTCTCGCCCTCTGTTTCAGCCCCTCTGTTTCAGCCCCTCTGTTTCAGCCCCTCTGTTTCAGCCCCTCTGTTTCTCGCCCACTGTTTCTCGCCCTCTGTGTCAGCCCCTCTGTTTCAGCCCCTCTGTTTCAGCCCCTCTGTTTCTCGCCCTCTGTTTCTCGCCCTCTGTTTCTCGCCCTCTGTTTCTCGCCCTCTGTTTCAGCCCCTCTGTTTCAGCCCCTCTGTTTCAGCCCCTCTTTTTCTCGCCCTCTGTTTCAGCCCCTCTGTTTCAGCCCCTCTGTTTCAGCCCCTCAGTCTCTCGCTCTCTGTTTCAGCCCCTCTGTTTCAGCCCCGCTGTTTCTCGCCCTCTGTTTCTCGCCCTCTGTTTCTCGCCCTCTGTTTCTCGCCCTCTGTTTCAGCCCCACTGTTTCAGTCCCTCTGTTTCAGCCCCTCTGTTTCATCCCCTCTGTTTCTCGCCATCTGTGTCTCGCCCTCTGTTTCTCGCCCTCTGTTTCTCGCCCTCTGTTTCAGCCCCTCTGTTTCAGCCCCTCTGTTTCAGCCCCTCTTTTTCTCGCCCTCTGTTTCAGCCCCTCTGTTTCAGCCCCTCTGTTTCAGCCCCTCAGTCTCTCGCTCTCTGTTTCAGCCCCTCTGTTTCAGCCCCGCTGTTTCTCGCCCTCTGTTTCTCGCCCTCTGTTTCTCGCCCTCTGTATCTCGCCCTCTGTTTCAGCCCCACTGTTTCAGTCCCTCTGTTTCAGCCCCTCTGTTTCAGCCCCTCTGTTTCAGCCCCTCAGTCTCTCGCTCTCTGTTTCAGCCCCTCTGTTTCAGCCCCGCTGTTTCTCGCCCTCTGTTTCTCGCCCTCTGTTTCTCGCCCTCTGTATCTCGCCCTCTGTTTCAGCCCCACTGTTTCAGTCCCTCTGTTTCAGCCCCTCTGTTTCATCCCCTCTGTTTCTCGCCATCTGTGTCTCGCCCTCTGTTTCAGCCCCTCTGTTTCTCGCCCTCTGTTTCAGCCCCTCTGTTTCAGCCCCTCTGTTTCAGCCCCTCTGTTTCAGCCCCTCTGTTTCAGCACCTCTGTTTCAGCCCCTCTGTTTCTCGCCCTCTGTTTCTCGCTTTCTGTTTCTCGCCCTCTGTTTCTCGCCCTCTGTTTCTCGCCCTCTGTTTCAGCCCATCTCTTTCTCGCCCTCTGTTTCTCGCCCTCGATTTCAGCCCGTCTGTTTCAGCACCTCTGTTTCAGGCCCTCTGTTTCAGGCCCTCTGTTTCTCGCCCTCTGTATCTCGCCCTCTGTTTCTCGCCCTCTGTTTCACCCCCTCTGTTTCAGCCCCTCTGTGTCAGACCGTCTGTTTCAGCCCCTCTGTTTCAGGCACTCTGTTTCAGCCCCTCTGTTTCTCGCCCTCTGTTCCTCGCCCTCTGTTTCTCGCCTTCTGTTTCAGCCCCTCTGTTTCGGCCCCTCTGTTTCTCACCCTCTGTTTCAGCCCCTCTGTTTCAGCCCCTATGTTTCACCCCCTCTGTTTCAGCACCTCTGTTTCAGCCCCTCTGTTTCTCGCCCTCTGTTTCTCGCACACTGTTTCTCGCCCTCTGTTTCTCGCCCTCTGTTTCTCGCCCTCTGTTTCTCGCCTCTGTTTCTCAACCTCTGTTTCTCGCCCTCTGTTTCAGCCCCTCAGTTTCTCGCCCCGCTGTTTCTCGCCCTCTGTTTCTCGCCCTCTGTTTCTCGCCCTCTGTTTCTCGCCCTCTGTTTCTCAACCTCTGTTTCTCGCCTACTGTTTCTCGCCCTCTGTTTCAGCCCCTCTGTTTCAGCCCTTCTGTTTCTCGCCCTCTGGTTCTCGCCCTCTGTTTCTCGCCCTCTGTTTCTCTCCCTCTGTTTCAGCCCCTCGGTTTCAGCCTCTCTGTTACAGCCCCTCTGTTTCAGCCCCGCTGTTTCAGCCCCTCTTTTTCAGCCCCTCTGTTTCAGCCCCTCTGTTTCAGCCCCTCTGTTTCAGCCACTCTGTTTCAGCCCCTCTGTTTCAGCCCGTCTGTTTCAGCCCCTCTGTTTCAGGCCCTCTGTTTCAGGCCCTCTGTTTCTCGCCCTCTGTTTCTCGCCCTCTGTTTCTCGCCCTCTGTTTCACCCCCTCTGTTTCAGCTCCTCTGTGTCAGACCGTCTGTTTCAGCCCCTCTGTTTCAGGCACTCTGTTTCAGCCCCTCTGTTTCTCGCCCTCTGTTCCTCGCCCTCTGTTTCTCGCCCTCTGTTTCTCGCGCTCTGTTTCAGCCCCTCTGTTTCAGCCCTTCTGTTTCTCGCCCTCTGGTTCTCGCCCTCTGTTTCTCGCCCTCTGTTTCTCTCCCTCTGTTTCAGCCCCTCGGTTTCAGCCTCTCTGTTACAGCCCCTCTGTTTCAGCCCCGCTGTTTCAGCCCCTCTTTTTCAGCCCCTCTGTTTCGGCCCCTCTGTTTCTCACCCTCTGTTTCAGCCCCTCTGTTTCAGCCCCTCTGTTTCACCCCCTCTGTTTCAGCACCTCTGTTTCAGCCCCTCTGTTTCTCGCCCTCTGTTTCTCGCACTCTGTTTCTCGCCCTCTGTTTCTCGCCATCTGTTTCTCGCCCTCTGTTTCTCGCCTCTGTTTCTCAACCTCTGTTTCTCGCCCTCTGTTTCCGCCCCTCTGTTTCAGCCCCTCTGTTTCATCCCCTCTGTTTCTCGCCCTTTGTTTCTCGCCTTCTGTTTCAGCCCCTCTGTTTCGGCCCCTCTGTTTCTCACCCTCTGTTTCAGCCCCTCTGTTTCAGCCCCTCTGTTTCACCCCCTCTGTTTCAGCACCTCTGTTTCAGCCCATCTGTTTCTCGCCCTCTGTTTCTCGCACTCTGTTTCTCGCCCTCTGTTTCTCGCCATCTGTTTCTCGCCCTCTGTTTCTCGCCTCTGTTTCTCAACCTCTGTTTCTCGCCCTCTGTTTCAGCCCCTCTGTTTCTCGCCCCGCTGTTTCTCGCCCTCTGTTTCTCGCCCTGTGTTTCTCGCCCTCTGTTTCAGCCCCTCTGTTTCAGCCCCTCTGTTTCAGCCCCTGTGTTTCAGCCCCTCTGTTTCAGCACCTCTGTTTCAGCCTCTCTTTTTCTCGCCCTCTGTTTCTCGCTTTCTGTTTCTCGCCCTCTGTTTCTCGCCCTCTATTTCTCGCCCTCTGTTTCAGCCCATCTCTTTCTCGCCCTCTGTTTCTCGCCCTCTGTTTCAGCCCCTCTGTTTCGGCCCCTCTGTTTCTCGCCCTCTGTTTCAGCCCCTCTGTTTCAGCCCCTCTGTTTCACCCCCTCTGTTTCAGCACCTCTGTTTCAGCCACTCTGTTTCTTGCCCTCTGTTTCTCGCACTCTGTTTCTCGCCCTCTGTTTCTCGCCCTCTGTTTCTCGCCCTCTGTTTCTCCCCCTCTGTTTCTCAACCTCTGTTACTCGCCCTCTGTTTCTCGCCCTCTGTTTCAGCCCCTCTGTTTCTCGCCCTCTGTTTAAGCCCCTCTGTTTCTCGCCCTCTGTTTAAGCCCCTCTGTTTCTAGCACTCTGTTTCTCGCCCTCTGTTTCTCGCGCTCTGTTTCTCGCCCTCTGTTTCTCGCCCTCTGTTTCTGGCCCTCTGTTTCTCGCCCTCTGTTTCAGCCCCTCTGTTTCAGCCCCTCTGTTTCTCGCCCTCTGTTTCAGGACCTCTGTTTCAGCCCCTCTGTTTCAGCCCCTCTGTTTCTCGCCCTCTGTTTAAGCCCCTCTGTTTCTCGCCCTCTGTTTCAGCCCCTCTGTTTCAGCCCCTCTGTTTCAGCCCCTCTGTTTCAGCCCCTCTGTTTCTCGCCCACTGTTTCTCGCCCTCTGTGTCAGCCCCTCTGTTTCAGCCCCTCTGTTTCAGCCCCTCTGTTTCTCGCCCTCTGTTTCTCGCCCTCTGTTTCTCGCCCTCTGTTTCTCGCCCTCTGTTTCAGCCCCTCTGTTTCAGCCCCTCTGTTTCAGCCCCTCTTTTTCTCGCCCTCTGTTTCAGCCCCTCTGTTTCAGCCCCTCTGTTTCAGCCCCTCAGTCTCTCGCTCTCTGTTTCAGCCCCTCTGTTTCAGCCCCGCTGTTTCTCGCCCTCTGTTTCTCGCCCTCTGTTTCTCGCCCTCTGTTTCTCGCCCTCTGTTTCAGCCCCACTGTTTCAGTCCCTCTGTTTCAGCCCCTCTGTTTCATCCCCTCTGTTTCTCGCCATCTGTGTCTCGCCCTCTGTTTCTCGCCCTCTGTTTCTCGCCCTCTGTTTCAGCCCCTCTGTTTCAGCCCCTCTGTTTCAGCCCCTCTTTTTCTCGCCCTCTGTTTCAGCCCCTCTGTTTCAGCCCCTCTGTTTCAGCCCCTCAGTCTCTCGCTCTCTGTTTCAGCCCCTCTGTTTCAGCCCCGCTGTTTCTCGCCCTCTGTTTCTCGCCCTCTGTTTCTCGCCCTCTGTATCTCGCCCTCTGTTTCAGCCCCACTGTTTCAGTCCCTCTGTTTCAGCCCCTCTGTTTCAGCCCCTCTGTTTCAGCCCCTCAGTCTCTCGCTCTCTGTTTCAGCCCCTCTGTTTCAGCCCCGCTGTTTCTCGCCCTCTGTTTCTCGCCCTCTGTTTCTCGCCCTCTGTATCTCGCCCTCTGTTTCAGCCCCACTGTTTCAGTCCCTCTGTTTCAGCCCCTCTGTTTCATCCCCTCTGTTTCTCGCCATCTGTGTCTCGCCCTCTGTTTCAGCCCCTCTGTTTCTCGCCCTCTGTTTCAGCCCCTCTGTTTCAGCCCCTCTGTTTCAGCCCCTCTGTTTCAGCCCCTCTGTTTCAGCACCTCTGTTTCAGCCCCTCTGTTTCTCGCCCTCTGTTTCTCGCTTTCTGTTTCTCGCCCTCTGTTTCTCGCCCTCTGTTTCTCGCCCTCTGTTTCAGCCCATCTCTTTCTCGCCCTCTGTTTCTCGCCCTCGATTTCAGCCCGTCTGTTTCAGCACCTCTGTTTCAGGCCCTCTGTTTCAGGCCCTCTGTTTCTCGCCCTCTGTATCTCGCCCTCTGTTTCTCGCCCTCTGTTTCACCCCCTCTGTTTCAGCCCCTCTGTGTCAGACCGTCTGTTTCAGCCCCTCTGTTTCAGGCACTCTGTTTCAGCCCCTCTGTTTCTCGCCCTCTGTTCCTCGCCCTCTGTTTCTCGCCTTCTGTTTCAGCCCCTCTGTTTCGGCCCCTCTGTTTCTCACCCTCTGTTTCAGCCCCTCTGTTTCAGCCCCTATGTTTCACCCCCTCTGTTTCAGCACCTCTGTTTCAGCCCCTCTGTTTCTCGCCCTCTGTTTCTCGCACACTGTTTCTCGCCCTCTGTTTCTCGCCCTCTGTTTCTCGCCCTCTGTTTCTCGCCTCTGTTTCTCAACCTCTGTTTCTCGCCCTCTGTTTCAGCCCCTCTGTTTCTCGCCCCGCTGTTTCTCGCCCTCTGTTTCTCGCCCTCTGTTTCTCGCCCTCTGTTTCTCGCCCTCTGTTTCTCAACCTCTGTTTCTCGCCTACTGTTTCTCGCCCTCTGTTTCAGCCCCTCTGTTTCAGCCCTTCTGTTTCTCGCCCTCTGGTTCTCGCCCTCTGTTTCTCGCCCTCTGTTTCTCTCCCTCTGTTTCAGCCCCTCGGTTTCAGCCTCTCTGTTACAGCCCCTCTGTTTCAGCCCCGCTGTTTCAGCCCCTCTTTTTCAGCCCCTCTGTTTCAGCCCCTCTGTTTCAGCCCCTCTGTTTCAGCCACTCTGTTTCAGCCCCTCTGTTTCAGCCCGTCTGTTTCAGCCCCTCTGTTTCAGGCCCTCTGTTTCAGGCCCTCTGTTTCTCGCCCTCTGTTTCTCGCCCTCTGTTTCTCGCCCTCTGTTTCACCCCCTCTGTTTCAGCTCCTCTGTGTCAGACCGTCTGTTTCAGCCCCTCTGTTTCAGGCACTCTGTTTCAGCCCCTCTGTTTCTCGCCCTCTGTTCCTCGCCCTCTGTTTCTCGCCCTCTGTTTCTCGCGCTCTGTTTCAGCCCCTCTGTTTCAGCCCTTCTGTTTCTCGCCCTCTGGTTCTCGCCCTCTGTTTCTCGCCCTCTGTTTCTCTCCCTCTGTTTCAGCCCCTCGGTTTCAGCCTCTCTGTTACAGCCCCTCTGTTTCAGCCCCGCTGTTTCAGCCCCTCTTTTTCAGCCCCTCTGTTTCAGCCCCTCTGTTTCAGCCCCTCTGTTTCAGCCACTCTGTTTCAGCCCCTCTGTTTCAGCCCGTCTGTTTCAGCCCCTCTGTTTCAGGCCCTCTGTTTCAGGCCCTCTGTTTCTCGCCCTCTGTTTCTCGCCCTCTGTTTCTCGCCCTCTGTTTCACCCCCTCTGTTTCAGCCCCTCTGTGTCAGACCGTCTGTTTCAGCCCCTCTGTTTCAGGCACTCTGTTTCAGCCCCTCTGTTTCTCGCCCTCTGTTTCTCGCCCTCTGTTTCTCGCCCTCTGTTTCTCGCCCTCTGTTTCAGCCCCTCTGTTTCAGCCCCTCTGTTTCATCCCCTCTGTTTCTCGCCCTCTGTTTCTCGCCCTCTGTTTCAGCCCCTCTCTTTCTCGCCCTCTGTTTCAGCCCCTCTGTTTCAGCCCCTCTGTTTCAGCCCCTCTGTTTCAGCACCTCTGTTTCAGCCCCTCTTTTTCTCGCACTCTGTTTCTCGCCCTCTGTTTCTCAACCTCTGTTTCTCGCCCTCTGTTTCTCGCCCTCTGTTTCAGCCCCTCTGTTTCAGCCCCTCTGTTTCTCGCCCTCTGGTTCTCGCCCTCTGTTTCTCGCCCTCAGTTTCTCTCCCTCTGTTTCAGCCCCTCTGTTTCAGCCTCTCTGTTACAGCCCCTCTGTTTCAGCCCCTCTGTTTCAACCCCTCTGTTTCAGCGCCTCTGTTTCAGCCCCTCTGTTTCACGCCCTCTGTTTCTCGCACTCTGTTTCACACCCTCTGTTTCTCGCCCTCTGTTTCTCGCTCTCTGTTTCTCGCCCTCTGTTTCTCAACCTCTATTACTCGCCCTCTGTTTCTCGCCCTCTGTTTCAGCCCCTCTGTTTCAGCCCCTCTGTTTCTCGCCCTCTGTTTCTCGCCCTCTGTTTAACGCCCTCTGTTTCTCTCCCTCTGTTTCAGCCCCTCTGTTTCAGCCTCTCTGTTACAGCCCCTCTGTTTCAGCCCCTCTGTTTCAGCCCCTCTGTTTCAGCACCTCTGTTTCAGCCCCTCTGTTTCTCGCCCTCTGTTTCTCGCTTTCTGTTTCTCGCCCTCTGTTTCTCGCCCTCTGTTTCAGCCCATCTCGTTCTCGCCCTCTGTTTCTCGCCCTCTGTTTCAGCCCCTCTGTTTCGGCCCCTCTGTTTCTCGCCCTCTGTTCCAGCCCCTCTGTTTCAGCCCCTCTGTTTCACCCCCTCTGTTTCAGCACCTCTGTTTCAGCCCCTCTGTTTCAGCCCCTCTGTTTCTCGCACTCTGTTTCTCGCCCTCTGTTTCTCGCCCTCTGTTTCTCGCCCTCTGTTTCTCAACCTCTGTTTCTCGCCTACTGTTTCTCGCCCTCTGTTTCAGCCCCTCTGTTTCAGCCCTTCTGTTTCTCGCCCTCTGGTTCTCGCCCTCTGTTTCTCGCCCTCTGTTTCTCTCCCTCTGTTTCAGCCCCTCGGTTTCAGCCTCTCTGTTACAGCCCCTCTGTTTCAGCCCCGCTGTTTCAGCCCCTCTTTTTCAGCCCCTCTGTTTCAGCCCCTCTGTTTCAGCCCCTCTTTTTCAGCCACTCTGTTTCAGCCCCTCTGTTTCAGCCCGTCTGTTTCAGCCCCTCTGTTTCAGGCCCTCTGTTTCAGGCCCTCTGTTTCTTGCCCTCTGTTTCTCGCCCTCTGTTTCTCGCCCTCTGTTTCACCCCCTCTGTTTCAGCCCCTCTGTGTCAGACCGTCTGTTTCAGCCCCTCTGTTTCAGGCACTCTGTTTCAGCCCCTCTGTTTCTCGCCCTCTGTTCCTCGCCCTCTGTTTCTCGCCTTCTGTTTCAGCCCCTCTGTTTCGGCCCCTCTGTTTTTCACCCTCTGTTTCAGCCCCTCTGTTTCAGACCCTATGTTTCACCCCCTCTGTTTCAGCACCTCTGTTTCAGCCCCTCTGTTTCTCGCCCTCTGTTTCTCGCACACTGTTTCTCGCCCTCTGTTTCTCGCCCTCTGTTTCTCGCCCTCTGTTTCTCGCCTCTGTTTCTCAACCTCTGTTTCTCGCCCTCTGTTTCAGCCCCTCTGTTTCTCGCCCCGCTGTTTCTCGCCCTCTGTTTCTCGCCCTCTGTTTCTCGCCCTCTGTTTCTCGCCCTCTGTTTCAGCCCCTCTGTTTCAGCCCCTCTGTTTCATCCCCTCTGTTTCTCGCCCTCTGTTTCTCGCCCTCTGTTTCAGCCCCTCTCTTTCTCGCCCTCTGTTTCAGCCCCTCTGTTTCAGCCCCTCTGTTTCAGCCCCTCTGTTTCAGCTCCTCTGTTTCAGCCCCTCTTTTTCTCGCGCTCTGTTTCTCGCCCTCTGTTTCTCAACCTCTGTTTCTCGCACTCTGTTTCTCGCCCTCTGTTTCAGCCCATCTGTTTCAGCCCCTCTGTTTCTCGCCCTCTGGTTCTCGCCCTCAGTTTCTCGCCCTCAGTTTCTCTCCCTCTGTTTCAGCCCCTCTGTTTCAGCCTCTCTGTTACAGCCCCTCTGTTTCAGCCCCGCTGTTTCAGCCCCTCTTTTTCAGCCCAGCTGTTTCAGCCCCTCTGTTTCAGCCCCTCTGTTTCAGCCACTCTGTTTCAGCCCCTCTGTTCCAGCCCGTCTGTTTCAGCCCCTCTGTTTCAGGCACTCTGTTTCAGACCGTCTGTTTCAGCCCCTCTGTTTCAGGCACTCTGTTTCAGCCCCTCTGTTTCTCGCCCTCTGTTTCTCGCCCTCTGTTTCACCCCCTCTGTTTCAGCCCCTCTGTTTCAGACCGTCTGTTTCAGCCCCTCTGTTTCAGGCACTCTGTTTCAGCCCCTCTGTTTCTCGCCCTCTGTTTCTCGCCCTCTGTTTCTCGCCTTCTGTTTCAGCCCCTCTGTTTCGGCCCCTCTGTTTCTCACCCTCTGTTTCAGCCCCTCTGTTTCAGCCCCTATGTTTCAGCCCCTTTCTGTTTCAGCCCCTCTGTTTCAGCCCCTATGTTTCTCGCTTTCTGTTTCTCGCCCTCTGTTTCTCGCCCTCTGTTTCTCGCCCTCTGTTTCTCGCCCTCTGTTTCTCGCCTCTGTTTCTCAACCTCTGTTTCTAACCCTCTGTTTCAGCCCCTCTGTTTCTCGCCCCGCTGTTTCTCGCTCTCTGTTTCTCGCCCTCTGTTTCTCGCCCTCTGTTTCTCGCCCTATGTTTCAGCCCCTCTGTTTCAGCCCCTCTGTTTCATCCCCTCTGTTTCTCGCCCTCTGTTTCTCGCCTTCTGTTTCAGCCCTCTGTTTCTCGCCCTCTGTTTCAGCCCCTCTGTTTCAGCCCCTCTGTTTCAGCCCCTCTGTATCAGCCCCTCTGTCTCAGCACCTCTGTTTCAGCCCCTCTTTTTCTCGCGCTCTGTTTCTCGCCCTCTGTTTCTCAACCTCTGTTTCTCGCCCTCTGTTTCTCGCCCTCTGTTTCAGCCCCTCTGTTTCAGCCCCTCTGTTTCTCGCCCTCTGGTTCTCGCCCTCTGTTTCTCGCCCTCTGTTTCTCTCCCTCTGTTTCAGCCCCTCTGTTTCAGCCTCTCTGTTACAGCCCCTCTGTTTCAGCCCCGCTGTTTCAGCCCCTCTCTTTCAGCCCCTCTCTTTCAGCCCCTCTGTTTCAGCCCCTCTGTTTCTGCCACTCTGTTTCAGCCCCTCTGTTTCAGCCCGTCTGTTTCAGCCCTCTGTTTCAGGCACTCTGTTTCAGCACCTCTGTTTCTCGCCCTCTGTTTCTCGCCCTCTGTTTCTCGCCCTCTGTTTCACCCCCTCTGTTTCAGCCCCTCTGTTTCAGACCGTCTGTTTCAGCCCCTCTGTTTCAGGCACTCTGTTTCAGCCCCTCTGTTTCTCGCCCTCTGTTTCTCGCCTTCTGTTTCATCCCCTCTGTTTCGGCCCCTCTGTTTCTCACCCTCTGTTTCAGCCCCTCTGTTTCAGCCCCTATGTTTCACCCCCTCTGTTTCAGCACCTCTGTTTCAGCCCCTCTGTTTCTCGCCCTCTGTTTCTCGCCCTCTGTTTCTCGCCTCTGTTTCTCAACCTCTGTTTCTCGCCCTCTGTTTCAGCCCCTCTGTTTCTCGCCCCGCTGTTTCTCGCCCTCTTTTTCTCGCCCTCTGTTTCTCGCCCTCTGTTTCTCGCCCTCTGTTTCATCCCCTCTGTTTCAGCCCCTCTGTTTCATCCCCTCTCTTTCTCGCCCTCTGTTTCTCGCCCTCTGTTTCAGCCCCTCTGTTTCTCGCCCTCTGTTTCACTCCCTCTATTTCAGCCCCTCTGTTTCAGCCCCCCTGTTTCAGCCCCTCTGTTTCAGCACCTCTGTTTCAGCCCCTCTTTTTCTCACCCTCTGTTTCTCGCTTTCTGTTTCTCGCCCTCTGTTTCTCGCCCTCTGTTTCTCGCCCTCTGTTTCAGCCCATCTCTTTCTCGCCCTCTGTTTCTCGCCCTCTGTTTCAGCCCCTCTGTTTCGGCCCCTCTGTTTCTCGCACTCTGTTTCAGCCCCTCTGTTTCAGCCCCTCTGTTTCTCGCCCTCTGTTTCTCGCACTCTGTTTCTCGCCCTCTGTTTCTCGCTTTCTGTTTCTCGCCCTCTGTTTCTCGCCCTCTGTTTCTCAACCTCTATTACTCGCCCTCTGTTTCTCGCCCTCTGTTTCAGCCCCTCTGTTTCAGCCCCTCTGTTTCTCGCCCTCTATTTCTCGCCCTCTGTTTAACGCCCTCTGTTTCTCTCCCTCTGTTTCAGCCCCTCTGTTTCAGCCTCTCTGTTACAGCCCCTCTGTTTCAGCCCCGCTGTTTCAGCCCCTCTTTTTCAGCCCCTCTGTTTCAGCCCCTCTGTTTCAGCCCCTCTGTTTCTCCCCCTCTGTTTCAGCCCCTCTGTTTCTCGCCCTCTGTTTCAGCCCCTCTGTTTCAGCCCCTCTGTTTCAGCCCCTTTGTTTCAGCCCCTCTGTTTCTCGCATCTGTTTCTCGTCCTCTGTGTCAGCCCCTCTGTTTCAGCCCCTCTGTTTCAGCCCCCCTGTTTCTCGCGCTCTGTTTCTCGCCCTCTGTTTCTCGCCCTCTGTTTCTGGCCCTCTGTTTCTCGCCCTCTGTTTCAGCCCATCTGTTTCATGCCCTCTGTTTCTCACCCTCTGTTTCAGGACCTCTGTTTCAGCTCCTCTGTTTCAGCCCCTCTGTTTCTCGCCCTCTGTTTAAGCCCCTCTGTTTCTCGCCCTCTGTTTCAGCCCCTCTGTTTCAGCCCCTCTGTTTCAGCCCCTCTGTTTCAGCCCCTCTGTTTCTCGCCCTCTGTTTCTCGCCCTCTGTTTCAGCCCCTCTGTTTCAGCCCCTCTGTTTCAGCCCCTCTGTTTCAGCCCCTCTGTTTCTCGCCCTCTGTTTCTCGCCCTCTGTTTCTCGCCCTCTGTTTCTCGCCCTCTGTTTCAGCCCCTCTGTTTCAGCCCCTCTGTTTCAGCCCCTCTGTTTCTCGCCCTCTGTTTCAGCCCCTCTGTTTCAGCCCCTCTGTTTCAGCCCCTCTGTTTCTCGCTCTCTGTTTCAGCCCCTCTGTTTCAGCCCCGCTGTTTGTCGCCCTCTGTTTCTCGCCCTCTGTTTCTCGCCCTCTGTATCTCGCCCTCTGTTTCAGCCCCACTGTTTCAGTCCCTCTGTTTCAGCCCCTCGGTTTCATCCCCTCTGTTTCTCGCCCTCTGTGTCTCGCCCTCTGTTTCAGCCCCTCTGTTTCTCGCCCTCTGTTTCAGCCCCTCTGTTTCAGCCCCTCTGTTTCAGCCCCTCTGTTTCAGCCCCTCTGTTTCAGCACCTCTGTTTCAGCCCCTCTGTTTCTCGCCCTCTGTTTCTCGCTTTCTGTTTCTCGCCCTCTGTTTCTCGCCCTCTGTTTCTCGCCCTCTGTTTCAGCCCATCTCTTTCTCGCCCTCTATTTCAGCCCCTCTGTTTCGGCCCCTCTGTTTCTCGCCCTCTGTTTCAGCCCCTATGTTTCAGCCACTCTGTTTCACCCCCTCTGTTTCAGCACCTCTGTTTCAGCCCCTCTGTTTCTCGCCCTCTGTTTCTCGCACTCTGTTTCTCGCCCTCTGTTTCTCGCCCTCTGTTTCTCGCCCTCTGTTTCAAAACCTCTGTTTCTCGCCCTCTGTTTCTCGCCCTCTGTTTCAGCCCCTCTGTTTCAGCCCCTCTGTTTCTCGCCCTCTGGTTCTCGCCCTCTGTTTCTCGCCCTCTGTTTCTCTCCCTCTGTTTCAGCCCCTCTGTTTCAGCCTCTCTGTTGCAGCCCCTCTGTTTCAGCCCCGCTGTTTCAGTCCCTCTTTTTCAGCCCCCTTGTTTTAGCTCCTCTGTTTCAGCCCCTCTGTTTCAGCCACTCTGTTTCAGCCCCTCTGTTTCTCGCCCTCTGTTTCTCGCCCTCTGTTTCTCGCCCTCTGTTTCACCCCCTCTGTTTCAGCCCCTCTGTTTCAGACCGTATGTTTCAGCCCCTCTGTTTCAGGCACTCTGTTTCAGCCCCTCTGTTTCTCGCCCTCTGTTTCTCGCCCTCTGTTTCTCGCCTTCTGTTTCAGCCCCTCTGTTTCGGCCCCTCTGTTTCTCACCCTCTGTTTCAGCCCCTCTGTTTCAGCCCCTCTGTTTCACCCCCTCTGTTTCAGCACCTCTGTTTCAGCCCCTCTGTTTCTCGCCCTCTGTTTCTCGCAATCTGTTTCTCGCCCTCTGTTTCTCGCCATCTGTTTCTCGCCCTCTGTTTCTCGCCTCTGTTTCTCAACCTCTGTTTCTCGCCCTCTGTTTCCGCCCCTCTGTAACAGCCCCTCTGTTTCATCCCCTCTGTTTCTCGCCCTTTGTTTCTCGCCTTCTGTTTCAGCCCCTCTGTTTCGGCCCCTCTGTTTCTCACCCTCTGTTTCAGCCCCTCTGTTTCAGCCCCACTGTTTCACCCCCTCTGTTTCAGCACCTCTGTTTCAGCCCATCTGTTTCTCGCCCTCTGTTTCTCGCACTCTGTTTCTCGCCCTCTGTTTCTCGCCATCTGTTTCTCGCCCTCTGTTTCTCGCTTCTGTTTCTCAACCTCTGTTTCTCGCCCTCTGTTTCAGCCCCTCTGTTTCTCGCCCCGCTGGTTCTCGCCCTCTGTTTCTCGCCCTGTGTTTCTCGCCCTCTGTTTCAGCCCCTCTGTTTCAGCCCCTCTGTTTCAGCCCCTGTGTTTCAGCCCCTCTGTTTCAGCACCTCTGTTTCAGCCTCTCTTTTTCTCGCCCTCTGTTTCTCGCTTTCTGTTTCTCGCCCTCTGTTTCTCGCCCTCTGTTTCTCGCCCTCTGTTTCAGCCCATCTCTTTCTCGCCCTCTGTTTCTCGCCCTCTGTTTCAGCCCCTCTGTTTCGGCCCCTCTGTTTCTCGCCCTCTGTTTCAGCCCCTCTGTTTCAGCCCCTCTGTTTCACCCCCTCTGTTTCAGCACCTCTGTTTCAGCCACTCTGTTCCTTGCCCTCTGTTTCTCGCACTCTGTTTCTCGCCCTCTGTTTCTCGCCCTCTGTTTCTCGCCCTCTGTTTCTCCCCCTCTGTTTCTCAAACTCTGTTACTCGCCCTCTGTTTCTCGCCCTCTGTTTCAGCCCCTCTGTTTCTCGCCCTCTGTTTAAGCCCCTCTGTTTCTCGCCCTCTGTTTAAGCCCCTCTGTTTCTAGCACTCTGTTTCTCGCCCTCTGTTTCTCGCGCTCTGTTTCTCGCCCTCTGTTTCTCGCCCTCTGTTTCTGGCCCTCTGTTTCTCGCCCTCTGTTTCAGCCCCTCTGTTTCAGCCCCTCTGTTTCTCGCCCTCTGTTTCAGGACCTCTGTTTCAGCCCCTCTGTTTCAGCCCCTCTGTTTCTCGCCCTCTGTTTAAGCCCCTCTGTTTCTCGCCCTCTGTTTCAGCCCCTCTGTTTCAGCCCCTCTGTTTCAGCCCCTCTGTTTCAGCCCCTCTGTTTCTCGCCCACTGTTTCTCGCCCTCTGTGTCAGCCCCTCTGTTTCAGCCCCTCTGTTTCAGCCCCTCTGTTTCTCGCCCTCTGTTTCTCGCCCTCTGTTTCTCGCCCTCTGTTTCTCGCCCTCTGTTTCAGCCCCTCTGTTTCAGCCCCTCTCTTTCAGCCCCTCTTTTTCTCGCCCTCTGTTTCAGCCCCTCTGTTTCAGCCCCTCTGTTTCAGCCCCTCAGTCTCTCGCTCTCTGTTTCAGCCCCTCTGTTTCAGATCCGCTGTTTCTCGCCCTCTGTTTCTCGCCCTCTGTTTCTCGCCCTCTGTATCTCGCCCTCTGTTTCAGCCCCACTGTTTCAGTCCCTCTGTTTCAGCCCCTCTGTTTCATCCCCTCTGTTTCTCGCCATCTGTGTCTCGCCCTCTGTTTCAGCCCCTCTGTTTCTCGCCCTCTGTTTCAGCCCCTCTGTTTCAGCCCCTCTGTTTCAGCCCCTCTGTTTCAGCACCTCTGTTTCAGCCCCTCTGTTTCTCGCCCTCTGTTTCTCGCTTTCTGTTTCTCGCCCTCTGTTTCTCGCCCTCTGTTTATCGCCCTCTGTTTCAGCCCATCTCTTTCTCGCCCTCTGTTTCTCGCCCTCGATTTCAGCCCCTCTGTTTCGGCCCCTCTGTTTCTCGCCCACTGTTTCAGCCCCTATGTTTCAGCCACTCTGTTTCACCCCCTCTGTTTCAGCACCTCTGTTTCAGCCCCTCTGTTTCTCGCCCTCTGTTTCTCGCACTCTGTTTCTCGCCCTCTGTTTCTCGCCCTCTGTTTCTCGCCCTCTGTTTCAAAACCTCTGTTTCTCGCCCTCTGCTTCCCGCCCTCTGTTTCAGCCCCTCTGTTTCAGCCCCTCTGTTTCTCGCCCTCTGGTTCTCGCCCTCTGTTTCTCGCCCTCTGTTTCTCTCCCTCTGCTTCAGCCCCTCTGTTTCAGCCTCTCTGTTACAGCCCCTCTGTTTCAGCCCCGCTGTTTCAGTCCCTCTTTTTCAGCCCCTCTGTTTTAGCCCCTCTGTTTCAGCCCAGTCTGTTTCAGCCCCTCTGTTTCAGGCACTCTGTTTCAGCACCTCTGTTTCTCGCACTCTGTTTCTCGCCCTCTGTTTCTCGCCCTCTGTTTCTCGCCCTCTGTTTCTCCCCCTCTGTTTCTCAACCTCTGTTACTCGCCCTCTGTTTCTCGCCCTCTGTTTCAGCCCCTCTGTTTCTCGCCCTTTGTTTAAGCCCCTCTGTTTCTCGCCCTCTGTTTAAGCCCCTCTGTTTCTAGCACTCTGTTTCTCGCCCTCTGTTTCTCGCGCTCTGTTTCTCGCCCTCTGTTTCTCACCCTCTGTTTCTGGCCCTCTGTTTCTCGCCCTCTGTTTCAGCCCCTCTGTTTCAGCCCCTCTGTTTCTCGCCCTCTGTTTAAGCCCCTCTGTTTCTCGCCCTCTGTTTCAGCCCCTCTGTTTCAGCCCCTCTGTTTCAGCCCCTCTGTTTCAGCCCCTCTGTTTCTCGCCCACTGTTTCTCGCCCTCTGTGTCAGCCCCTCTGTTTCAGCCCCTCTGTTTCAGCCCCTCTGTTTCTCGCCCTCTGTTTCTCGCCCTCTGTTTCTCGCCCTCTGTTTCTCGCCCTCTATTTCAGCCCCTCTGTTTCAGCCCCTCTGTTTCAGCCCCTCTTTTTCTCGCCCTCTGTTTCAGCCCCTCTGTTTCAGCCCCTCTGTTTCAGCCCCACAGTCTCTCGCTCTCTGTTTCAGCCCCTCTGTTTCAGCCCCGCTGTTTCTCGCCCTCTGTTTCTCGCCCTCTGTTTCTCGCCCTCTGTATCTCGCCCTCTGTTTCAGCCCCACTGTTTCAGTCCCACTGTTTCAGCCCCTCTGTTTCATCCCCTCTGTTTCTCGCCATCTGTGTCTCGCCCTCTGTTTCAGCCCCTCTGTTTCTCGCCCTCTGTTTCAGCCCCTCTGTTTCAGCCCCTCTGTTTCACCCCCTCTGTTTCAGCCCCTCTGTTTCAGCACCTCTGTTTCAGCCCCTCTGTTTCTCGCCCTCTGTTTCTCGCTTTCTGTTTCTCGCCCTCTGTTTCTCGCCCTCTGTTTCTCGCCCTCTGTTTCAGCCCATCTCTTTCTCGCCCTCTGTTTCTCGCCCTCGATTTCAGCCCCTCTGTTTCGGCCCCTCTGTTTCTCGCCCACTGTTTCAGCCCGTATGTTTCAGCCACTCTGTTTCACCCCCTCTGTTTCAGCACCTCTGTTTCAGCCCCTCTGTTTCTCGCCCTCTGTTTCTCGCACTCTGTTTCTCGCCCTCTGTTTCTCGCCCTCTGTTTCTCGCCCTCTGTTTCAAAACCTCTGTTTCTCGCCCTCTGTTTCTCGCCCTCTGTTTCAGCCCCTCTGTTTCAGCCCCTCTGTTTCTCGCCCTCTGGTTCTCGCCCTCTGTTTCTCGCCCTCTGTTTCTCTCCCTCTGTTTCAGCCCCTCTGTTTCAGCCTCTCTGTTACAGCCCCTCTGTTTCAGCCCCGCTGTTTCAGTCCCTCTTTTTCAGCCCCTCTGTTTTAGCTCCTCTGTTTCAGCCCCTCTGTTTCAGCCACTCTGTTTCAGCCCCTCTGTTTCAGCCCAGTCTGTTTCAGCCCCTCTGTTTCAGGCACTCTGTTTCAGCACCTCTGTTTCTCGCCCTCTGTTTCTCGCCCTCTGTTTCTCGCCCTCTGTTTCACCCCCTCTGTTTCAGCCCCTCTGTTTCAGACCGTCTGTTTCAGCCCCTCTGTTTCAGGCACTCTGTTTCAGCCCCTCTGTTTCTCGCCCTCTGTTTCTCGCCCTCTGTTTCTCGCCTTCTGTTTCAGCCCCTCTGTTTCGGCCCCTCTGTTTCTCACCCTCTGTTTCAGCCCCTCTGTTTCAGCCCCTCTGTTTCACCCCCTCTGTTTCAGCACCTCTGTTTCAGCCCCTCTGTTTCTCGCCCTCTGTTTCTCGCACTCTGTTTCTCGCCCTCTGTTTCTCGCCATCTGTTTCTCGCCCTCTGTTTCTCGCCCTCTGTTTCTCAACCTCTGTTTCTCGCCCTCTGTTTCAGCCCCTCTGTTTCTCGCCCCGCTGTTTCTCGCCCTCTGTTTCTCGCCCTGTGTTTCTCGCCCTCTGTTTCAGCCCCTCTGTTTCAGCCCCTCTGTTTCATCCCCTCTGTTTCTCGCCCTTTGTTTCTCGCCTTCTGTTTCAGCCCCTCTGTTTCGGCCCCTCTGTTTCTCACCCTCTGTTTCAGCCCCTCTGTTTCAGCCCCTCTGTTTCACCCCCTCTGTTTCAGCACCTCTGTTTCAGCCCCTCTGTTTCTCGCCCTCTGTTTCTCGCACTCTGTTTCTCGCCCTCTGTTTCTCGCCATCTGTTTCTCGCCCTCTGTTTCTCGCCTCTGTTTCTCAACCTCTGTTTCTCGCCCTCTGTTTCAGCCCCTCTGTTTCTCGCCCCGCTGTTTCTCGCCCTCTGTTTCTCGCCCTGTGTTTCTCGCCCTCTGTTTCAGCCCCTCTGTTTCAGCCCCTCTGTTTCAGCCCCTCTGTTTCAGCCCCTCTGTTTCAGCACCTCTGTTTCAGCCTCTCATTTTCTCGCCCTCAGTTTCTCGCTTTCTGTTTCTCGCCCTCTGTTTCTCGCCCTCTGTTTCTCGCCCTCTGTTTCAGCCCATCTCTTTCTCGCCCTCTGTTTCTCGCCCTCTGTTTCAGCCCCTCTGTTTCGGCCCCTCTGTTTCTCGCCCTCTGTTTCAGCCCCTCTGTTTCAGCCCCTCTGTTTCACCCCCTCTGTTTCAGCACCTCTGTTTCAGCCACTCTGTTTCTCGCCCTCTGTTTCTCGCACTCTGTTTCTCGCCCTCTGTTTCTCGCCCTCTGTTTCTCGCCCTCTGTTTCTCCCCCTCTGTTTCTCAACCTCTGTTACTCGCCCTCTGTTTCTCGCCCTCTGTTTCAGCCCCTCTGTTTCAGCCCCTCTGTTTCTCGCCCTCTGTTTCTCGCCCTCTGTTTAAGGCCCTCTGTTTCTCTCCCTCTGTTTCAAGCCCCTCTGTTTCAGCCTCTCTGTTACAGCCCCTTTGTTTCAGCCCCGCTGTTTCAGCCCCTCTTTTTCAGCCCCTCTGTTTCAGCCCCTCTGTTTCAGCCCCTCTGTTTCTCGCCCTCTGTTTCAGCCTCTCTGTTTCTCGCCCTTTGCTTCAGCCCCTCTGTTTCAGCCCCTCTGTTTCAACCCCTCTGTTTCAGCCCCTCTGTTTCAGCCCCTCTGTTTCTCGCATCTGTTTCTCGCCCTCTGTGTCAGCCCCTCTGTTTCAGCCCCTCTGTTTCAGCCCTTCTGTTTCTCGCCCTCTGTTTCTCGCCCTCTGTTTCTCGCCCTCTGTTTCTCGCCCTCTGTTTCTCGCCCTCGGTTTCAGCCCCTCTGTTTCAGCCCCTCTGCTTAAGCCCCTCTGTTTCAGCCCCTCTGTTTCTCGCCCTCTGTTTCAGGACCTCTGTTTCAGCCCCTCTGTTTCAGCCCCTCTGTTTCTCGCCCTCTGTTTCAGCCCCTCTGTTTCTCGCCCTCTGTTTCAGCCCCTCTGTTTCAGCCCCTCTGTTTCAGCCCCTCTGTTTCAGCCCCTTTGTTTCTCGCCCACTGTTTCTCGCCCTCTGTGTCAGCCCCTCTGTTTCAGCCCCTCTGTTTCAGCCCCTCTGTTTCTCGCCCTCTGTTTCTCGCACTCTGTTTCTCGCCCTCTGTTTCTCGCCCTCTGTTTCTCGCCCTCTGTTTCTCCCCCTCTGTTTCTCAACCTCTGTTACTCGCCCTCTGTTTCTCGCCCTCTGTTTCAGCCCCTCTGTTTCTCGCCCTCTGTTTAAGCCCCTCTGTTTCTCGCCCTCTGTTTAAGCCCCTCTGTTTCTAGCACTCTGTTTCTTGCCCTCTGTTTCTCGCCCTCTGTTTCTCGCCCTCTGTTTCTCGCCCTCTGTTTCTGGCCCTCTGTTTCTCCCCCTCTGTTTCAGCCCCTCTGTTTCAGCCCCTCTGTTTCTCGCCCTCTGTTTCAGGACCTCTGTTTCAGCCCCTCTGTTTCAGCCCCTCTGTTTCTCGCCCTCTGTTTAAGCCCCTCTGTTTCTCGCCCTCTGTTTCAGCCCCTCTGTTTCAGCCCCTCTGTTTCAGCCCCTCTGTTTCAGCCCCTCTGTTTCTCGCCCACTGTTTCTCGCCCTCTGTGTCAGCCCCTCTGTTTCAGCCCCTCTGTTTCAGCCCCTCTGTTTCTCGCCCTCTGTTTCTCGCCCTCTGTTTCTCGCCCTCTGTTTCTCGCCCTCTGTTTCAGCCCCTCTGTTTCAGCCCCTCTGTTTCAGCCCCTCTTTTTCCCGCCCTCTGTTTCAGCCCCTCTGTTTCAGCCCCTCTGTTTCAGCCCCTCAGTCTCTCGCTCTCTGTTTCAGCCCCTCTGTTTCAGCCCCGCTGTTTCTCGCCCTCTGTTTCTCGCCCTCTGTTTCTCGCCCTCTGTATCTCGCCCTCTGTTTCAGCCCCACTGTTTCAGTCCCTCTGTTTCAGCCCCTCTGTTTCATCCCCTCTGTTTCTCGCCATCTGTGTCTCGCCCTCTGTTTCAGCCCCTCTGTTTCTCGCCCTCTGTTTCAGCCCCTCTGTTTCAGCCCCTCTGTTTCAGCCCCTCTGTTTCAGCCCCTCTGTTTCAGCACCTCTGTTTCAGCCCCTCTGTTTCTCGCCCTCTGTTTCTCGCTTTCTGTTTCTCGCCCTCTGTTTCTCGCCCTCTGTTTCCCGCCCTCTGTTTCAGCCCATCTCTTTCGCGCCCTCTGTTTCTCGCCCTCGATTTCAGCCCCTCTGTTTCGGCCCCTCTGTTTCTCGCCCACTGTTTCAGCCCCTATGTTTCAGCCACTCTGTTTCACCCCCTCTGTTTCAGCACCTCTGTTTCAGCCCCTCTGTTTCTCGCCCTCTGTTTCTCGCACTCTGTTTCTCGCCCTCTGTTTCTCGCCCTCTGTTTCTCGCCCTCTGTTTCAAAACCTCTGTTTCTCGCCCTCTGTTTCTCGCCCTCTGTTTCAGCCCCTCTGTTTCAGCCCCTCTGTTTCTCGCCCTCTGGTTCTCGCCCTCTGTTTCTCGCCCTCTGTTTAAGCCCCTCTGTTTCTAGCACTCTGTTTCTCGCCCTCTGTTTCTCGCGCTCTGTTTCTCGCCCTCTGTTTGTCGCCCTCTGTTTCTGGCCCTCTGTTTCTCGCCCTCTGTTTCAGCCCCTCTGTTTCAGCCCCTCTGTTTCTCGCCCTCTGTTTCAGGACCTCTGTTTCAGCCCCTCAGTTTCAGCCCCTCTGTTTCTCGCCCTCTGTTTAAGCCCCTCTGTTTTTCGCCCTCTGTTTCAGCCCCTCTGTTTCAGCCCCTCTGTTTCAGCCGCTCTGTTTCAGCCCCTCTGTTTCTCGCCCACTGTTTCTCGCCCTCTGTGTCAGCCCCTCTGTTTCAGCCCCTCTGTTTCAGCCCCTCTGTTTCTCGCCCTCTGTTTCTCGCCCTCTGTTTCTCGCCCTCTGTTTCTCGCCCTCTGTTTCAGCCCCTCTGTTTCAGCCCCTCTGTTTCAGCCCCTCTTTTTCTCGCCCTCTGTTTCAGCCCCTCTGTTTCAGCCCCTCTGTTTCAGCCCCTCAGTCTCTCGCTCTCTGTTTCAGCCCCTCTGTTTCAGCCCCGCTGTTTCTCGCCCTCTGTTTCTCGCCCTCTGTTTCTCGCCCTCTGTATCTCGCCCTCTGTTTCAGCCCCACTGTTTCAGTCCCTCTGTTTCAGCCCCTCTGTTTCATCCCCTCTGTTTCTCGCCATCTGTGTCTCGCCCTCTGTTTCAGCCCCTCTGTTTCTCGCCCTCTGTTTCAGCCCCTCTGTTTCAGCCCCTCTGTTTCAGCCCCTCTGTTTCAGCCCCTCTGTTTCACCACCTCTGTTTCAGCCCCTCTGTTTCTCGCCCTCTGTTTCTCGCTTTCTGTTTCTCGCCCTCTGTTTCTCGCCCTCTGTTTCTCGCCCTCTGTTTCAGCCCATCTCTTTCTCACCCTCTGTTTCTCGCCCTCGATTTCAGCCCCTCTGTTTCGGCCCCTCTGTTTCTCGCCCACTGTTTCAGCCCCTATGTTTCAGCCACTCTGTTTCACCCCCTCTGTTTCAGCACCTCTGTTTCAGCCCCTCTGTTTCTCGCCCTCTGTTTCTCGCACTCTGTTTCTCGCCCTCTGTTTCTCGCCCTCTGTTTCTCGCCCTCTGTTTCAAAACCTCTGTTTCTCGCCCTCTGTTTCTCGCCCTCTGTTTCAGCCCCTCTGTTTCAGCCCCTCTGTTTCTCGCCCTCTGGTTCTCGCCCTCTGTTTCTCGCCCTCTGTTTCTCTCCCTCTGCTTCAGCCCCTCTGTTTCAGCCTCTCTGTTACAGCCCCTCTGTTTCAGCCCCGCTGTTTCAGTCCCTCTTTTTCAGCCCCTCTGTTTTAGCTCCTCTGTTTCAGCCCCTCTGTTTCAGCCACTGTGTTTCAGCCCCTCTGTTTCAGCCCAGTCTGTTTCAGCCCCTCTGTTTCAGGCACTCTGTTTCAGCACCTCTGTTTCTCGCCCTCTGTTTCTCGCCCTCTGTTTCTCGCCCTCTGTTTCACCCCCTCTGTTTCAGCCCCTCTGTTTCAGACCGTCTGTTTCAGCCCCTCTGTTTCAGGCACTCTGTTTCAGCCCCTCTGTTTCTCGCCCTCTGTTTCTCGCCCTCTGTTTCTCGCCTTCTGTTTCAGCCCCTCTGTTTCGGCCCCTCTGTTTCTCACCCTCTGTTTCAGCCCCTCTGTTTCAGCCCCTCTGTTTCACCCCCTCTGTTTCAGCACCTCTGTTTCAGCCCCTCTGTTTCTCGCCCTCTGTTTCTCGCACTCTGTTTCTCGCCCTCTGTTTCTCGCCATCTGTTTCTCGCCCTCTGTTTCTCGCCCTCTGTTTCTCGCCCTCTGTTTCTCGCCCTCTGTTTCAGCCCCTCTGTTTCTCGCCCCGCTGTTTCTCGCCCTCTGTTTCTCGCCCTGTGTTTCTCGCCCTCTGTTTCAGCCCCTCTGTTTCAGCCCCTCTGTTTCATCCCCTCTGTTTCTCGCCCTTTGTTTCTCGCCTTCTGTTTCAGCCCCTCTGTTTCGGCCCCTCTGTTTCTCACCCTCTGTTTCAGCCCCTCTGTTTCAGCCCCTCTGTTTCACCCCCTCTGTTTCAGCACCTCTGTTTCAGCCCCTCTGTTTCTCGCCCTCTGTTTCTCGCACTCTGTTTCTCGCCCTCTGTTTCTCGCCATCTGTTTCTCGCCCTCTGTTTCTCGCCCTCTGTTTCTCAACCTCTGTTTCTCGCCCTCTGTTTCAGCCCCTCTGTTTCTCGCCCCGCTGTTTCTCGCCCTCTGTTTCTCGCCCTGTGTTTCTCGCCCTCTGTTTCAGCCCCTCTGTTTCAGCCCCTCTGTTTCAGCCCCTCTGTTTCAGCCCCTCTGTTTCAGCACCTCTGTTTCAGCCTCTCATTTTCTCGCCCTCAGTTTCTCGCTTTCTGTTTCTCGCCCTCTGTTTCTCGCCCTCTGTTTCTCGCCCTCTGTTTCAGCCCATCTCTTTCTCGCCCTCTGTTTCTCGCCCTCTGTTTCAGCCCCTCTGTTTCGGCCCCTCTGTTTCTCGCCCTCTGTTTCAGCCCCTCTGTTTCAGCCCCTCTGTTTCACCCCCTCTGTTTCAGCACCTCTGTTTCAGCCACTCTGTTTCTCGCCCTCTGTTTCTCGCACTCTGTTTCTCGCCCTCTGTTTCTCGCCCTCTGTTTCTCGCCCTCTGTTTCTCCCCCTCTGTTTCTCAACCTCTGTTACTCGCCCTCTGTTTCTCGCCCTCTGTTTCAGCCCCTCTGTTTCAGCCCCTCTGTTTCTCGCCCTCTGTTTCTCGCCCTCTGTTTAAGGCCCTCTGTTTCTCTCCCTCTGTTTCAAGCCCCTCTGTTTCAGCCTCTCTGTTACAGCCCCTTTGTTTCAGCCCCGCTGTTTCAGCCCCTCTTTTTCAGCCCCTCTGTTTCAGCCCCTCTGTTTCAGCCCCTCTGTTTCTCGCCCTCTGTTTCAGCCTCTCTGTTTCTCGCCCTTTGCTTCAGCCCCTCTGTTTCAGCCCCTCTGTTTCAACCCCTCTGTTTCAGCCCCTCTGTTTCAGCCCCTCTGTTTCTCGCATCTGTTTCTCGCCCTCTGTGTCAGCCCCTCTGTTTCAGCCCCTCTGTTTCAGCCCTTCTGTTTCTCGCCCTCTGTTTCTCGCCCTCTGTTTCTCGCCCTCTGTTTCTCGCCCTCTGTTTCTCGCCCTCGGTTTCAGCCCCTCTGTTTCAGCCCCTCTGCTTAAGCCCCTCTGTTTCAGCCCCTCTGTTTCTCGCCCTCTGTTTCAGGACCTCTGTTTCAGCCCCTCTGTTTCAGCCCCTCTGTTTCTCGCCCTCTGTTTCAGCCCCTCTGTTTCTCGCCCTCTGTTTCAGCCCCTCTGTTTCAGCCCCTCTGTTTCAGCCCCTCTGTTTCAGCCCCTTTGTTTCTCGCCCACTGTTTCTCGCCCTCTGTGTCAGCCCCTCTGTTTCAGCCCCTCTGTTTCAGCCCCTCTGTTTCTCGCCCTCTGTTTCTCGCACTCTGTTTCTCGCCCTCTGTTTCTCGCCCTCTGTTTCTCGCCCTCTGTTTCTCCCCCTCTGTTTCTCAACCTCTGTTACTCGCACTCTGTTTCTCGCCCTCTGTTTCAGCCCCTCTGTTTCTCGCCCTCTGTTTAAGCCCCTCTGTTTCTCGCCCTCTGTTTAAGCCCCTCTGTTTCTAGCACTCTGTTTCTTGCCCTCTGTTTCTCGCCCTCTGTTTCTCGCCCTCTGTTTCTCGCCCTCTGTTTCTGGCCCTCTGTTTCTCCCCCTCTGTTTCAGCCCCTCTGTTTCAGCCCCTCTGTTTCTCGCCCTCTGTTTCAGGACCTCTGTTTCAGCCCCTCTGTTTCAGCCCCTCTGTTTCTCGCCCTCTGTTTAAGCCCCTCTGTTTCTCGCCCTCTGTTTCAGCCCCTCTGTTTCAGCCCCTCTGTTTCAGCCCCTCTGTTTCAGCCCCTCTGTTTCTCGCCCACTGTTTCTCGCCCTCTGTGTCAGCCCCTCTGTTTCAGCCCCTCTGTTTCAGCCCCTCTGTTTCTCGCCCTCTGTTTCTCGCCCTCTGTTTCTCGCCCTCTGTTTCTCGCCCTCTGTTTCAGCCCCTCTGTTTCAGCCCCTCTGTTTCAGCCCCTCTTTTTCCCGCCCTCTGTTTCAGCCCCTCTGTTTCAGCCCCTCTGTTTCAGCCCCTCAGTCTCTCGCTCTCTGTTTCAGCCCCTCTGTTTCAGCCCCGCTGTTTCTCGCCCTCTGTTTCTCGCCCTCTGTTTCTCGCCCTCTGTATCTCGCCCTCTGTTTCAGCCCCACTGTTTCAGTCCCTCTGTTTCAGCCCCTCTGTTTCATCCCCTCTGTTTCTCGCCATCTGTGTCTCGCCCTCTGTTTCAGCCCCTCTGTTTCTCGCCCTCTGTTTCAGCCCCTCTGTTTCAGCCCCTCTGTTTCAGCCCCTCTGTTTCAGCCCCTCTGTTTCAGCACCTCTGTTTCAGCCCCTCTGTTTCTCGCCCTCTGTTTCTCGCTTTCTGTTTCTCGCCCTCTGTTTCTCGCCCTCTGTTTCCCGCCCTCTGTTTCAGCCCATCTCTTTCGCGCCCTCTGTTTCTCGCCCTCGATTTCAGCCCCTCTGTTTCGGCCCCTCTGTTTCTCGCCCACTGTTTCAGCCCCTATGTTTCAGCCACTCTGTTTCACCCCCTCTGTTTCAGCACCTCTGTTTCAGCCCCTCTGTTTCTCGCCCTCTGTTTCTCGCACTCTGTTTCTCGCCCTCTGTTTCTCGCCCTCTGTTTCTCGCCCTCTGTTTCAAAACCTCTGTTTCTCGCCCTCTGTTTCTCGCCCTCTGTTTCAGCCCCTCTGTTTCAGCCCCTCTGTTTCTCGCCCTCTGGTTCTCGCCCTCTGTTTCTCGCCCTCTGTTTAAGCCCCTCTGTTTCTAGCACTCTGTTTCTCGCCCTCTGTTTCTCGCGCTCTGTTTCTCGCCCTCTGTTTCTCGCCCTCTGTTTCTGGCCCTCTGTTTCTCGCCCTCTGTTTCAGCCCGTCTGTTTCAGCCCCTCTGTTTCTCGCCCTCTGTTTCAGGACCTCTGTTTCAGCCCCTCAGTTTCAGCCCCTCTGTTTCTCGCCCTCTGTTTAAGCCCCTCTGTTTCTCGCCCTCTGTTTCAGCCCCTCTGTTTCAGCCCCTCTGTTTCAGCCGCTCTGTTTCAGCCCCTCTGTTTCTCGCCCACTGTTTCTCGCCCTCTGTGTCAGCCCCTCTGTTTCAGCCCCTCTGTTTCAGCCCCTCTGTTTCTCGCCCTCTGTTTCTCGCCCTCTGTTTCTCGCCCTCTGTTTCTCGCCCTCTGTTTCAGCCCCTCTGTTTCAGCCCCTCTGTTTCAGCCCCTCTTTTTCTCGCCCTCTGTTTCAGCCCCTCTGTTTCAGCCCCTCTGTTTCAGCCCCTCAGTCTCTCGCTCTCTGTTTCAGCCCCTCTGTTTCAGCCCCGCTGTTTCTCGCCCTCTGTTTCTCGCCCTCTGTTTCTCGCCCTCTGTATCTCGCCCTCTGTTTCAGCCCCACTGTTTCAGTCCCTCTGTTTCAGCCCCTCTGTTTCATCCCCTCTGTTTCTCGCCATCTGTGTCTCGCCCTCTGTTTCAGCCCCTCTGTTTCTCGCCCTCTGTTTCAGCCCCTCTGTTTCAGCCCCTCTGTTTCAGCCCCTCTGTTTCAGCCCCTCTGTTTCAGCACCTCTGTTTCAGCCCCTCTGTTTCTCGCCCTCTGTTTCTCGCTTTCTGTTTCTCGCCCTCTGTTTCTCGCCCTCTGTTTCTCGCCCTCTGTTTCAGCCCATCTCTTTCTCGCCCTCTGTTTCTCGCCCTCGATTTCAGCCCCTCTGTTTCGGCCCCTCTGTTTCTCGCCCACTGTTTCAGCCCCTATGTTTCAGCCACTCTGTTTCACCCCCTCTGTTTCAGCACCTCTGTTTCAGCCCCTCTGTTTCTCGCCCTCTGTTTCTCGCACTCTGTTTCTCGCCCTCTGTTTCTCGCCCTCTGTTTCTCGCCCTCTGTTTCAAAACCTCTGTTTCTCGCCCTCTGTTTCTCGCCCTCTGTTTCAGCCCCTCTGTTTCAGCCCCTCTGTTTCTCGCCCTCTGGTTCTCGCCCTCTGTTTCTCGCCCTCTGTTTCTCTCCCTCTGCTTCAGCCCCTCTGTTTCAGCCTCTCTGTTACAGCCCCTCTGTTTCAGCCCCGCTGTTTCAGTCCCTCTTTTTCAGCCCCTCTGTTTTAGCTCCTCTGTTTCAGCCCCTCTGTTTCAGCCACTGTGTTTCAGCCCCTCTGTTTCAGCCCAGTCTGTTTCAGCCCCTCTGTTTCAGGCACTCTGTTTCAGCACCTCTGTTTCTCGCACTCTGTTTCTCGCCCTCTGTTTCTCGCCCTCTGTTTCTCGCCCTCTGTTTCTCCCCCTCTGTTTCTCAACCTCTGTTACTCGCCCTCTGTTTCTCGCCCTCTGTTTCAGCCCCTCTGTTTCTCGCCCTCTGTTTAAGCCCCTCTGTTTCTCGCCCTCTGTTTAAGCCCCTCTGTTTCTAGCACTCTGTTTCTCGCCCTCTGTTTCTCGCGCTCTGTTTCTCGCCCTCTGTTTCTCACCCTCTGTTTCTGGCCCTCTGTTTCTCGCCCTCTGTTTCAGCCCCTCTGTTTCAGCCCCTCTGTTTCTCGCCCTCTGTTTCAGGACCTCTGTTTCAGCCCCTCTGTTTCAGCCCCTCTGTTTCTCGCCCTCTTTTTAAGCCCCTCTGTTTCTCGCCCTCTGTTTCAGCCCCTCTGTTTCAGCCCCTCTGTTTCAGCCCCTCTGTTTCAGCCCCTCTGATTCTCGCCCACTGTTTCTCGCCCTCTGTGTCAGCCCCTCTGTTTCAGCCCCTCTGTTTCAGCCCCTCTGTTTCTCGCCCTCTGTTTCTCGCCCTCTGTTTCTCGCCCTCTGTTTCTCGCCCTCTGTTTCAGCCCCTCTGTTTCAGCCCCTCTGTTTCAGCCCCTCTTTTTCTCGCCCTCTGTTTCAGCCCCTCTGTTTCAGCCCCTCTGTTTCAGCCCCTCAGTCTCTCGCTCTCTGTTTCAGCCCCTCTGTTTCAGCCCCGCTGTTTCTCGCCCTCTGTTTCTCGCCCTCTGTTTCTCGCCCTCTGTATCTCGCCCTCTGTTTCAGCCCCACTGTTTCAGTCCCACTGTTTCAGCCCCTCTGTTTCATCCCCTCTGTTTCTCGCCATCTGTGTCTCGCCCTCTGTTTCAGCCCCTCTGTTTCTCGCCCTCTGTTTCAGCCCCTCTGTTTCAGCCCCTCTGTTTCAGCCCCTCTGTTTCAGCCCCTCTGTTTCAGCACCTCTGTTTCAGCCCCTCTGTTTCTCGCCCTCTGTTTCTCGCTTTCTGTTTCTCGCCCTCTGTTTCTCGCCCTCTGTTTCTCGCCCTCTGTTTCAGCCCATCTCTTTCTCGCCCTCTGTTTCTCGCCCTCGATTTCAGCCCCTCTGTTTCGGCCCCTCTGTTTCTCGCCCACTGTTTCAGCCCCTATGTTTCAGCCACTCTGTTTCACCCCCTCTGTTTCAGCACCTCTGTTTCAGCCCCTCTGTTTCTCGCCCTCTGTTTCTCGCACTCTGTTTCTCGCCCTCTGTTTCTCGCCCTCTGTTTCTCGCCCTCTGTTTCAAAACCTCTGTTTCTCGCCCTCTGTTTCTCGCCCTCTGTTTCAGCCCCTCTGTTTCAGCCCCTCTGTTTCTCGCCCTCTGGTTCTCGCCCTCTGTTTCTCGCCCTCTGTTTCTCTCCCTCTGTTTCAGCCCCTCTGTTTCAGCCTCTCTGTTACAGCCCCTCTGTTTCAGCCCCGCTGTTTCAGTCCCTCTTTTTCAGCCCCTCTGTTTTAGCTCCTCTGTTTCAGCCCCTCTGTTTCAGCCACTCTGTTTCAGCCCCTCTGTTTCAGCCCAGTCTGTTTCAGCCCCTCTGTTTCAGGCACTCTGTTTCAGCACCTCTGTTTCTCGCCCTCTGTTTCTCGCCCTCTGTTTCTCGCCCTCTGTTTCACCCCCTCTGTTTCAGCCCCTCTGTTTCAGACCGTCTGTTTCAGCCCCTCTGTTTCAGCCCCTCTGTTTCAGCCCCTCTGTTTCTCGCCCTCTGTTTCTCGCCCTCTGTTTCAGCCCCTCTGTTTCGGCCCCTCTGTTTCTCGCCCTCTGTTTCAGCCCCTCTGTTTCAGCCCCTCTGTTTCACCCCCTCTGTTTCAGCACCTCTGTTTCAGCCACTCTGTTTCTCGCTCTCTGTTTCTCGCACTCTGTTTCTCGACCTCTGTTTCTCGCCCTCTGTTTCTCGCCCTCTGTTTCTCCCCCTCTGTTTCTCAACCTCTGTTACTCGCCCTCTGTTTCAGCCCCTCTGTTTCAGCCCCTCTGTTTCAGCCCCTCTGTTTCTCGCCCTCTGTTTCTCGCCCTCTGTTTAAGGCCCTCTGTTTCTCTCCCTCTGTTTCAAGCCCCTCTGTTTCAGCCTCTCTGTTACAGCCCCTTTGTTTCAGCCCCGCTGTTTCAGCCCCTCTTTTTCAGCCCCTCTGTTTCAGCCCCTCTGTTTCAGCCCCTCTGTTTCTCGCCCTCTGTTTCCGCCTCTCTGTTTCTCGCCCTTTGCTTCAGCCCCTCTGTTTCAGCCCCTCTGTTTCAACCCCTCTGTTTCAGCCCCTCTGTTTCAGCCCCTCTGTTTCTCGCATCTGTTTCTCGCCCTCTGTGTCAGCCCCTCTGATTCAGCACCTCTGTTTCAGCCCTTCTGTTTCTCGCCCTCTGTTTCTCGCCCTCTGTTTCTCGCCCTCTGTTTCTCGCCCTCTGTTTCTCGCCCTCGGTTTCAGCCCCTCTGTTTCAGCCCCTCTGCTTAAGCCCCTCTGTTTCAGCCCCTCTGTTTCTCGCCCTCTGTTTCAGGACCTCTGTTTCAGCCCCTCTGTTTCAGCCCCTCTGTTTCTCGCCCTCTGTTTCAGCCCCTCTGTTACAGCCCCTCTGTTTCAGCCCCTCTGTTTCAGCCCCTCTGTTTCAGCCCCTCTGTTTCAGCCCCTTTGTTTCTCGCCCACTGTTTCTCGCCCTCTGTGTCAGCCCCTCTGTTTCAGCCCCTCTGTTTCAGCCCCTCTGTTTCTCGCCCTCTGTTTCTCGCACTCTGTTTCTCGCCCTCTGTTTCTCGCCCTCTGTTTCTCGCCCTCTGTTTCTCCCCCTCTGTTTCTCAACCTCTGTTACTCGCCCTCTGTTTCTCGCCCTCTGTTTCAGCCCCTCTGTTTCTCGCCCTCTGTTTAAGCCCCTCTGTTTCTCGCCCTCTGTTTAAGCCACTCTGTTTCTAGCACTCTGTTTCTCGCCTTCTGTTTCTCGCCCTCTGTTTCTCGCCCTCTGTTTCTCGCCCTCTGTTTCTGGCCCTCTGTTTCTCCCCCTCTGTTTCAGCCCCTCTGTTTCAGCCCCTCTGTTTCTCGCCCTCTGTTTCAGGACCTCTGTTTCAGCCCCTCTGTTTCAGCCCCTCTGTTTCTCGCCCTCTGTTTAAGCCCCTCTGTTTCTCGCCCTCTGTTTCAGCCCCTCTGTTTCAGCCCCTCTGTTTCAGCCCCTCTGTTTCAGCCCCTCTGTTTCTCGCCCACTGTTTCTCGCCCTCTGTGTCAGCCCCTCTGTTTCAGCCCCTCTGTTTCAGCCCCTCTGTTTCTCGCCCTCTGTTTCTCGCCCTCTGTTTCTCGCCCTCTGTTTCTCGCCCTCTGTTTCAGCCCCTCTGTTTCAGCCCCTCTGTTTCAGCCCCTCTTTTTCTCGCCCTCTGTTTCAGCCCCTCTGTTTCAGCCCCTCTGTTTCAGCCCCTCAGTCTCTCGCTCTCTGTTTCAGCCCCTCTGTTTCAGCCCCGCTGTTTCTCGCCCTCTGTTTCTCGCCCTCTGTTTCTCGCCCTCTGTATCTCGCCCTCTGTTTCAGCCCCACTGTTTCAGTCCCTCTGTTTCAGCCCCTCTGTTTCATCCCCTCTGTTTCTCGCCATCTGTGTCTCGCCCTCTGTTTCAGCCCCTCTGTTTCTCGCCCTCTGTTTCAGCCCCTCTGTTTCAGCCCCTCTGTTTCAGCCCCTCTGTTTCAGCACCTCTGTTTCAGCCCCTCTGTTTCTCGCCCTCTGTTTCTCGCTTTCTGTTTCTCGCCCTCTGTTTCTCGCCCTCTGTTTCCCGCCCTCTGTTTCAGCCCATCTCTTTCTCGCCCTCTGTTTCTCGCCCTCGATTTCAGCCCCTCTGTTTCGGCCCCTCTGTTTCTCGCCCACTGTTTCAGCCCCTATGTTTCAGCCACTCTGTTTCACCCCCTCTGTTTCAGCACCTCTGTTTCAGCCCCTCTGTTTCTCGCCCTCTGTTTCTCGCACTCTGTTTCTCGCCCTCTGTTTCTCGCCCTCTGTTTCTCGCCCTCTGTTTCAAAACCTCTGTTTCTCGCCCTCTGTTTCTCGCCCTCTGTTTCAGCCCCTCTGTTTCAGCCCCTCTGTTTCTCGCCCTCTGGTTCTCGCCCTCTGTTTCTCGCCCTCTGTTTCTCTCCCTCTGCTTCAGCCCCTCTGTTTCAGCCTCTCTGTTACAGCCCCACTGTTTCAGCACCGCTGTTTCAGTCCCTCTTTTTCAGCCCCTCTGTTTTAGCTCCTCTGTTTCAGCCCCTCTGTTTCAGCCACTCTGTTTCAGCCCCTCTGTTTCTGCCCAGTCTGTTTCAGCCCCTCTGTTTCAGGCACTCTGTTTCAGCACCTCTGTTTCTCGCACTCTGTTTCTCGCCCTCTGTTTCTCGCCCTCTGTTTCTCGCCCTCTGTTTCTCCCCCTCTGTTTCTCAACCTCTGTTACTCGCCCTCTGTTTCTCGCCCTCTGTTTCAGCCCCTCTGTTTCTCGCCCTCTGTTTAAGCCCCTCTGTTTCTCGCCCTCTGTTTAAGCCCCTCTGTTTCTAGCACTCTGTTTCTCGCCCTCTGTTTCTCGCGCTCTGTTTCTCGCCCTCTGTTTCTCGCCCTCTGTTTCTGGCCCTCTGTTTCTCGCCCTCTGTTTCAGCCCCTCTGTTTCAGCCCCTCTGTTTCTCGCCCTCTGTTTCAGCACCTCTGTTTCAGCCCCTCTGTTTCAGCCCCTCTGTTTCTCGCCCTCTGTTTAAGCCCCTCTGTTTCTCGCCCTCTGTTTCAGCCCCTCTGTTTCAGCCCCTCTGTTTCAGCCCCTCTGTTTCTCGCCCACTGTTTCTCGCCCTCTGTGTCAGCCCCTCTGTTTCAGCCCCTCTGTTTCAGCCCCTCTGTTTCTCGCCCTCTGTTTCTCGCCCTCTGTTTCTCGCCCTCTGTTTCTCGCCCTCTGTTTCAGCCCCTCTGTTTCAGCCCCTCTGTTTCAGCCCCTCTTTTTCTCGCCCTCTGTTTCAGCCCCTCTGTTTCAGCCCCTCTGTTTCAGCCCCTCAGTCTCTCGCTCTCTGTTTCAGCCCCTCTGTTTCAGCCCCGCTGTTTCTCGCCCTCTGTTTCTCGCCCTCTGTTTCTCGCCCTCTGTATCTCGCCCTCTGTTTCAGCCCCACTGTTTCAGTCCCACTGTTTCAGCCCCTCTGTTTCATCCCCTCTGTTTCTCGCCATCTGTGTCTCGCCCTCTGTTTCAGCCCCTCTGTTTCTCGCCCTCTGTTTCAGCCCCTCTGTTTCAGCCCCTCTGTTTCAGCCCCTCTGTTTCAGCCCCTCTGTTTCAGCACCTCTGTTTCAGCCCCTCTGTTTCTCGCCCTCTGTTTCTCGCTTTCTGTTTCTCGCCCTCTGTTTCTCGCCCTCTGTTTCTCGCCCTCTGTTTCAGCCCATCTCTTTCTCGCCCTCTGTTTCTCGCCCTCGATTTCAGCCCCTCTGTTTCGGCCCCTCTGTTTTTCGCCCACTGTTTCAGCCCCTATGTTTCAGCCACTCTGTTTCACCCCCTCTGTTTCAGCACCTCTGTTTCAGCCCCTCTGTTTCTCGCCCTCTGTTTCTCGCACTCTGTTTCTCGCCCTCTGTTTCTCGCCCTCTGTTTCTCGCCCTCTGTTTCAAAACCTCTGTTTCTCGCCCTCTGTTTCTCGCCCTCTGTTTCAGCCCCTCTGTTTCAGCCCCTCTGTTTCTCGCCCTCTGGTTCTCGCCCTCTGGTTCTCGCCCTCTGTTTCTCTCCCTCTGTTTCAGCCCCTCTGTTTCAGCCTCTCTGTTACAGCCCCTCTGTTTCAGCCCCTCTGTTTTAGCTCCTCTGTTTCAGCCCCTCTGTTTCAGCCACTCTGTTTCAGCCCCTCTGTTTCAGCCCAGTCTGATTCAGCCCCTCTGTTTCAGGCACTCTGTTTCAGCACCTCTGTTTCTCGCCCTCTGTTTCTCGCCCTGTGTTTCTCGCCCTCTGTTTCACACCCTCTGTTTCAGCCCCTCTGTTTCAGACCGTCTGTTTCAGCCCCTCTGTTTCAGGCACTCTGTTTCAGCCCCTCTGTTTCTCGCCCTCTGTTTCTCGCCCTCTGTTTCTCGCCTTCTGTTTCAGCCCCTCTGTTTCGGCCCCTCTGTTTCTCACCCTCTGTTTCAGCCCCTCTGTTTCAGCCCCTCTGTTTCACCCCCTCTGTTTCAGCACCTCTGTTTCAGCCCCTCTGTTTCTCGCCCTCTGTTTCTCGCACTCTGTTTCTCGCCCTCTGTTTCTCGCCATCTGTTTCTCGCCCTCTGTTTCTCGCCTCTGTTTCTCAACCTCTGTTTCTCGCCCTCTGTTTCAGCCCCTCTGTTTCTCGCCCCGCTGTTTCTCGCCCTCTGTTTCTCGCCCTGTGTTTCTCGCCCTCTGTTTCAGCCCCTCTGTTTCAGCCCCTCTGTTTCATCCCCTCTGTTTCTCGCCCTTTGTTTCTCGCCTTCTGTTTCAGCCCCTCTGTTTCGGCCCCTCTGTTTCTCACCCTCTGTTTCAGCCCCTCTGTTTCAGCCTCTCTGTTTCACCCCCTCTGTTTCAGCACCTCTGTTTCAGCCCCTCTGTTTCTCGCCCTCTGTTTCTCGCACTCTGTTTCTCGCCCTCTGTTTCTCGCCATCTGTTTCTCGCCCTCTGTTTCTCGCCTCTGTTTCTCAACCTCTGTTTCTCGCCCTCTGTTTCAGCCCCTCTGTTTCTCGCCCCGCTGTTGCTCGCCCTCTGTTTCTCGCCCTGTGTTTCTCGCCCTCTGTTTCAGCCCCTCTGTTTCAGCCCCTCTGTTTCAGCCCCTCTGTTTCAGCACCTCTGTTTCAGCCTCTCATTTTCTCGCCCTCTGTTTCTCGCTTTCTGTTTCTCGCCCTCTGTTTCTCGCCCTCTGTTTCTCGCCCTCTGTTTCAGCCCATCTCTTTCTCGCCCTCTGTTTCTCGCCCTCTGTTTCAGCCCCTCTGTTTCGGCCCCTCTGTTTCTCGCCCTCTGTTTCAGCCCCTCTGTTTCAGCCCCTCTGTTTCACCCCCTCTGTTTCAGCACCTCTGTTTCAGCCACTCTGTTTCTCGCCCTCTGTTTCTCGCACTCTGTTTCTCAACCTCTGTTACTCTCCCTCTGTTTCTCGCCCTCTGTTTCAGCCCCTCTGTTTCAGCCCCTCTGTTTCTCGCCCTCTGTTTCTCACCCTCTGTTTAAGGCCCTCTGTTTCTCTCCCTCTGTTTCAAGCCCCTCTGTTTCAGCCTCTCTGTTACAGCCCCTTTGTTTCAGCCCCGCTGTTTCAGCCCCTCTTTTTCAGCCCCTCTGTTTCAGCCCCTCTGTTTCAGCCCCTCTGTTTCTCGCCCTCTGTTTCAGCCTCTCTGTTTCTCGCCCTTTGCTTCAGCCCCTCTGTTTCAGCCCCTCTGTTTCAACCCCTCTGTTTCAGCCCCTCTGTTTCAGCCCCTCTGTTTCTCGCATCTGTTTCTCGCCCTCTGTGTCAGCCCCTCTGTTTCAGCCCCTCTGTTTCAGCCCTTCTGTTTCTCGCCCTCTGTTTCTCGCCCTCTGTTTCTCGCCCTCTGTTTCTCGCCCTCTGTTTCTCGCCCTCTGTTTCAGCCCCTCTGTTTCAGCCCCTCTGCTTAAGCCCCTCTGTTTCAGCCCCTCTGTTTCTCGCCCTCTGTTTCAGGACCTCTGTTTCAGCCCCTCTGTTTCAGCCCCTCTGTTTCTCGCCCTCTGTTTCAGCCCCTCTGTTTCTCGCCCTCTGTTTCAGCCCCTCTGTTTCAGCCCCTCTGTTTCAGCCCCTCTGTTTCAGCCTCTTTGTTTCTCGCCCACTGTTTCTCGCCCTCTGTGTCAGCCCCTCTGTTTCAGCCCCTCTGTTTCAGCCCCTCTGTTTCTCGCCCTCTGTTTCTCGCCCTCTGTTTCTCGCCCTCTGTTTCTCGCCCTCTGTTTCAGCCCCTCTGTTTCAGCCCCTCTGTTTCAGCCCCTCTGTTTCTCGCCCTCTGTTTCAGCCCCTCTGTTTCTCGCCCTCTGTTTCAGCCCCTCTGTTTCAGCCCCTCTGTTTCAGCCCCTCTGTTTCAGCCCCTCTGTTTCAACACCTCTGTTTCAGCCCCTCTGTTTCTCGCCCTCTGTTTCTCGCTTTCTGTTTCTCGCCCTCTGTTTCTCGCCCTCTGTTTCTCGCCCTCTGTTTCAGAACATCTCTTTCTCGCCCTCTGTTTCTCGCCCTCTGTTTAAGCCCCTCTGTTTCGGCCCCTCTGTTCCTCGCCCTCTGTTTCAGCCCCTATGTTTCAGCCACTCTGTTTCACCCCCTCTGTTTCAGCACCTCTGTTTCAGCCCCTCTGTTTCTCGCCCTCTGTTTCTCGCACTCTGTTTCTCGCCCTCTTTTTCTCGCCCTCTGTTTCTCGCCCTCTGTTTCAAAACCTCTGTTTCTCGCCGTCTGTTTCTCGCCCTCTGTTTCAGCCACTCTGTTTCAGCCCCTCTGTTTCTCGCCCTCGGGTTCTCGCCCTCTGTTTCTCGCCCTCTGTTTCTCTCCCTCTGTTTCAGTCCCTCTGTTTCAGCCTCTCTGTTACAGCCGCTCTGTTTCAGCCCCGCTGTTTCAGTCACTCTTTTTCAGCCGCTCTGTTTTAGCTCCTCTGTTTCAGCCCCTCTGTTTCAGCCACTCTGTTTCAGCCCCTCTGTTTCAGCCCAGTCTGTTTCAGCCCCTCTGTTTCAGGCACTCTGTTTCAGCACCTCTGTTTCTCGCCCTCTGTTTCTCGCCCTCTGTTTCACCCCCTCTGTTTCAGCCCCTCTGTTTCAGACCGTCTGTTTCAGCCCCTCTGTTTCAGGCACTCTGTTTCAGCCCCTCTGTTTCTCGCCCTCTGTTTCTCGCCCTCTGTTTCTCGCCTTCTGTTTCAGCCCCTCTGTTTCGGCCCCTCTGTTTCTCACCCTCTGTTTCAGCCCCTCTGTTTCAGCCCCTCTGTTTCACCCCCTCTGTTTCAGCACCTCTGTTTCAGCCCCTCTGTTTCTCGCCCTCTGTTTCTCGCACTCTGTTTCTCGCCCTCTGTTTCTCGCCTTCTGTTTCTGGCCCTCTGTTTTTCGCCTCTGTTTCTCAACCTCTGTTTCTCGCCCTCTGTTTCAGCCCCTCTGTTTCTCGCCCCGCTGTTTCTCGCCCTCTGTTTCTCGCCCTCTGTTTCACCCCCTCTGTTTCAGCCCCTCTGTTTCAGACCGTCTGTTTCAGCCCCTCTGTTTCAGGCAATCTGTTTCAGCCCCTCTGTTTCTCGCCCTCTGTTTCTCGCCCTCTGTTTCTCGCCTTCTGTTTCAGCCCCTCTGTTTCGGCCCCTCTGTTTCTCACCCTCTGTTTCAGCCCCTCTGTTTCAGCCCCTCTGTGTCAGCCCCTCTGTTTCAGCCCCTCTGTTTCAGCCCCTCTGTTTATCGCCCTCTGTTTCTCGCCCTCTGTTTCTCGCCCTCTGTTTCTCGCCCTCTGTTTCAGCCCCTCTGTTTCAGCCCCTCTGTTTCAGCCCCTCTTTTTCTCGCCCTCTGTTTCAGCCCCTCTGTTTCAGCCCCTCTGTTTCAGCCCCTCAGTCTCTCGCTCTCTGTTTCAGCCCCTCTGTTTCAGCCCCGCTGTTTCTCGCCCTCTGTTTCTCGCCCTCTGTTTCTCGCCCTCTGTATCTCGCCCTCTGTTTCAGCCCCACTGTTTCAGTCCCACTGTTTCAGCCCCTCTGTTTCATCCCCTCTGTTTCTCGCCATCTGTGTCTCGCCCTCTGTTTCAGCCCCTCTGTTTCTCGCCCTCTGTTTCAGTCCCTCTGTTTCAGCCCCTCTGTTTCAGCCCCTCTGTTTCAGCCCCTCTGTTTCAGCACCTCTGTTTCAGCCCCTCTGTTTCTCGCCCTCTGTTTCTCGCTTTCTGTTTCTCGCCCTCTGTTTCTCGCCCTCTGTTTCTCGCCCTCTGTTTCAGCCCATCTCTTTCTCGCCCTCTGTTTCTCGCCCTCGATTTCAGCCCCTCTGTTTCGGCCCCTCTGTTTTTCGCCCACTGTTTCAGCCCCTATGTTTCAGCCACTCTGTTTCACCCCCTCTGTTTCAGCACCTCTGTTTCAGCCCCTCTGTTTCTCGCCCTCTGTTTCTCGCACTCTGTTTCTCGCCCTCTGTTTCTCGCCCTCTGTTTCTCGCCCTCTGTTTCAAAACCTCTGTTTCTCGCCCTCTGTTTCTCGCCCTCTGTTTCAGCCCGTATGTTTCAGCCCCTCTGTTTCTCGCCCTCTGGTTCTCGCCCTCTGGTTCTCGCCCTCTGTTTCTCGCCCTCTGTTTCAAAACCTCTGTTTCTCGCCCTCTGTTTCTCGCCCTCTGTTTCAGCCCCTCTGTTTCAGCCACTCTGTTTCAGCCCCTCTGTTTCAGCCCAGTCTGATTCAGCCCCTCTGTTTCAGGCACTCTGTTTCAGCACCTCTGTTTCTCGCCCTCTGTTTCTCGCCCTCTGTTTCTCGCCCTCTGTTTCACCCCCTCTGTTTCAGCCCCTCTGTTTCAGACCGTCTGTTTCAGCCCCTCTGTTTCAGGCACTCTGTTTCAGCCCCTCTGTTTCTCGCCCTCTGTTTCTCGCCCTCTGTTTCTCGCCTTCTGTTTCAGCCCCTCTGTTTCGGCCCCTCTGTTTCTCACCCTCTGTTTCAGCCCCTCTGTTTCAGCCCCTCTGTTTCACACCCTCTGTTTCAGCACCTCTGTTTCAGCCCCTCTGTTTCTCGCCCTCTGTTTCTCGCACTCTGTTTCTCGCCCTCTGTTTCTCGCCATCTGTTTCTCGCCATCTGTTTCTCGCCTCTGTTTCTCAACCTCTGTTTCTCGCCCTCTGTTTCAGCCCCTCTGTTTCTCGCCCCGCTGTTTCTCGCCCTCTGTTTCTCGCCCTGTGTTTCTCGCCCTCTGTTTCAGCCCCTCTGTTTCAGCCCCTCTGTTTCATCCCCTCTGTTTCTCGCCCTTTGTTTCTCGCCTTCTGTTTCAGCCCCTCTGTTTCGGCCCCTCTGTTTCTCACCCTCTGTTTCAGCCCCTCTGTTTCAACCTCTCTGTTTCACCCCCTCTGTTTCAGCACCTCTGTTTCAGCCCCTCTGTTTCTCGCCCTCTGTTTCTCGCACTCTGTTTCTCGCCCTCTGTTTCTCGCCATCTGTTTCTCGCCCTCTGTTTCTCGCCTCTGTTTCTCAACCTCTGTTTCTCGCCCTCTGTTTCAGCCCCTCTGTTTCTCGCCCCGCTGTTGCTCGCCCTCTGTTTCTCGCCCTGTGTTTCTCGCCCTCTGTTTCAGCCCCTCTGTTTCAGCCCCTCTGTTTCAGCCCCTCTGTTTCAGCACCTCTGTTTCAGCCTCTCATTTTCTCGCCCTCTGTTTCTCGCTTTCTGTTTCTCGCCCTCTGTTTCTCGCCCTCTGTTTCTCGCCCTCTGTTTCAGCCCATCTCTTTCTCGCCCTCTGTTTCTCGCCCTCTGTTTCAGCCCCTCTGTTTCGGCCCCTCTGTTTCTCGCCCTCTGTTTCAGCCCCTCTGTTTCAGCCCCTCTGTTTCACCCCCTCTGTTTCAGCACCTCTGTTTCAGCCACTCTGTTTCTCGCCCTCTGTTTCTCGCACTCTGTTTCTCAACCTCTGTTACTCGCCCTCTGTTTCTCGCCCTCTGTTTCAGCCCCTCTGTTTCAGCCCCTCTGTTTCTCGCCCTCTGTTTCTCGCCCTCTGTTTAAGGCCCTCTGTTTCTCTCCCTCTGTTTCAAGCCCCTCTGTTTCAGCCTCTCTGTTACAGCCCCTTTGTTTCAGCCCCGCTGTTTCAGCCCCTCTTTTTCAGCCCCTCTGTTTCAGCCCCTCTGTTTCAGCCCCTCTGTTTCTCGCACTCTGTTTCTCGCCCTCTGTTTCTCGCCCTCTGTTTCTCGCCCTCTGTTTCAGCCCCTCTGTTTCAGCCCCTCTGTTTCAGCCCCTCTTTTTCTCGCCCTCTGTTTCAGCCCCTCTGTTTCAGCCCCTCTGTTTCAGCCCCTCAGTCTCTCGCTCTCTGTTTCAGCCCCTCTGTTTCAGCCCCGCTGTTTCTCGCCCTCTGTTTCTCGCCCTCTGTTTCTCGCCCTCTGTATCTCGCCCTCTGTTTCAGCCCCACTGTTTCAGTCCCTCTGTTTCAGCCCCTCTGTTTCATCCCCTCTGTTTCTCGCCATCTGTGTCTCGCCCTCTGTTTCAGCCCCTCTGTTTCTCGCCCTCTGTTTCAGCCCCTCTGTTTCAGCCCCTCTGTTTCAGCCCCTCTGTTTCAGCCCCTCTGTTTCAGCACCTCTGTTTCAGCCCCTCTGTTTCTCGCCCTCTGTTTCTCGCTTTCTGTTTCTCGCCCTCTGTTTCTCGCCCTCTGTTTCCCGCCCTCTGTTTCAGCCCATCTCTTTCTCGCCCTCTGTTTCTCGCCCTCGATTTCAGCCCCTCTGTTTCGGCCCCTCTGTTTCTCGCCCACTGTTTCAGCCCCTATGTTTCAGCCACTCTGTTTCACCCCCTCTGTTTCAGCACCTCTGTTTCAGCCCCTCTGTTTCTCGCCCTCTGTTTTTCGCACTCTGTTTCTCGCCCTCTGTTTCTCGCCCTCTGTTTCTCGCCCTCTGTTTCAAAACCTCTGTTTCTCGCCCTCTGTTTCTCGCCCTCTGTTTCAGCCCCTCTGTTTCAGCCCCTCTGTTTCTCGCCCTCTGGTTCTCGCCCTCTGTTTCTCGCCCTCTGTTTCTCTCCCTCTGCTTCAGCCCCTCTGTTTCAGCCTCTCTGTTACAGCCCCTCTGTTTCAGCCCCGCTGTTTCAGTCCCTCTTTTTCAGCCCCTCTGTTTTAGCTCCTCTGTTTCAGCCCCTCTGTTTCAGCCACTCTGTTTCAGCCCCTCTGTTTCTGCCCAGTCTGTTTCAGCCCCTCTGTTTCAGGCACTCTGTTTCAGCACCTCTGTTTCTCGCACTCTGTTTCTCGCCCTCTGTTTCTCGCCCTCTGTTTCTCGCCCTCTGTTTCTCCCCCTCTGTTTCTCAACCTCTGTTACTCGCCCTCTGTTTCTCGCCCTCTGTTTCAGCCCCTCTGTTTCTCGCCCTCTGTTTAAGCCCCTCTGTTTCTCGCCCTCTGTTTAAGCCCCTCTGATTCTAGCACTCTGTTTCTCGCCCTCTGTTTCTCGCGCTCTGTTTCTCGCCCTCTGTTTCTCGCCCTCTGTTTCAGCCCCTCTGTTTCAGCCCCTCTGTTTCTCGCCCTCTGTTTCAGCACCTCTGTTTCAGCCCCTCTGTTTCAGCCCCTCTGTTTCTCGCCCTCTGTTTAAGCCCCTCTGTTTCTCGCCCTCTGTTTCAGCCCCTCTGTTTCAGCCCCTCTGTTTCAGCCCCTCTGTTTCTCGCCCACTGTTTCTCGCCCTCTGTGTCAGCCCCTCTGTTTCAGCCCCTCTGTTTCAGCCCCTCTGTTTCTCGCCCTCTGTTTCTCGCCCTCTGTTTCTCGCCCTCTGTTTCTCGCCCTCTGTTTCAGCCCCTCTGTTTCAGCCCCTCTGTTTCAGCCCCTCTTTTTCTCGCCCTCTGTTTCAGCCCCTCTGTTTCAGCCCCTCTGTTTCAGCCCCTCAGTCTCTCGCTCTCTGTTTCAGCCCCTCTGTTTCAGCCCCGCTGTTTCTCGCCCTCTGTTTCTCGCCCTCTGTTTCTCGCCCTCTGTATCTCGCCCTCTGTTTCAGCCCCACTGTTTCAGTCCCACTGTTTCAGCCCCTCTGTTTCATCCCCTCTGTTTCTCGCCATCTGTGTCTCGCCCTCTGTTTCAGCCCCTCTGTTTCTCGCCCTCTGTTTCAGCCCCTCTGTTTCAGCCCCTCTGTTTCAGCCCCTCTGTTTCAGCCCCTCTGTTTCAGCACCTCTGTTTCAGCCCCTCTGTTTCTCGCCCTCTGTTTCTCGCTTTCTGTTTCTCGCCCTCTGTTTCTCGCCCTCTGTTTCTCGCCCTCTGTTTCAGCCCATCTCTTTCTCGCCCTCTGTTTCTCGCCCTCGATTTCAGCCCCTCTGTTTCGGCCCCTCTGTTTTTCGCCCACTGTTTCAGCCCCTATGTTTCAGCCACTCTGTTTCACCCCCTCTGTTTCAGCACCTCTGTTTCAGCCCCTCTGTTTCTCGCCCTCTGTTTCTCGCACTCTGTTTCTCGCCCTCTGTTTCTCGCCCTCTGTTTCTCGCCCTCTGTTTCAAAACCTCTGTTTCTCGCCCTCTGTTTCTCGCCCTCTGTTTCAGCCCCTCTGTTTCAGCCCCTCTGTTTCTCGCCCTCTGGTTCTCGCCCTCTGGTTCTCGCCCTCTGTTTCTCTCCCTCTCCTTCAGCCCCTCTGTTTCAGCCTCTCTGTTACAGCCCCTCTGTTTCAGCCCCGCTGTTTCAGTCCCTCTTTTTCAGCCCCTCTGTTTTAGCTCCTCTGTTTCAGCCCCTCTGTTTCAGCCACTCTGTTTCAGCCCCTCTGCTTCAGCCCAGTCTGATTCAGCCCCTCTGTTTCAGGCACTCTGTTTCAGCACCTCTGTTTCTCGCCCTCTGTTTCTCGCCCTCTGTTTCTCGCCCTCTGTTTCACCCCCTCTGTTTCAGCCCCTCTGTTTCAGACCGTCTGTTTCAGCCCCTCTGTTTCAGGCACTCTGTTTCAGCCCCTCTGTTTCTCGCCCTCTGTTTCTCGCCCTCTGTTTCTCGCCTTCTGTTTCAGCCCCTCTGTTTCGGCCCCTCTGTTTCTCACCCTCTGTTTCAGCCCCTCTGTTTCAGCCCCTCTGTTTCACCCCCTCTGTTTCAGCACCTCTGTTTCAGCCCCTCTGTTTCTCGCCCTCTGTTTCTCGCACTCTGTTTCTCGCCCTCTGTTTCTCGCCATCTGTTTCTCGCCCTCTGTTTCTCGCCTCTGTTTCTCAACCTCTGTTTCTCGCCCTCTGTTTCAGCCCCTCTGTTTCTCGCCCCGCTGTTTCTCGCCCTCTGTTTCTCGCCCTGTGTTTCTCGCCCTCTGTTTCAGCCCCTCTGTTTCAGCCCCTCTGTTTCATCCCCTCTGTTTCTCGCCCTTTGTTTCTCGCCTTCTGTTTCAGCCCCTCTGTTTCGGCCCCTCTGTTTCTCACCCTCTGTTTCAGCCCCTCTGTTTCAGCCTCTCTGTTTCACCCCCTCTGTTTCAGCACCTCTGTTTCAGCCCCTCTGTTTCTCGCCCTCTGTTTCTCGCACTCTGTTTCTCGCCCTCTGTTTCTCGCCATCTGTTTCTCGCCCTCTGTTTCTCGCCTCTGTTTCTCAACCTCTGTTTCTCGCCCTCTGTTTCAGCCCCTCTGTTTCTCGCCCCGCTGTTGCTCGCCCTCTGTTTCTCGCCCTGTGTTTCTCGCCCTCTGTTTCAGCCCCTCTGTTTCAGCCCCTCTGTTTCAGCCCCTCTGTTTCAGCACCTCTGTTTCAGCCTCTCATTTTCTCGCCCTCTGTTTCTTGCTTTCTGTTTCTCGCCCTCTGTTTCTCGCCCTCTGTTTCTCGCCCTCTGTTTCAGCCCATCTCTTTCTCGCCCTCTGTTTCTCGCCCTCTGTTTCAGCCCCTCTGTTTCGGCCCCTCTGTTTCTCGCCCTCTGTTTCAGCCCCTCTGTTTCAGCCCCTCTGTTTCACCCCCTCTGTTTCAGCACCTCTGTTTCAGCCACTCTGTTTCTCGCCCTCTGTTTCTCGCACTCTGTTTCTCAACCTCTGTTACTCGCCCTCTGTTTCTCGCCCTCTGTTTCAGCCCCTCTGTTTCAGCCCCTCTGTTTCTCGCCCTCTGTTTCTCACCCTCTGTTTAAGGCCCTCTGTTTCTGTCCCTCTGTTTCAAGCCCCTCTGTTTCAGCCTCTCTGTTACAGCCCCTTTGTTTCAGCCCCGCTGTTTCAGCCCCTCTTTTTCAGCCCCTCTGTTTCAGCCCCTCTGTTTCAGCCCCTCTGTTTCTCGCCCTCTGTTTCAGCCTCTCTGTTTCTCGCCCTTTGCTTCAGCCCCTCTGTTTCAGCCCCTCTGTTTCAACCCCTCTGTTTCAGCCCCTCTGTTTCAGCCCCTCTGTTTCTCGCATCTGTTTCTCGCCCTCTGTGTCAGCCCCTCTGTTTCAGCCCCTCTGTTTCAGCCCTTCTGTTTCTCGCCCTCTGTTTCTCGCCCTCTGTTTCTCGCCCTCTGTTTCTCGCCCTCTGTTTCTCGCCCTCTGTTTCAGCCCCTCTGTTTCAGCCCCTCTGCTTAAGCCCCTCTGTTTCAGCCCCTCTGTTTCTCGCCCTCTGTTTCAGGACCTCTGTTTCAGCCCCTCTGTTTCAGCCCCTCTGTTTCTCGCCCTCTGTTTCAGCCCCTCTGTTTCTCGCCCTCTGTTTCAGCCCCTCTGTTTCAGCCCCTCTGTTTCAGCCCCTCTGTTTCAGCCCCTTTGTTTCTCGCCCACTGTTTCTCGCCCTCTGTGTCAGCCCCTCTGTTTCAGCCCCTCTGTTTCAGCCCCTCTGTTTCTCGCCCTCTGCTTCTCGCCCTCTGTTTCTCGCCCTCTGTTTCTCGCCCTCTGTTTCAGCCCCTCTGTTTCAGCCCCTCTGTTTCAGCCCCTCTGTTTCTCGCCCTCTGTTTCAGCCCCTCTGTTTCTCGCCCTCTGTTTCAGCCCCTCTGTTTCAGCCCCTCTGTTTCAGCCCCTCTGTTTCAGCCCCTCTGTTTCAACACCTCTGTTTCAGCCCCTCTGTTTCTCGCCCTCTGTTTCTCGCTTTCTGTTTCTCGCCCTCTGTTTCGCGCCCTCTGTTTCTCGCCCTCTGTTTCAGAACATCTCTTTCTCGCCCTCTGTTTCTCGCCCTCTGTTTAAGCCCCTCTGTTTCGGCCCCTCTGTTCCTCGCCCTCTGTTTCAGCCCCTATGTTTCAGCCACTCTGTTTCACCCCCTCTGTTTCAGCACCTCTGTTTCAGCCCCTCTGTTTCTCGCCCTCTGTTTCTCGCACTCTGTTTCTCGCCCTCTTTTTCTCGCCCTCTGTTTCTCGCCCTCTGTTTCAAAACCTCTGTTTCTCGCCGTCTGTTTCTCGCCCTCTGTTTCAGCCACTCTGTTTCAGCCCCTCTGTTTCTCGCCCTCTGGTTCTCGCCCTCTGTTTCTCGCCCTCTGTTTCTCTCCCTCTGTTTCAGTCCCTCTGTTTCAGCCTCTCTGTTACAGCCCCTCTGTTTCAGCCCCGCTGTTTCAGTCACTCTTTTTCAGCCGCTCTGTTTTAGCTCCTCTGTTTCAGCCCCTCTGTTTCAGCCACTCTGTTTCAGCCCCTCTGTTTCAGCCCAGTCTGTTTCAGCCCCTCTGTTTCAGGCACTCTGTTTCAGCACCTCTGTTTCTCGCCCTCTGTTTCTCGCCCTCTGTTTCTCGCCCTCTGTTTCACCCCCTCTGTTTCAGCCCCTCTGTTTCAGACCGTCTGTTTCAGCCCCTCTGTTTCAGGCACTCTGTTTCAGCCCCTCTGTTTCTCGCCCTCTGTTTCTCGCCCTCTGTTTCTCGCCTTCTGTTTCAGCCCCTCTGTTTCGGCCCCTCTGTTTCTCACCCTCTGTTTCAGCCCCTCTGTTTCAGCCCCTCTGTTTCACCCCCTCTGTTTCAGCACCTCTGTTTCAGCCCCTCTGTTTCTCGCCCTCTGTTTCTCGCACTCTGTTTCTCGCCCTCTGTTTCTCGCCATCTGTTTCTCGCCCTCTGTTTTTCGCCTCTGTTTCTCAACCTCTGTTTCTCGCCCTCTGTTTCAGCCCCTCTGTTTCTCGCCCCGCTGTTTCTCGCCCTCTGTTTCTCGCCCTCTGTTTCACCCCCTCTGTTTCAGCCCCTCTGTTTCAGACCGTCTGTTTCAGCCCCTCTGTTTCAGGCAATCTGTTTCAGCCCCTCTGTTTCTCGCCCTCTGTTTCTCGCCCTCTGTTTCTCGCCTTCTGTTTCAGCCCCTCTGTTTCGGCCCCTCTGTTTCTCACCCTCTGTTTCAGCCCCTCTGTTTCAGCCCCTCTGTGTCAGCCCCTCTGTTTCAGCCCCTCTGTTTCAGCCCCTCTGTTTATCGCCCTCTGTTTCTCGCCCTCTGTTTCTCGCCCTCTGTTTCTCGCCCTCTGTTTCAGCCCCTCTGTTTCAGCCCCTCTGTTTCAGCCCCTCTTTTTCTCGCCCTCTGTTTCAGCCCCTCTGTTTCAGCCCCTCTGTTTCAGCCCCTCAGTCTCTCGCTCTCTGTTTCAGCCCCTCTGTTTCAGCCCCGCTGTTTCTCGCCCTCTGTTTCTCGCCCTCTGTTTCTCGCCCTCTGTATCTCGCCCTCTGTTTCAGCCCCACTGTTTCAGTCCCACTGTTTCAGCCCCTCTGTTTCATCCCCTCTGTTTCTCGCCATCTGTGTCTCGCCCTCTGTTTCAGCCCCTCTGTTTCTCGCCCTCTGTTTCAGCCCCTCTGTTTCAGCCCCTCTGTTTCAGCCCCTCTGTTTCAGCCCCTCTGTTTCAGCACCTCTGTTTCAGCCCCTCTGTTTCTCGCCCTCTGTTTCTCGCTTTCTGTTTCTCGCCCTCTGTTTCTCGCCCTCTGTTTCTCGCCCTCTGTTTCAGCCCATCTCTTTCTCGCCCTCTGTTTCTCGCCCTCGATTTCAGCCCCTCTGTTTCGGCCCCTCTGTTTTTCGCCCACTGTTTCAGCCCCTATGTTTCAGCCACTCTGTTTCACCCCCTCTGTTTCAGCACCTCTGTTTCAGCCCCTCTGTTTCTCGCCCTCTGTTTCTCGCACTCTGTTTCTCGCCCTCTGTTTCTCGCCCTCTGTTTCTCGCCCTCTGTTTCAAAACCTCTGTTTCTCGCCCTCTGTTTCTCGCCCTCTGTTTCAGCCCCTATGTTTCAGCCCCTCTGTTTCTCGCCCTCTGGTTCTCGAACTCTGGTTCTCGCCCTCTGTTTCTCTCCCTCTGTTTCAGCCCCTCTGTTTCAGCCTCTCTGTTACAGCCCCTCTGTTTCAGCCCCGCTGTTTCAGTCCCTCTTTTTCAGCCCCTCTGTTTTAGCTCCTCTGTTTCAGCCCCTCTGTTTCAGCCACTCTGTTTCAGCCCCTCTGTTTCAGCCCAGTCTGATTCAGCCCCTCTGTTTCAGGCACTCTGTTTCAGAACCTCTGTTTCTCGCCCTCTGTTTCTCGCCCTCTGTTTCTCGCCCTCTGTTTCACCCCCTCTGTTTCAGCCCCTCTGTTTCAGACCGTCTGTTTCAGCCCCTCTGTTTCAGGCACTCTGTTTCAGCCCCTCTGTTTCTCGCCCTCTGTTTCTCGCCCTCTGTTTCTCGCCTTCTGTTTCAGCCCCTCTGTTTCGGCCCCTCTGTTTCTCACCCTCTGTTTCAGCCCCTCTGTTTCAGCCCCTCTGTTTCACCCCCTCTGTTTCAGCACCTCTGTTTCAGCCCCTCTGTTTCTCGCCCTCTGTTTCTCGCACTCTGTTTCTCGCCCTCTGTTTCTCGCCATCTGTTTCTCGCCCTCTGTTTCTTTCCTCTGTTTCTCAACCTCTGTTTCTCGCCCTCTGTTTCAGCCCCTCTGTTTCTCGCCCCGCTGTTTCTCGCCCTCTGTTTCTCGCCCTGTGTTTCTCGCCCTCTGTTTCAGCCCCTCTGTTTCAGCCCCTCTGTTTCATCCCCTCTGTTTCTCGCCCTTTGTTTCTCGCCTTCTGTTTCAGCCCCTCTGTTTCGGCCCCTCTGTTTCTCACCCTCTGTTTCAGCCCCTCTGTTTCAGCCTCTCTGTTTCACCCCCTCTGTTTCAGCACCTCTGTTTCAGCCCCTCTGTTTCTCGCCCTCTGTTTCTCGCACTCTGTTTCTCGCCCTCTGTTTCTCGCCATCTGTTTCTCGCCCTCTGTTTCTCGCCTCTGTTTCTCAACCTCTGTTTCTCGCCCTCTGTTTCAGCCCCTCTGTTTCTCGCCCCGCTGTTGCTCGCCCTCTGTTTCTCGCCCTGTGTTTCTCGCCCTCTGTTTCAGCCCCTCTGTTTCAGCCCCTCTGTTTCAGCCCCTCTGTTTCAGCACCTCTGTTTCAGCCTCTCATTTTCTCGCCCTCTGTTTCTCGCTTTCTGTTTCTCGCCCTCTGTTTCTCGCCCTCTGTTTCTCGCCCTCTGTTTCAGCCCATCTCTTTCTCGCCCTCTGTTTCTCGCCCTCTGTTTCAGCCCCTCTGTTTCGGCCCCTCTGTTTCTCGCCCTCTGTTTCAGCCCCTCTGTTTCAGCCCCTCTGTTTCACCCCCTCTGTTTCAGCACCTCTGTTTCAGCCACTCTGTTTCTCGCCCTCTGTTTCTCGCACTCTGTTTCTCAACCTCTGTTACTCGCCCTCTGTTTCTCGCCCTCTGTTTCAGCCCCTCTGTTTCAGCCCCTCTGTTTCTCGCCCTCTGTTTCTCGCCCTCTGTTTAAGGCCCTCTGTTTCTCTCCCTCTGTTTCAAGCCCCTCTGTTTCAGCCTCTCTGTTACAGCCCCTTTGTTTCAGCCCCGCTGTTTCAGCCCCTCTTTTTCAGCCCCTCTGTTTCAGCCCCTCTGTTTCAGCCCCTCTGTTTCTCGCCCTCTGTTTCAGCCTCTCTGTTTCTCGCCCTATGCTTCAGCCCCTCTGTTTCAGCCCCTCTGTTTCAACCCCTCTGTTTCAGCCCCTCTGTTTCAGCCCCTCTGTTTCTCGCATCTGTTTCTTGCCCTCTGTGTCAGCCCCTCTGTTTCAGCCCCTCTGTTTCAGCCCTTCTGTTTCTCGCCCTCTGTTTCTCGCCCTCTGTTTCTCGCCCTCTGTTTCTCGCCCTCTGTTTCTCGCCCTCTGTTTCAGCCCCTCTGTTTCAGCCCCTCTGCTTAAGCCCCTCTGTTTCAGCCCCTCTGTTTCTCGCCCTCTGTTTCAGGACCTCTGTTTCAGCCCCTCTGTTTCAGCCCCTCTGTTTCTCGCCCTCTGTTTCAGCCCCTCTGTTTCTCGCCCTCTGTTTCAGCCCCTCTGTTTCAGCCCCTCTGTTTCAGCCCCTCTGTTTCAGCCCCTTTGTTTCTCGCCCACTGTTTCTCGCCCTCTGTGTCAGCCCCTCTGTTTCAGCCCCTCTGTTTCAGCCCCTCTGTTTCTCGCCCTCTGTTTCTCGCCCTCTGTTTCTCGCCCTCTGTTTCTCGCCCTCTGTTTCAGCCCCTCTGTTTCAGCCCCTCTGTTTCAGCCCCTCTGTTTCTCGCCCTCTGTTTCAGCCCCTCTGTTTCTCGCCCTCTGTTTCAGCCCCTCTGTTTCAGCCCCTCTGTTTCAGCCCCTCTGTTTCAGCCCCTCTGTTTCAACACCTCTGTTTCAGCCCCTCTGTTTCTCGCCCTCTGTTTCTCGCTTTCTGTTTCTCGCCCTCTGTTTCTCGCCCTCTGTTTCTCGCCCTCTGTTTCAGAACATCTCTTTCTCGCCCTCTGTTTCTCGCCCTCTGTTTAAGCCCCTCTGTTTCGGCCCCTCTGTTCCTCGCCCTCTGTTTCAGCCCCTATGTTTCAGCCACTCTGTTTCACCCCCTCTGTTTCAGCACCTCTGTTTCAGCCCCTCTGTTTCTCGCCCTCTGTTTCTCGCACTCTGTTTCTCGCCCTCTTTTTCTCGCCCTCTGTTTCTCGCCCTCTGTTTCAAAACCTCTGTTTCTCGCCGTCTGTTTCTCGCCCTCTGTTTCAGCCACTCTGTTTCAGCCCCTCTGTTTCTCGCCCTCTGGTTCTCGCCCTCTGTTTCTCGCCCTCTGTTTCTCTCCCTCTGTTTCAGTCCCTCTGTTTCAGCCTCTCTGTTACAGCCCCTCTGTTTCAGCCCCGCTGTTTCAGTCACTCTTTTTCAGCCGCTCTGTTTTAGCTCCTCTGTTTCAGCCCCTCTGTTTCAGCCACTCTGTTTCAGCCCCTCTGTTTCAGCCCAGTCTGTTTCAGCCCCTCTGTTTCAGGCACTCTGTTTCAGCACCTCTGTTTCTCGCCCTCTGTTTCTCGCCCTCTGTTTCTCGCACTCTGTTTCACCCCCTCTGTTTCAGCCCCTCTGTTTCAGACCGTCTGTTTCAGCCCCTCTGTTTCAGGCACTCTGTTTCAGCCCCTCTGTTTCTCGCCCTCTGTTTCTCGCCCTCTGTTTCTCGCCTTCTGTTTCAGCCCCTCTGTTTCGGCCCCTCTGTTTCTCACCCTCTGTTTCAGCCCCTCTGTTTCAGCCCCTCTGTTTCACCCCCTCTGTTTCAGCACCTCTGTTTCAGCCCCTCTGTTTCTCGCCCTCTGTTTCTCGCACTCTATTTCTCGCCCTCTGTTTCTCGCCATCTGTTTCTCGCCCTCTGTTTTTCGCCTCTGTTTCTCAACCTCTGTTTCTCGCCCTCTGTTTCAGCCCCTCTGTTTCTCGCCCCGCTGTTTCTCGCCCTCTGTTTCTCGCCCTCTGTTTCACCCCCTCTGTTTCAGCCCCTCTGTTTCAGACCGTCTGTTTCAGCCCCTCTGTTTCAGGCAATCTGTTTCAGCCCCTCTGTTTCTCGCCCTCTGTTTCTCGCCCTCTGTTTCTCGCCTTCTGTTTCAGCCCCTCTGTTTCGGCCCCTCTGTTTCTCACCCTCTGTTTCAGCCCCTCTGTTTCAGCCCCTCTGTTTCACCCCCTCTGTTTCAGCACCTCTGTTTCAGCCCCTCTGTTTCTCGCCCTCTGTTTCTCGCACTCTGTTTCTCGCCCTCTGTTTCTCGCCATCTGTTTCTCGCCCTCTGTTTCTCGCCTCTGTTTCTCAACCTCTGTTTCTCGCCCTCTGTTTCAGCCCCTCTGTTTCTCGCCCCGCTGTTTCTCGCCCTCTGTTTCTCGCCCTGTGTTTCTCGCCCTCTGTTTCAGCCCCTCTGTTTCAGCCCCTCTGTTACAGCTCCTCTGTTTCAGCCCCTCTGTTTCAGCACCTCTGTTTCAGCCTCTCATTTTCTCGCCCTCTGTTTCTCGCTTTCTGTTTCTCGCCCTCTGTTTCTCGCCCTCTGTTTCTCGCCCTCTGTTTCAGCCCATCTCTTTCTCGCCCTCTGTTTCTCGCCCTCTGTTTCAGCCCCTCTGTTTCGGCCCCTCTGTTTCTCGCCCTCTGTTTCAGCCCCTCTGTTTCAGCCCCTCTGTTTCACCCCCTCTGTTTCAGCACCTCTGTTTCAGCCACTCTGTTTCTCGCCCTCTGTTTCTCGCACTCTGTTTCTCGCCCTCTGTTTCTCGCCCTCTGTTTCTCGCCCTCTGTTTCTCCCCCTCTGTTTCTCAACCTCTGTTACTCGCCCTCTGTTTCTCGCCCTCTGTTTCAGCCCCTCTGTTTCAGCCCCTCTGTTTCTCGCCCTCTGTTTCTCGCCCTCTGTTTAAGGCCCTCTGTTTCTCTCCCTCTGTTTCAAGCCCCTCTGTTTCAGCCTCTCTGTTACAGCCCCTTTGTTTCAGCCCCGCTGTTTCAGCCCCTCTTTTTCAGCCCCTCTGTTTCAGCCCCTCTGTTTCAGCCCCTCTGTTTCTCGCCCTCTGTTTCAGCCTCTCTGTTTCTCGCCCTTTGCTTCAGCCCCTCTGTTTCAGCCCCTCTGTTTCAACCCCTCTGTTTCAGCCCCTCTGTTTCAGCCCCTCTGTTTCTCGCATCTGTTTCTCGCCCTCTGTGTCAGCCCCTCTGTTTCAGCCCCTCTGTTTCAGCCCTTCTGTTTCTCGCCCTCTGTTTCTCGCCCTCTGTTTCTCGCCCTCTGTTTCTCGCCCTCTGTTTCTCGCCCTCTGTTTCAGCCCCTCTGTTTCAGCCCCTCTGCTTAAGCCCCTCTGTTTCAGCCCCTCTGTTTCTCGCCCTCTGTTTCAGGACCTCTGTTTCAGCCCCTCTGTTTCAGCCCCTCTGTTTCTCGCCCTCTGTTTCAGCCCCTCTGTTTCTCGCCCTCTGTTTCAGCCCCTCTGTTTCAGCCCCTCTGTTTCAGCCCCTCTGTTTCAGCCCCTTTGTTTCTCGCCCACTGTTTCTCGCCCTCTGTGTCAGCCCCTCTGTTTCAGCCCCTCTGTTTCAGCCCCTCTGTTTCTCGCCCTCTGTTTCTCGCCCTCTGTTTCTCGCCCTCTGTTTCTCGCCCTCTGTTTCAGCCCCTCTGTTTCAGCCCCTCTGTTTCAGCCCCTCTGTTTCTCGCCCTCTGTTTCAGCCCCTCTGTTTCTCGCCCTCTGTTTCAGCCCCTCTGTTTCAGCCCCTCTGTTTCAGCCCCTCTGTTTCAGCCCCTCTGTTTCAACACCTCTGTTTCAGCCCCTCTGTTTCTCGCCCTCTGTTTCTCGCTTTCTGTTTCTCGCCCTCTGTTTCTCGCCCTCTGTTTCTCGCCCTCTGTTTCAGAACATCTCTTTCTCGCCCTCTGTTTCTCGCCCTCTGTTTCAGCCCCTCTGTTTCGGCCCCTCTGTTTCTCGCCCTCTGTTTCAGCCCCTATGTTTCAGCCACTCTGTTTCACCCCCTCTGTTTCAGCACCTCTGTTTCAGCCCCTCTGTTTCTCGCCCTCTGTTTCTCGCACTCTGTTTCTCGCCCTCTTTTTCTCGCCCTCTGTTTCTCGCCCTCTGTTTCAAAACCTCTGTTTCTCGCCGTCTGTTTCTCGCCCTCTGTTTCAGCCACTCTGTTTCAGCCCCTCTGTTTCTCGCCCTCTGGTTCTCGCCCTCTGTTTCTCGCCCTCTGTTTCTCTCCCTCTGTTTCAGTCCCTCTGTTTCAGCCTCTCTGTTACAGCCCCTCTGTTTCAGCCCCGCTGTTTCAGTCACTCTTTTTCAGCCCCTCTGTTTTAGCTCCTCTGTTTCAGCCCCTCTGTTTCAGCCACTCTGTTTCAGCCCCTCTGTTTCAGCCCAGTCTGTTTCAGCCCCTCTGTTTCAGGCACTCTGTTTCAGCACCTCTGTTTCTCGCCCTCTGTTTCTCGCCCTCTGTTTCTCGCCCTCTGTTTCACCCCCTCTGTTTCAGCCCCTCTGTTTCAGACCGTCTGTTTCAGCCCCTCTGTTTCAGGCACTCTGTTTCAGCCCCTCTGTTTCTCGCCCTCTGTTTCTCGCCCTCTGTTTCTCGCCTTCTGTTTCAGCACCTCTGTTTCGGCCCCTCTGTTTCTCACCCTCTGTTTCAGCCCCTCTGTTTCAGCCCCTCTGTTTCACCCCCTCTGTTTCAGCAACTCTGTTTCAGCCCCTCTGTTTCTCGCCCTCTGTTTCTCGCACTCTGTTTCTCGCCCTCTGTTTCTCGCCATCTGTTTCTCGCCCTCTGTTTTTCGCCTCTGTTTCTCAACCTCTGTTTCTCGCCCTCTGTTTCAGCCCCTCTGTTTCTCGCCCCGCTGTTTCTCGCCCTCTGTTTCTCGCCCTCTGTTTCACCCCCTCTGTTTCAGCCCCTCTGTTTCAGACCGTCTGTTTCAGCCCCTCTGTTTCAGGCACTCTGTTTCAGCCCCTCTGTTTGTCGCCCTCTGTTTCTCGCCCTCTGTTTCTCGCCTTCTGTTTCAGCCCCTCTGTTTCGGCCCCTCTGTTTCTCACCCTCTGTTTCAGCCCCTCTGTTTCAGCCCCTCTGTTTCTCCCCCTCTGTTTCAGCACCTCTGTTTCAGCCCCTCTGTTTCTCGCCCTCTGTTTCTCGCACTCTGTTTCTCGCCCTCTGTTTCTCGCCATCTGTTTCTCGCCCTCTGTTTCTCGCCTCTGTTTCTCAACCTCTGTTTCTCGCCCTCTGTTTCAGCCCCTCTGTTTCTCGCCCCGCTGTTTCTCGCCCTCTGTTTCTCGCCCTGTGTTTCTCGCCCTCGGTTTCAGCCCCTCTGTTTCAGCCCCTCTGTTTCAGCCCCTCTGTTTCAGCCCCTCTGTTTCAGCACCTCTGTTTCAGCCTCTCATTTTCTCGCCCTCAGTTTCTCGCTTTCTGTTTCTCGCCCTCTGTTTCTCGCCCTCTGTTTCTCGCCCTCTGTTTCAGCCCATCTCTTTCTCGCCCTCTGTTTCTCGCCCTCTGTTTCAGCCCCTCTGTTTCGGCCCCTCTGTTTCTCGCCCTCTGTTTCAGCCCCTCTGTTTCAGCCCCTCTGTTTCACCCCCTCTGTTTCAGCACCTCTGTTTCAGCCACTCTGTTTCTCGCCCTCTGTTTCTCGCACTCTGTTTCTCGCCCTCTGTTTCTCGCCCTCTGTTTCTCGCCCTCTGTTTCTCCCCCTCTGTTTCTCAACCTCTGTTACTCGCCCTCTGTTTCTCGCCCTCTGTTTCAGCCCCTCTGTTTCAGCCCCTCTGTTTCTCGCCCTCTGTTTCTCGCCCTCTGTTTAAGGCCCTCTGAGTCTCTCCCTCTGTTTCAAGCCCCTCTGTTTCAGCCTCTCTGTTACAGCCCCTTTGTTTCAGCCCCGCTGTTTCAGCCCCTCTTTTTCAGCCCCTCTGTTTCAGCCCCTCTGTTTCAGCCCCTCTGTTTCTCGCCCTCTGTTTCAGCCTCTCTGTTTCTCGCCCTTTGCTTCAGCCCCTCTGTTTCAGCCCCTCTGTTTCAACCCCTCTGTTTCTCGCATCTGTTTCTCGCCCTCTGTGTCAGCCCCTCTGTTTCAGCCCCTCTGTTTCAGCCCTTCTGTTTCTCGCCCTCTGTTTCTCGCCCTCTGTTTCTCGCCCTCTGTTTCTCGCCCTCTGTTTCTCGCCCTCTGTTTCAGCCCCTCTGTTTCAGCCCCTCTGTTTCAGCCCCTCTGTTTCTCGCCCTCTGTTTCAGGACCTCTGTTTCAGCCCCTCTGTTTCAGCCCCTCTGTTTCTCGCCCTCTGTTTCAGCCCCTCTGTTTCTCGCCCTCTGTTTCAGCCCCTCTGTTTCAGCCCCTCTGTTTCAGCCCCTCTGTTTCAGCCCCTTTGTTTCTCGCCCACTGTTTCTCGCCCTCTGTGTCAGCCCCTCTGTTTCAGCCCCTCTGTTTCAGCCCCTCTGTTTATCGCCCTCTGTTTCTCGCCCTCTGTTTCTCGCCCTCTGTTTCTCGCCCTCTGTTTCAGCCCCTCTGTTTCAGCCCCTCTGTTTCAGAACCTCTGTTTTTCGCACTCTGTTTTAGCCCCTCTATTTCTCGCCCTCTGTTTCAGCCCCTCTGTTTCAGCCCCTCTGTTTCAGCCCCTCTGTTTCAGCCCCTCTGTTTCAGCCCCTCTGTTTCAGCCCCTCTGTTTCAGCACCTCTGTTTCAGCCTCTCTTTTTCTCGCCCTCTGTTTCTCGCTTTCTGTTTCTCACCCTCTGTTTCTCGCCCTCTGTTTCTCGCCCTCTGTTTCAGCTCATCTCTTTCTCGCCCTCTGTTTCTCGCCCTCTGTTTCAGCCCCTCTGTTTCGGCCCCTCTGTTTCTCGCCCTCTGTTTCAGCCCCTCTGTTTCAGCCCCTCTGTTTCACCCCCTCTGTTTCAGCACCTCTGTTTCAGCCACTCTGTTTCTCGCCCTCTGTTTCTCGCACTCTGTTTCTCGCCCTCTGTTTCTCGCCCTCTGTTTCTCGCCCTCTGTTTCTCCCCCTCTGTTTCAGCCCCTCTGTTTCAGCCCCTCTGTTTCAGCCCCTCTGTTTCAGCCCCTCTGTTTCAGCACCTCTGTTTCAGCCCCTCTGTTTCTCGCCCTCTGTTTCTCGCTTTCTGTTTCTCGCCCTCTGTTTCTCGCCCTCTGTTTCTCGCCCTCTGTTTCAGCCCATCTCTTTCTCGCCCTCTGTTTCTCGCCCTCTGTTTCAGCCCCTCTGTTTCGGCCCCTCTGTTTCTCGCCCTCTGTTTCAGCCCCTCTGTTTCAGCCCCTCTGTTTCACCCCCTCTGTTTCAGCACCTCTGTTTCAGCCACTCTGTTTCTCGCCCTCTGTTTCTCGCACTCTGTTTCTCGCCCTCTGTTTCTCGCCCTCTGTTTCTCGCCCTCTGTTTCTCGCCCTCTGTTTCAGCCCCTCTGTTTCAGCCCCTCTGTTTCAGCCCCTCTGTTTCAGCCCCTCTGTTTCAGCCCCTTTGTTTCTCGCCCACTGTTTCTCGCCCTCTGTGTCAGCCCCTCTGTTTCAGCCCCTCTGTTTCAGCCCCTCTGTTTCTCGCCCTCTGTTTCTCGCCCTCTGTTTCTCGCCCTCTGTTTCTCGCCCTCTGTTTCAGCCCCTCTGTTTCAGCCCCTCTGTTTCAGCCCCTCTGTTTCTCGCCCTCTGTTTCAGCCCCTCTGTTTCTCGCCCTCTGTTTCAGCCCCTCTGTTTCAGCCCCTCTGTTTCAGCCCCTCTGTTTCAGCCCCTCTGTTTCAACACCTCTGTTTCAGCCCCTCTGTTTCTCGCCCTCTGTTTCTCGCTTTCTGTTTCTCGCCCTCTGTTTCTCGCCCTCTGTTTCTCGCCCTCTGTTTCAGAACATCTCTTTCTCGCCCTCTGTTTCTCGCCCTCTTTTTCAGCCCCTCTGTTTCGGCCCCTCTGTTTCTCGCCCTCTGTTTCAGCCCCTATGTTTCAGCCACTCTGTTTCACCCCCTCTGTTTCAGCACCTCTGTTTCAGCCCCTCTGTTTCTCGCCCTCTGTTTCTCGCACTCTGTTTCTCGCCCTCTTTTTCTCGCCCTCTGTTTCTCGCCCTCTGTTTCAAAACCTCTGTTTCTCGCCGTCTGTTTCTCGCCCTCTGTTTCAGCCACTCTGTTTCAGCCCCTCTGTTTCTCGCCCTCTGGTTCTCGCCCTCTGTTTCTCGCCCTCTGTTTCTCTCCCTCTGTTTCAGTCCCTCTGTTTCAGCCTCTCTGTTACAGCCCCTCTGTTTCAGCCCCGCTGTTTCAGTCACTCTTTTTCAGCCGCTCTGTTTTAGCTCCTCTGTTTCAGCCCCTCTGTTTCAGCCACTCTGTTTCAGCCCCTCTGTTTCAGCCCAGTCTGTTTCAGCCCCTCTGTTTCAGGCACTCTGTTTCAGCACCTCTGTTTCTCGCCCTCTGTTTCTCGCCCTCTGTTTCTCGCCCTCTGTTTCACCCCCTCTGTTTCAGCCCCTCTGTTTCAGACCGTCTGTTTCAGCCCCTCTGTTTCAGGCACTCTGTTTCAGCCCCTCTGTTTCTCGCCCTCTGTTTCTCGCCCTCTGTTTCTCGCCTTCTGTTTCAGCCCCTCTGTTTCGGCCCCTCTGTTTCTCACCCTCTGTTTCAGCCCCTCTGTTTCAGCCCCTCTGTTTCACCCCCTCTGTTTCAGCAACTCTGTTTCAGCCCCTCTGTTTCTCGCCCTCTGTTTCTCGCACTCTGTTTCTCGCCCTCTGTTTCTCGCCATCTGTTTCTCGCCCTCTGTTTTTCGCCTCTGTTTCTCAACCTCTGTTTCTCGCCCTCTGTTTCAGCCCCTCTGTTTCTCGCCCCGCTGTTTCTCGCCCTCTGTTTCTCGCCCTCTGTTTCACCCCCTCTGTTTCAGCCCCTCTGTTTCAGACCGTCTGTTTCAGCCCCTCTGTTTCAGGCACTCTGTTTCAGCCCCTCTGTTTGTCGCCCTCTGTTTCTCGCCCTCTGTTTCTCGCCTTCTGTTTCAGCCCCTCTGTTTCGGCCCCTCTGTTTCTCACCCTCTGTTTCAGCCCCTCTGTTTCAGCCCCTCTGTTTCACCCCCTCTGTTTCAGCACCTCTGTTTCAGCCCCTCTGTTTCTCGCCCTCTGTTTCTCGCACTCTGTTTCTCGCCCTCTGTTTCTCGCCATCTGTTTCTCGCCCTCTGTTTCTCGCCTCTGTTTCTCAACCTCTGTTTCTCGCCCTCTGTTTCAGCCCCTCTGTTTCTCGCCCCGCTGTTTCTCGCCCTCTGTTTCTCGCCCTGTGTTTCTCGCCCTCTGTTTCAGCCCCTCTGTTTCAGCCCCTCTGTTTCAGCCCCTCTGTTTCAGCCCCTCTGTTTCAGCACCTCTGTTTCAGCCTCTCATTTTCTCGCCCTCAGTTTCTCGCTTTCTGTTTCTCGCCCTCTGTTTCTCGCCCTCTGTTTCTCGCCCTCTGTTTCAGCCCATCTTTTTCTCGCCCTCTGTTTCTCGCCCTCTGTTTCAGCCCCTCTGTTTCGGCCCCTCTGTTTCTCGCCCTCTGTTTCAGCCCCTCTGTTTCAGCCCCTCTGTTTCAGCCCCTCTGTTTCAGCCCCTCTGTTTCAGCCCCTTTGTTTCTCGCCCACTGTTTCTCGCCCTCTGTGTCAGCCCCTCTGTTTCAGCCCCTCTGTTTCAGCCCCTCTGTTTATCGCCCTCTGTTTCTCGCCCTCTGTTTCTCGCCCTCTGTTTCTCGCCCTCTGTTTCAGCCCCTCTGTTTCAGCCCCTCTGTTTCAGCCCCTCTGTTTTTCGCACTCTGTTTTAGCCCCTCTGTTTCTCGCCCTCTGTTTCAGCCCCTCTGTTTCAGCCCCTCTGTTTCAGCCCCTCTGTTTCAGCCCCTCTGTTTCAGCCCCTCTGTTTCAGCCCCTCTGTTTCAGCACCTCTGTTTCAGCCTCTCTTTTTCTCGCCCTCTGTTTCTCGCTTTCTGTTTCTCGCCCTCTGTTTCTCGCCCTCTGTTTCTCGCCCTCTGTTTCAGCCCATCTCTTTCTCGCCCTCTGTTTCTCGCCCTCTGTTTCAGCCCCTCTGTTTCGGCCCCTCTGTTTCTCGCCCTCTGTTTCAGCCCCTCTGTTTCAGCCCCTCTGTTTCACCCCCTCTGTTTCAGCACCTCTGTTTCAGCCACTCTGTTTCTCGCCCTCTGTTTCTCGCACTCTGTTTCTCGCCCTCTGTTTCTCGCCCTCTGTTTCTCGCCCTCTGTTTCTCCCCCTCTGTTTCAGCCCCTCTGTTTCAGCCCCTCTGTTTCAGCCCCTCTGTTTCAGCCCCTCTGTTTCAGCACCTCTGTTTCAGCCCCTCTGTTTCTCGCCCTCTGTTTCTCGCTTTCTGTTTCTCGCCCTCTGTTTCTCGCCCTCTGTTTCTCGCCCTCTGTTTCAGCCCATCTCTTTCTCGCCCTCTGTTTCTCGCCCTCTGTTTCAGCCCCTCTGTTTCGGCCCCTCTGTTTCTCGCCCTCTGTTTCAGCCCCTCTGTTTCAGCCCCTCTGTTTCACCCCCTCTGTTTCAGCACCTCTGTTTCAGCCACTCTGTTTCTCGCCCTCTGTTTCTCGCACTCTGTTTCTCGCCCTCTGTTTCTCGCCCTCTGTTTCTCGCCCTCTGTTTCTCGCCCTCTGTTTCAGCCCCTCTGTTTCAGCCCCTCTGTTTCAGCCCCTCTGTTTCAGCACCTCTGTTTCAGCCCCTCTGTTTCTCGCCCTCTGTTTCTCGCTTTCTGTTTCTCGCCCTCTGTTTCTCGCCTTCTGTTTCTCGCCCTCTGTTTCAGCCCATCTCTTTCTCGCCCTCTGTTTCTCGCCCTCGATTTCAGCCCCTCTGTTTCGGCCCCTCTGTTTCTCACCCACTGTTTCAGCCCCTATGTTTCAGCCACTCTGTTTCACCCCCTCTGTTTCAGCACCTCTGTTTCAGCCCCTCTGTTTCTCGCCCTCTGTTTCTCGCACTCTGTTTCTCGCGCTCTGTTTCTCGCCCTCTGTTTCTCGCACTCTGTTTCAAAACCTCTGTTTCTCGCCCTCTGTTTCTCGCCCTCTGTTTCAGCCCCTCTGTTTCAGCCCCTCTGTTTCTCGCCCTCAGGTTCTCGCCCTCTGTTTCTCGCCCTCTGTTTCTCTCCCTCTGCTTCAGCCCCTCTGTTTCAGCCTCTCTGTTACAGCCCCTCTGTATCAGCCCCGCTGTTTCAGTCCCTCTTTTTCATCCCCTCTGTTTCGGCCCCTCTGTTTCAGCCCCTCTGTTTCAGCCCCTCTGTTTCACCCCCTCTGTTTCAGCACCTCTGTTTCAGCCCCTCTGTTTCTCGCCCTCTGTTTCTCGCACTCTGTTTCTCGCCCTCTGTTTCTCGCCATCTGTTTCTCGCCCTCTGTTTCTCGCCTCTGTTTCTCAACCTCTGTTTCTCGCCCTCTGTTTCAGCCCCTCTGTTTCTCGCCCCGCTGTTTCTCGCCCTCTGTTTCTCGCCCTGTGTTTCTCGCCCTCTGTTTCAGCCCCTCTGTTTCAGCCCCTCTGTTTCAGCCCCTCTGTTTCGGCCCCTCTGTTTCTCACCCTCTGTTTCAGCCCCTCTGTTTCAGCCCCTCTGTTTCACCCCCTCTGTTTCAGCACCTCTGTTTCAGCCCCTCTGTTTCTCGCCCTCTGTTTCTCGCACTCTGTTTCTCGCCCTCTGTTTCTCGCCATCTGTTTCTCGCCCTCTGTTTCTCGCCTCTGATTCTCAACCTCTGTTTCTCGCCCTCTGTTTCAGCCCCTCTGTTTCTCGCCCCGCTGTTTCGCGCCCTCTGTTTCTCGCCCTGTGTTTCTCGCCCTCTGTTTCAGCCCCTCTGTTTCAGCCCCTCTGTTTCAGCCCCTCTGTTTCAGCCCCTCTGTTTCAGCACCTCTGTTTCAGCCTCTCATTTTCTCGCCCTCAGTTTCTCGCTTTCTGTTTCTCGCCCTCTGTTTCTCGCCCTCTGTTTCTCGCCCTCTGTTTCAGCCCATCTCTTTCTCGCCCTCTGTTTCTCGCCCTCTGTTTCAGCCCCTCTGTTTCGGCCCCTCTGTTTCTCGCCCTCTGTTTCAGCCCCTCTGTTTCAGCCCCTCTGTTTCACCCCCTCTGTTTCAGCACCTCTGTTTCAGCCACTCTGTTTCTCGCCCTCTGTTTCTCGCACTCTGTTTCTCGCCCTCTGTTTCTCGCCCTCTGTTTCTCGCCCTCTGTTTCTCCCCCTCTGTTTCTCAACCTCTGTTACTCGCCCTCTGTTTCTCGCCCTCTGTTTCAGCCCCTCTGTTTCAGCCCCTCTGTTTCTCGCCCTCTGTTTCTCGCCCTCTGTTTAAGGCCCTCTGTTTCTCTCCCTCTGTTTCAAGGCCCTCTGTTTCAGCCTCTCTGTTACAGCCCCTTTGTTTCAGCCCCGCTGTTTCAGCCCCTCTTTTTCAGCCCCTCTGTTTCAGCCCCTCTGTTTCAGCCCCTCTGTTTCTCGCCCTCTGTTTCAGCCTCTCTGTTTCTCGCCCTTTGCTTCAGCCCCTCTGTTTCAGCCCCTCTGTTTCAACCCCTCTGTTTCTCGCATCTGTTTCTCGCCCTCTGTGTCAGCCCCTCTGTTTCAGCCCCTCTGTTTCAGCCCTTCTGTTTCTCGCCCTCTGTTTCTCGCCCTCTGTTTCTCGCCCTCTGTTTCTCGCCCTCTGTTTCATCCCCTCTGTTTCAGCCCCTCTGCTTAAGCTCCTCTGTTTCAGCCCCTCTGTTTCTCGCCCTCTGTTTCAGGACCTCTGTTTCAGCCCCTCTGTTTCAGCCCCTCTGTTTCTCGCCCTCTGTTTCAGCCCCTCTGTTTCTCGCCCTCTGTTTCAGCCCCTCTGTTTCAGCCCCTCTGTTTCAGCCCCTCTGTTTCAGCCCCTTTGTTTCTCGCCCACTGTTTCTCGCCCTCTGTGTCAGCCCCTCTGTTTCAGCCCCTCTGTTTCAGCCCCTCTGTTTCTCGCCCTCTGTTTCTCGCCCTCTGTTTCTCGCCCTCTGTTTCTCGCCCTCTGTTTCAGCCCCTCTGTTTCAGCCCCTCTGTTTCAGCCCCTCTGTTTTTCGCACTCTGTTTCAGCCCCTCTGTTTCTCGCCCTCTGTTTCAGCCCCTCTGTTTCAGCCCCTCTGTTTCAGCCCCTCTGTTTCAGCCCCTCTGTTTCAGCCCCTCTGTTTCAGCACCTCTGTTTCAGCCTCTCTTTTTCTCGCCCTCTGTTTCTCGCTTTCTGTTTCTCGCCCTCTGTTTCTCGCCCTCTGTTTCTCGCCCTCTGTTTCAGCCCATCTCTTTCTCGCCCTCTGTTTCTCGCCCTCTGTTTCAGCCCCTCTGTTTCGGCCCCTCTGTTTCTCGCCCGCTGTTTCAGCCCCTCTGTTTCAGCCCCTCTGTTTCACCCCCTCTGTTTCAGCACCTCTGTTTCAGCCACTCTGTTTCTCGCCCTCTGTTTCTCGCACTCTGTTTCTCGCCCTCTGTTTCTCGCCCTCTGTTTCTCGCCCTCTGTTTCAGCCCCTCTGTTTCAGCCCCTCTGTTTCAGCCCCTCTGTTTCAGCCCCTCTGTTTCAGCACCTCTGTTTCAGCCCCTCTGTTTCTCGGCCTCTGTTTCTCGCTTTCTGTTTCTCGCCCTCTGTTTCTCGCCCTCTGTTTCTCGCCCTCTGTTTCAGCCCATCTCTTTCTCGCCCTCTGTTTCTCGCCCTCTGTTTCAGCCCCTCTGTTTCGGCCCCTCTGTTTCTCGCCCTCTGTTTCAGCCCCTCTGTTTCAGCCCCTCTGTTTCACCCCCTCTGTTTCAGCACCTCTGTTTCAGCACCTCTGTTTCTCGCCCTCTGTTTCTCGCACTCTGTTTCTCGCCCTCTGTTTCTCGCCCTCTGTTTCTCGCCCTCTGTTTCAGCCCCTCTGTTTCAGCCCCTCTGTTTCAGCCCCTCTGTTTCAGCCCCTCTGTTTCAGCACCTCTGTTTCAGCCCCTCTGTTTCTCGCCCTCTGTTTCTCGCTTTCTGTTTCTCGCCCTCTGTTTCTCGCCCTCTGTTTCTCGCCCTCTGTTTCAGCCCATCTCTTTCTCGCCCTCTGTTTCTCGCCCTCGATTTCAGCCCCTCTGTTTCGGCCCCTCTGTTTCTCACCCACTGTTTCAGCCCCTATGTTTCAGCCACTCTGTTTCACCCCCTCTGTTTCAGCACCTCTGTTACAGCCCCTCTGTTTCTCGCCCTCTGTTTCTCGCACTCTGTTTCTCGCGCTCTGTTTCTCGCCCTCTGTTTCTCGCCCTCTGTTTCAAAACCTCTGTTTCTCGCCCTCTGTTTCTCGCCCTCTGTTTCAGCCCCTCTGTTTCAGCCCCTCTGTTTCTCGCCCACAGGTTCTCGCCCTCTGTTTCTCGCCCTCTGTTTCTCTCCCTCTGCTTCAGCCCCTCTGTTTCAGCCTCTCTGTTACAGCCCCTCTGTATCAGCCCCGCTGTTTCAGTCCCTCTTTTTCATCCCCTCTGTTTCGGCCCCTCTGTTTCAGCCCCTCTGTTTCAGCCCCTCTGTTTCACCCCCTCTGTTTCAGCACCTCTGTTTCAGCCCCTCTGTTTCTCGCCCTCTGTTTCTCGCACTCTGTTTCTCGCCCTCTGTTTCTCGCCATCTGTTTCTCGCCCTCTGTTTCTCGCCTCTGTTTCTCAACCTCTGTTTCTCGCCCTCTGTTTCAGCCCCTCTGTTTCTCGCCCCGCTGTTTCTCGCCCTCTGTTTCTCGCCCTGTGTTTCTCGCCCTCTGTTTCAGCCCCTCTGTTTCAGCCCCTCTGTTTCAGCCCCTCTGTTTCAGCCCCTCTGTTTCAGCACCTCTGTTTCAGCCTCTCATTTTCTCGCCCTCAGTTTCTCGCTTTCTGTTTCTCGCCCTCTGTTTCTCGCCCTCTGTTTCTCGCCCTCTGTTTCAGCCCATCTCTTTCTCGCCCTCTGTTTCTCGCCCTCTGTTTCAGCCCCTCTGTTTCGGCCCCTCTGTTTCTCGCCCTCTGTTTCACCCCCTCTGTTTCAGCACCTCTGTTTCAGCCACTCTGTTTCTCGCCCTCTGTTTCTCGCACTCTGTTTCTCGCCCTCTGTTTCTCGCCCTCTGTTTCTCGCCCTCTGTTTCTCCCCCTCTGTTTCTCAACCTCTGTTACTCGCCCTCTGTTTCTCGCCCTCTGTTTCAGCCCCTCTGTTTCAGCCCCTCTGTTTCTCGCCCTCTGTTTCTCGCCCTCTGTTTAAGGCCCTCTGTTTCTCTCCCTCTGTTTCAAGCCCCTCTGTTTCAGCCTCTCTGTTACAGCCCCTTTGTTTCAGCCCCGCTGTTTCAGCCCCTCTTTTTCAGCCCCTCTGTTTCAGCCCCTCTGTTTCAGCCCCTCTGTTTCTCACCCTCTGTTTCAGCCTCTCTGTTTCTCGCCCTTTTCTTCAGCCCCTCTGTTTCAGCCCCTCTGTTTCAACCCCTCTGTTTCAGCCCCTCTGTTTCAGCCCCTCTGTTTCTCGCATCTGTTTCTCGCCCTCTGTGTCAGCCCCTCTGTTTCAGCCCCTCTGTTTCAGCCCTTCTGTTTCTCGCCCTCTGTTTCTCGCCCTCTGTTTCTCGCCCTCTGTTTCTCGCCCTCTGTTTCAGCCCCTCTGTTTCAGCCCCTCTGCTTAAGCCCCTCTGTTTCAGCCCCTCTGTTTCTCGCCCTCTGTTTCAGGACCTCTGTTTCAGCCCCTCTGTTTCAGCCCCTCTGTTTCTTGCCCTCTGATTCAGCCCCTCTGTTTCTCGCCCTCTGTTTCAGCCCCTCTGTTTCAGCCCCTCTGTTTCAGCCCCTCTGTTTCAGCCCCTTTGTTTCTCGCCCACTGTTTCTCGCCCTCTGTGTCAGCCCTTCTGTTTCAGCCCCTCTGTTTCAGCCCCTCTGTTTCTCGCCCTCTGTTTCTCGCCCTCTGTTTCTCGCCCTCTGTTTCTCGCCCTCTGTTTCAGCCCCTCTGTTTCAGCCCCTCTGTTTCAGCCCCTCTGTTTCTCGCCCTCTGTTTCAGCCCCTCTGTTTCTCGCCCTCTGTTTCAGCCCCTCTGTTTCAGCCCCTCTGTTTCAGCCCCTCTGTTTCAGCCCCTCTGTTTCAGCCCCTCTGTTTCAGCCCCTCTGTTTCAGCACCTCTGTTTCAGCCTCTCTTTTTCTCGCCCTCTGTTTCTCGCTTTCTGTTTCTCGCCCTCTGTTTCTCGCCCTCTGTTTCTCGCCCTCTGTTTCAGCCCATCTCTTTCTCGCCCTCTGTTTCTCGCCCTCTGTTTCAGCCCCTCTGTTTCGGCCCCTCTGTTTCTCGCCCTCTGTTTCAGCCCCTCTGTTTCAGCCCCTCTGTTTCACCCCCTCTGTTTCAGCACCTCTGTTTCAGCCACTCTGTTTCTCGCCCTCTGTTTCTCGCACTCTGTTTCTCGCCCTCTGTTTCTCGCCCTCTGTTTCTCGCCCTCTGTTTCTCCCCCTCTGTTTCAGCCCCTCTGTTTCAGCCCCTCTGTTTCAGCCCCTCTGTTTCAGCCCCTCTGTTTCAGCACCTCTGTTTCAGCCCCTCTGTTTCTCGCCCTCTGTTTCTCGCTTTCTGTTTCTCGCCCTCTGTTTCTCGCCCTCTGTTTCTCGCCCTCTGTTTGAGCCCATCTCTTTCTCGCCCTCTGTTTCTCGCCCTCTGTTTCAGCCCCTCTGTTTCGGCCCCTCTGTTTCTCGCCCTCTGTTTCAGCCCCTCTGTTTCAGCCCCTCTGTTTCACCCCCTCTGTTTCAGCACCTCTGTTTCAGCCACTCTGTTTCTCGCCCTCTGTTTCTCGCACTCTGTTTCTCGCCCTCTGTTTCTCGCCCTCTGTTTCTCGCCGTCTGTTTCTCGCCCTCTGTTTCAGCCCCTCTGTTTCAGCCCCTCTGTTTCAGCCCCTCTGTTTCAGCCCCTCTGTTTCAGCACCTCTGTTTCAGCCCCTCTGTTTCTCGCCCTCTGTTTCTCGCTTTCTGTTTCTCGCCCTCTGTTTCTCGCCCTCTGTTTCTCGCCCTCTGTTTCAGCCCATCTCTTTCTCGCCCTCTGTTTCTCGCCCTCGATTTCAGCCCCTCTGTTTCGGCCCCTCTGTTTCTCACCCACTGTTCCAGCCCCTATGTTTCAGCCACTCTGTTTCACCCCCTCTGTTTCAGCACCTCTGTTTCAGCCCCTCTGTTTCTCGCCCTCTGTTTCTCGCACTCTGTTTCTCGCCCTCTGTTTCTCGCCCTCTGTTTCTCGCCCTCTGTTTCAAAACCTCTGTTTCTCGCCCTCTGTTTCTCGCCCTCTGTTTCAGCCCCTCTGTTTCAGCCCCTCTGTTTCTCGCCCTCTGGTTCTCGCCCTCTGTTTCTCGCCCTCTGTTTCTCTCCCTCTCCTTCAGCCCCTCTGTTTCAGCCTCTCTGTTACAGCCCCTCTGTTTCAGCCCCGCTGTTTCAGTCCCTCTTTTTCAGCCCCTCTGTTTTAGCTCCTCTGTTTCAGCCCCTATGTTTCAGCCACTCTGTTTCAGCCCCTCTGTTTCTGCCCAGTCTGTTTCAGCCCCTCTGTTTCAGGCACTCTGTTTCAGCACCTCTGTTTCTCGCACTCTGTTTCTCGCCCTCTGTTTCTCGCACTCTGTTTCTCGCCCTCTGTTTCTCCCCCTCTGTTTCTCAACGTCTGTTACTCGCCCTCTGTTTCTCGCCCTCTGTTTCAGCCCCTCTGTTTCTCGCCCTCTGTTTAAGCCCCTCTGTTTCTCGCCCTCTGTTTAAGCCCCTCTGTTTCTAGCACTCTGTTTCTCGCGCTCTGTTTCTCGCCCTCTGTTTCTCGCCCTCTGTTTCTGGCCCTCTGTGTCTCGCCCTCTGTTTCAGTCCCTCTGTTTCAGCCCCTCTGTTTCTCGCCCTCTGTTTCAGGACCTCTGTTTCAGCCCCTCTGTTTCAGCCCCTCTGTTTCTCGCCCTCTGTTTAAGCCCCTCTGTTTCTCGCCCTCTGTTTCAGCCCCTCTGTTTCAGCCCCTCTGTTTCAGCCCCTCTGTCTCTCGCCCACTGTTTCTCGCCCTCTGTGTCAGCCCCTCTGTTTCAGCCCCTCTGTTTCAGCCCCTCTGTTTCTCGCCCTCTGTTTCTCGCCCTCTGTTTCTCGCCCTCTGTTTCTCGCCCTCTGTTTCAGCCCCTCTGTTTCAGCCCCTCTGTTTCAGCCCCTCTTTTTCTCGCCCTCTGTTTCAGCCCCTCTGTTTCAGCCCCTCTGTTTCAGCCCCTCAGTCTCTCGCTCTCTGTTTCAGCCCCTCTGTTTCAGCCCCGCTGTTTCTCGCCCTCTGTTTCTCGCCCTCTGTTTCTCGCCCTCTGTATCTCGCCCTCTGTTTCAGCCCCACTGTTTCAGTCCCTCTGTTTCAGCCCCTCTGTTTCATCCCCTCTGTTTCTCGCCATCTGTGTCTCGCCCTCTGTTTCAGCCCCTCTGTTTCTCGCCCTCTGTTTCAGCCCCTCTGTTTCAGCCCCTCTGTTTCAGCCCCTCTGTTTCAGCCCCTCTTTTTCAGCCCCTCTGTTTCTCGCCCTCTGTTTCTCGCCCTCTGTTTCTCGCTTTCTGTTTCTCGCCCTCTGTTTCTCGCCCTCTGTTTCTCGCCCTCTGTTTCAGCCCATCTCTTTCTCGCCCTCTGTTTCTCGCCCTCGATATCAGCCCCTCTGTTTCGGCCCCTCTGTTTCTCGCCCACTGTTTCAGCCCCTATGTTTCAGCCACTCTGTTTCACCCCCTCTGTTTCAGCACCTCTGTTTCAGCCCCTCTGTTTCTCGCCCTCTGTTTCTCGCACTCTGTTTCTCGCCCTCTGTTTCTCGCCTCTGTTTCTCGCCCTCTGTTTCAAAACCTCTGTTTCTCGCCCTCTGTTTCTCGCCCTCTGTTTCAGCCCCTCTGTTTCAGCCCCTCTGTTTCTCGCCCTCTGGTCCTCGCCCTCTGTTTCTCGCCCTCTGTTTCTCTCCCTCTGTTTCAGCCCCTCTGTTTCAGCCTCTCTGTTACAGCCCCTCTGTTTCAGCCCCGCTGTTTCAGTCCCTCTTTTTCAGCCCCTCTGTTTTAGCTCCTCTGTTTCAGCCCCTCTGTTTCAGCCACTCTGTTTCAGCCCCTCTGTTTCAGCCCCTCTGTTTCAGACCGTCTGTTTCAGCCCCTCTGTTTCAGGCACTCTGTTTCAGCCCCTCTGTTTCTTGCCCTCTGTTTCTCGCCCTCTGTTTCTCGCCCTCTGTTTCACCCCCTCTGTTTCAGCCCCTCTGTTTCAGACCGTCTGTTTCAGCCCCTCTGTTTCAGGCACTCTGTTTCAGCCCCTCTGTTTCTCGCCCTCTGTTTCTCGCCCTCTGTTTCTCGCCTTCTGTTTCAGCCCCTCTGTTTCGGCCCCTCTGTTTCTCACCCTCTGTTTCAGCCCCTCTGTTTCAGCCCCTCTGTTTCACCCCCTCTGTTTCAGCACCTCTGTTTCAGCCCCTCTGTTTCTCGCCCTCTGTTTCTCGCACTCTGTTTCTCGCCCTCTGTTTCTCGCCATCTGTTTCTCGCCCTCTGTTTCTCGCCTCTGTTTCTCATCCTCTGTTTCTCGCCCTCTGTTTCAGCCCCTCTGTTTCTCGCCCCGCTGTTTCTCGCCCTCTGTTTCTCGCCCTGTGTTTCTCGCCCTCTGTTTCAGCCCCTCTGTTTCAGCCCCTCTGTTTCATCCCCTCTGTTTCTCGCCCTTTGTTTCTCGCCTTCTGTTTCAGCCCCTCTGTTTCGGCCCCTCTGTTTCTCACCCTCTGTTTCAGCCCCTCTGTTTCAGCCCCTCTGTTTCACCCCCTCTGTTTCAGCACCTCTGTTTCAGCCCCTCTGTTTCTCGCCCTCTGTTTCTCGCACTCTGTTTCTCGCCCTCTGTTTCTCGCCATCTGTTTCTCGCCCTCTGTTTCTCGCCTCTGTTTCTCAACCTCTGTTTCTCGCCCTCTGTTTCAGCCCCTCTGTTTCTCGCCCCGCTGTTTCTCGCCCTCTGTTTCTCGCCCGAGGTTTCTCGCCCTCTGTTTCAGCCCCTCTGTTTCAGCCCCTCTGTTTCAGCCCCTCTGTTTCAGCACCTCTGTTTCAGCCTCTCATTTTCTCGCCCTCAGTTTCTCGCTTTCTGTTTCTCAACCTCTGTTTCTCGCCCTCTGTTTCAGCCCCTCTGTTTCTCGCCCGCTGTTTCTCGCCCTCTGTTTCTCGCCCTCTGTTTCTCGCCCTCTGTTTCTGCCCCTCTGTTCCAGCCCCTCTGTTTCATCCCCTCTGTTTCTCGCCCTCTGTTTCTCGCCCTCTGTTTCAGCCCCTCTGTTTCTCGCCCTCTGTTTCAGCTCCTCTGTTTCAGCCCCTCTGTTTCAGCCCCTCTGTTTCAGCACCTCTGTTTCAGCCTCTCTTTTTCTCGCCCTCTGTTTCTCGCTTTCTGTTTCTCGCCCTCTGTTTCTCGCCCTCTGTTTCTCGCCCTCTGTTTCAGCCAATCTCTTTCTCGCCCTCTGTTTCTCGCCCTCTGTTTCAGCCCCTCTGTTTCGGCCCCTCTGTTTCTCGCCCTCTGTTTCAGCCCCTCTGTTTCAGCCCCTCTGTTTCACCCCCTCTGTTTCAGCACCTCTGTTTCAGCCACTCTGTTTCTCGCCCTCTGTTTCTCGCACTCTGTTTCTCGCCCTCTGTTTCTCGCCCTCTGTTTCTCGCCCTCTGTTTCTCCCCCTCTGTTTCTCAACCTCTGTTACTCGCCCTCTGTTTCTCGCCCTCTGTTTCAGCCCCTCTGTTTCAGCCCCTCTGTTTCTCGCCCTCTGTTTCTCGCCCTCTGTTTAAGGCCCTCTGTTTCTCTCCCTCTGTTTCAAGCCCCTCTGTTTCAGTCTCTCTGTTACAGCCCCTTTGTTTCAGCCCCGCTGTTTCAGCCCCTCTTTTTCAGCCCCTCTGTTTCAGCCCCTCTGTTTCAGCCCCTCTGTTTCTCGCCCTCTGTTTCAGCCTCTCTGTTTCTCGCCCTTTGCTTCAGCCCCTATGTTTCAGCCCCTCTGTTTCAACCCCTCTGTTTCTCGCATCTGTTTCTCGCCCTCTGTGTCAGCCCCTCTGTTTCAGCCCCTCTGTTTCAGCCCTTCTGTTTCTCGCCCTCTGTTTCTCGCCCTCTGTTTCTCGCCCTCTGTTTCTCGCCCTCTGTTTCTCGCCCTCTGTTTCAGCCCCTCTGTTTCAGCCCCTCTGTTTCAGCCCCTCTGTTTCTCGCCCTCTGTTTCAGGACCTCTGTTTCAGCCCCTCTGTTTCAGCCCCTCTGTTTCTCGCCCTCTGTTTCAGCCCCTCTGTTTCTCGCCCTCTGTTTCAGCCCCTCTGTTTCAGCCCCTCTGTTTCAGCCCCTCTGTTTCAGCCCCTTTGTTTCTCGCCCACTGTTTCTCGCCCTCTGTGTCAGCCCCTCTGTTTCAGCCCCTCTGTTTCAGCCCCTCTGTTTATCGCCCTCTGTTTCTCGCCCTCAGTTTCTCGCCCTCTGTTTCTCGCCCTCTGTTTCAGCCCCTCTGTTTCAGCCCCTCTGTTTCAGCCCCTCTGTTTTTCGCACTCTGTTTCAGCCCCTCTGTTTCTCGCCCTCTGTTTCAGCCCCTCTGTTTCAGCCCCTCTGTTTCAGCCCCTCTGTTTCAGCCCCTCTGTTTCAGCCCCTCTGTTTCAGCACCTCTGTTTCAGCCTCTCTTTTTCTCGCCCTCTGTTTCTCGCTTTCTGTTTCTCGCCCTCTGTTTCTCGCCCTCTGTTTCTCGCCCTCTGTTTCAGCCCATCTCTTTCTCGCCCTCTGTTTCTCGCCCTCTGTTTCAGCCCCTCTGTTTCGGCCCCTCTGTTTCTCGCCCTCTGTTTCAGCCCCTCTGTTTCAGCCCCTCTGTTTCACCCCCTCTGTTTCAGCACCTCTGTTTCAGCCACTCTGTTTCTCGCCCTCTGTTTCTCGCACTCTGTTTCTCGCCCTCTGTTTCTCGCCCTCTGTTTCTCGCCCTCTGTTTCTCCCCCTCTGTTTCAGCCCCTCTGTTTCAGCCCCTCTGTTTCAGCCCCTCTGTTTCAACCCCTCTGTTTCAGCAACTCTGTTTCAGCCCCTCTGTTTCTCGCCCTCTGTTTCTCGCTTTCTGTTTCTCGCCCTCTGTTTCTCGCCCTCTGTTTCTCGCCCTCTGTTTCAGCCCATCTCTTTCTCGCCCTCTGTTTCTCGCCCTCTGTTTCAGCCCCTCTGTTTCGGCCCCTCTGTTTCTCGCCCTCTGTTTCAGCCCCTCTGTTTCAGCCCCTCTGTTTCACCCCCTCTGTTTCAGCACCTCTGTTTCAGCCACTCTGTTTCTCGCCCTCTGTTTCTCGCACTCTGTTTCTCGCCCTCTGTTTCTCGCCCTCTGTTTCTCGCCCTCTGTTTCTCGCCCTCTGTTTCAGCCCCTCTGTTTCAGCCCCTCTGTTTCAGCCCCTCTGTTTCAGCACCTCTGTTTCAGCCCCTCTGTTTCTCGCCCTCTGTTTCTCGCTTTCTGTTTCTCGCCCTCTGTTTCTCGCCCTCTGTTTCTCGCCCTCTGTTTCAGCCCATCTCTTTCTCGCCCTCTGTTTCTCGCACTCGATTTCAGCCCCTCTGTTTCGGCCCCTCTGTTTCTCACCCACTGTTTCAGCCCCTATGTTTCAGCCACTCTGTTTCACCCCCTCTGTTTCAGCACCTCTGTTTCAGCCCCTCTGTTTCTCGCCCTCTGTTTCTCGCACTCTGTTTCTCGCGCTCTGTTTCTCGCCCTCTGTTTCTCGCCCTCTGTTTCAAAACCTCTGTTTCTCGCCCTCTGTTTCTCGCCCTCTGTTTCAGCCCCTCTGTTTCAGCCCCTCTGTTTCTCGCCCTCAGGTTCTCGCCCTCTGTTTCTCGCCCTCTGTTTCTCTCCCTCTGCTTCAGCCCCTCTGTTTCAGCCTCTCTGTTACAGCCCCTCTGTATCAGCCCCGCTGTTTCAGTCCCTCTTTTTCATCCCCTCTGTTTCGGCCCCTCTGTTTCAGCCCCTCTGTTTCAGCCCCTCTGTTTCACCCCCTCTATTTCAGCACCTCTGTTTCAGCCCCTCTGTTTCTCGCCCTCTGTTTCTCGCACTCTGTTTCTCGCCCTCTGTTTCTCGCCCTCTGTTTCTCGCCTCTGTTTCTCAACCTCTGTTTCTCGCCCTCTGTTTCAGCCCCTCTGTTTCTCGCCCCGCTGTTTCTCGCCCTCTGTTTCTCGCCCTGTGTTTCTCGCCCTCTGTTTCAGCCCCTCTGTTTCAGCCCCTCTGTTTCAGCCCCTCTGTTTCGGCCCCTCTGTTTCTCACCCTCTGTTTCAGCCCCTCTGTTTCAGCCCCTCTGTTTCACCCCCTCTGTTTCAGCACCTCTGTTTCAGCCCCTCTGTTTCTCGCCCTCTGTTTCTCGCACTCTGTTTCTCGCCCTCTGTTTCTCGCCATCTGTTTCTCGCCCTCTGTTTCTCGCCTCTGTTTCTCAACCTCTGTTTCTCGCCCTCTGTTTCTGCCCCTCTGTTTCTCGCCCCGCTGTTTCGCGCCCTCTGTTTCTCGCCCTGTGTTTCTCGCCCTCTGTTTCAGCCCCTCTGTTTCAGCCCCTCTGTTTCAGCCCCTCTGTTTCAGCCCCTCTGTTTCAGCACCTCTGTTTCAGCCTCTCATTTTCTCGCCCTCAGTTTCTCGCTTTCTGTTTCTCGCCCTCTGTTTCTCGCCCTCTGTTTCTCGCCCTCTGTTTCAGCCCATCTCTTTCTCGCCCTCTGTTTCTCGCCCTCTGTTTCAGCCCCTCTGTTTCGGCCCCTCTGTTTCTCGCCCTCTGTTTCAGCCCCTCTGTTTCAGCCCCTCTGTTTCACCCCCTCTGTTTCAGCACCTCTGTTTCAGCCACTCTGTTTCTCGCCCTCTGTTTCTCGCACTCTGTTTCTCGCCCTCTGTTTCTCGCCCTCTGTTTCTCGCCCTCTGTTTCTCCCCCTCTGTTTCTCAACCTCTGTTACTCGCCCTCTGTTTCTCGCCCTCTGTTTCAGCCCCTCTGTTTCAGCCCCTCTGTTTCTCGCCCTCTGTTTCTCGCCCTCTGTTTAAGGCCCTCTGTTTCTCTACCTCTGTTTCAAGCCCCTCTGTTTCAGCCTCTCTGTTACAGCCCCTTTGTTTCAGCCCCGCTGTTTCAGCCCCTCTTTTTCAGCCCCTCTGTTTCAGCCCCTCTGTTTCAGCCCCTCTGTTTCTCGCCCTCTGTTTCAGCCTCTCTGTTTCTCGCCCTTTGCTTCAGCCCCTCTGTTTCAGCCCCTCTGTTTCAACCCCTCTGTTTCTCGCATCTGTTTCTCGCCCTCTGTGTCAGCCCCTCTGTTTCAGCCCCTCTGTTTCAGCCCTTCTGTTTCTCGCCCTCTGTTTCTCGCCCTCTGTTTCTCGCCCTCTGTTTCTCGCCCTCTGTTTCATCCCCTCTGTTTCAGCCCCTCTGCTTAAGCCCCTCTGTTTCAGCCCCTCTGTTTCTCGCCCTCTGTTTCAGGACCTCTGTTTCAGCCCCTCTGTTTCAGCCCCTCTGTTTCTCGCCCTCTGTTTCAGCCCCTCTGTTTCTCGCCCTCTGTTTCAGCCCCTCTGTTTCAGCCCCTCTGTTTCAGCCCCTCTGTTTCAGCCCCTTTGTTTCTCGCCCACTGTTTCTCGCCCTCTGTGTCAGCCCCTCTGTTTCAGCCCCTCTGTTTCATCCCCTCTGTTTCTCGCCCTCTGTTTCTCGCCCTCTGTTTCTCGCCCTCTGTTTCTCGCCCTCTGTTTCAGCCCCTCTGTTTCAGCCCCTCTGTTTCAGCCCCTCTGTTTTTCGCCCTCTGTTTAAGCCCCTCTGTTTCTCGCCCTCTGTTTCAGCCCCTCTGTTTCAGCCCCTCTGTTTCAGCCCCTCTGTTTCAGCCCCTCTGTTTCAGCCCCTCTGTTTCAGCCCCTCTGTTTCAGCACCTCTGTTTCAGCCTCTCTTTTTCTCGCCCTCTGTTTCTCGCTTTCTGTTTCTCGCCCTCTGTTTCTCGCCCTCTGTTTCTCGCCCTCTGTTTCAGCCCATCTCTTTCTCGCCCTCTGTTTCTCGCCCTCTGTTTCAGCCCCTCTGTTTCGGCCCCTCTGTTTCTCGCCCGCTGTTTCAGCCCCTCTGTTTCAGCCCCTCTGTTTCACCCCCTCTGTTTCAGCACCTCTGTTTCAGCCACTCTGTTTCTCGCCCTCTGTTTCTCGCACTCTGTTTCTCGCCCTCTGTTTCTCGCCCTCTATTTCTCGCCCTCTGTTTCTCCCCCTCTGTTTCAGCCCCTCTGATTCAGCCCCTCTGTTTCAGCCCCTCTGTTTCAGCCCCTCTGTTTCAGCACCTCTGTTTCAGCCCCTCTGTTTCTCGGCCTCTGTTTCTCGCTTTCTGTTTCTCGCCCTCTGTTTCTCGCCCTCTGTTTCTCGCCCTCTGTTTCAGCCCATCTCTTTCTCGCCCTCTGTTTCTCGCCCTCTGTTTCAGCCCCTCTGTTTCGGCCCCTCTGTTTCTCGCCCTCTGTTTCAGCCCCTCTGTTTCAGCCCCTCTGTTTCACCCCCTCTGTTTCAGCACCTCTGTTTCAGCCACTCTGTTTCTCGCCCTCTGTTTCTCGCACTCTGTTTCTCGCCCTCTGTTTCTCGCCCTCTGTTTCTCGCCCTCTGTTTCTCGCCCTCTGTTTCAGCCCCTCTGTTTCAGCCCCTCTGTTTCAGCCCCTCTGTTTCAGCCCCTCTGTTTCAGCACCTCTGTTTCAGCCCCTCTGTTTCTCGCCCTCTGTTTCTCGCTTTCTGTTTCTCGCCCTCTGTTTCTCGCCCTCTGTTTCTCGCCCTCTGTTTCAGCCCATCTCTTTCTCGCCCTCTGTTTCTCGCCCTCGATTTCAGCCCCTCTGTTTCGGCCCCTCTGTTTCTCACCCACTGTTTCAGCCCCTATGTTTCAGCCACTCTGTTTCACCCCCTCTGTTTCAGCACCTCTGTTTCAGCCCCTCTGTTTCTCGCCCTCTGTTTCTCGCACTCTGTTTCTCGCGCTCTGTTTCTCGCCCTCTGTTTCACGCCCTCTGTTTCAAAACCTCTGTTTCTCGCCCTCTGTTTCTCGCCCTCTGTTTCAGCCCCTCTGTTTCAGCCCCTCTGTTTCTCGCCCTCAGGTTCTCGCCCTCTGTTTCTCGCCCTCTGTTTCTCTCCCTCTGCTTCAGCCCCTCTGTTTCAGCCTCTCTGTTACAGCCCCTCTGTATCAGCCCCGCTGTTTCAGTCCCTCTTTTTCATCCCCTCTGTTTCGGCCCCTCTGTTTCAGCCCCTCTGTTTCAGCCCCTCTGTTTCACCCCCTCTGTTTCAGCACCTCTGTTTCAGCCCCTCTGTTTCTCGCCCTCTGTTTCTCGCACTCTGTTTCTCGCCCTCTGTTTCTCGCCATCTGTTTCTCGCCCTCTGTTTCTCGCCTCTGTTTCTCAACCTCTGTTTCTCGCCCTCTGTTTCAGCCCCTCTGTTTCTCGCCCCGCTGTTTCTCGCCCTCTGTTTCTCGCCCTGTGTTTCTCGCCCTCTGTTTCAGCCCCTCTGTTTCAGCCCCTCTGTTTCAGCCCCTCTGTTTCAGCCCCTCTGTTTCAGCACCTCTGTTTCAGCCTCTCATTTTCTCGCCCTCAGTTTCTCGCTTTCTGTTTCTCGCCCTCTGTTTCTCGCCCTCTGTTTCTCGCCCTCTGTTTCAGCCCATCTCTTTCTCGCCCTCTGTTTCTCGCCCTCTGTTTCAGCCCCTCTGTTTCGGCCCCTCTGTTTCTCGCCCTCTGTTTCACCCCCTCTGTTTCAGCACCTCTGTTTCAGCCACTCTGTTTCTCGCCCTCTGTTTCTCGCACTCTGTTTCTCGCCCTCTGTTTCTCGCCCTCTGTTTCTCGCCCTCTGTTTCTCCCCCTCTGTTTCTCAACCTCTGTTACTCGCCCTCTGTTTCTCGCCCTCTGTTTCAGCCCCTCTGTTTCAGCCCCTCTGTTTCTCGCCCTCTGTTTCTCGCCCTCTGTTTAAGGCCCTCTGTTTCTCTCCCTCTGTTTCAAGCCCCTCTGTTTCAGCCTCTCTGTTACAGCCCCTTTGTTTCAGCCCCGCTGTTTCAGCCCCTCTTTTTCAGCCCCTCTGTTTCAGCCCCTCTGTTTCAGCCCCTCTGTTTCTCGCCCTCTGTTTCAGCCTCTCTGTTTCTCGCCCTTTTCTTCAGCCCCTCTGTTTCAGCCCCTCTGTTTCAACCCCTCTGTTTCAGCCCCTCTGTTTCAGCCCCTCTGTTTCTCGCATCTGTTTCTCGCCCTCTGTGTCAGCCCCTCTGTTTCAGCCCCTCTGTTTCAGCCCTTCTGTTTCTCGCCCTCTGTTTCTCGCCCTCTGTTTCTCGCCCTCTGTTTCTCGCCCTCTGTTTCAGCCCCTCTGTTTCAGCCCCTCTGCTTAAGCCCCTCTGTTTCAGCCCCTCTGTTTCTCGCCCTCTGTTTCAGGACCTCTGTTTCAGCCCCTCTGTTTCAGCCCCTCTGTTTCTTGCCCTCTGATTCAGCCCCTCTGTTTCTCGCCCTCTGTTTCAGCCCCTCTGTTTCAGCCCCTCTGTTTCAGCCCCTCTGTTTCAGCCCCTTTGTTTCTCGCCCACTGTTTCTCGCCCTCTGTGTCAGCCCCTCTGTTTCAGCCCCTCTGTTTCAGCCCCTCTGTTTCTCGCCCTCTGTTTCTCGCCCTCTGTTTCTCGCCCTCTGTTTCTCGCCCTCTGTTTCAGCCCCTCTGTTTCAGCCCCTCTGTTTCAGCCCCTCTGTTTCTCGCCCTCTGTTTCAGCCCCTCTGTTTCTCGCCCTCTGTTTCAGCCCCTCTGTTTCAGCCCCTCTGTTTCAGCCCCTCTGTTTCAGCCCCTCTGTTTCAGCCCCTCTGTTTCAGCACCTCTGTTTCAGCCTCTCTTTTTCTCGCCCTCTGTTTCTCGCTTTCTGTTTCTCGCCCTCTGTTTCTCGCCCTCTGTTTCAGCCCATCTCTTTCTCGCCCTCTGTTTCTCGCCCTCTGTTTCAGCCCCTCTGTTTCGGCCCCTCTGTTTCTCGCCCTCTGTTTCAGCACCTCTGTTTCAGCGCCTCTGTTTCACCCCCTCTGTTTCAGCACCTCTGTTTCAGCCACTCTGTTTCTCGCCCTCTGTTTCTCGCACTCTGTTTCTCGCCCTCTGTTTCTCGCCCTCTGTTTCTCGCCCTCTGTTTCTCCCCCTCTGTTTCAGCCCCTCTGTTTGAGCCCCTCTGTTTCAGCCCCTCTGTTTCAGCCCCTCTGTTTCAGCACCTCTGTTTCAGCCCCTCTGTTTCTCGCCCTCTGTTTCTCGCTTTCTGTTTCTCGCCCTCTGTTTCTCGCCCTCTGTTTCTCGCCCTCTGTTTCAGCCCATCTCTTTCTCGCCCTCTGTTTTTCGCCCTCTGTTTCAGCCCCTCTGTTTCGGCCCCTCTGTTTCTCGCCCTCTGTTTCAGCCCCTCTGTTTCAGCCCCTCTGTTTCACCCCCTCTGTTTCAGCACCTCTGTTTCAGCCACTCTGTTTCTCGCCCTCTGTTTCTCGCACTCTGTTTCTCGCCCTCTGTTTCTCGCCCTCTGTTTCTCGCCCTCTGTTTCTCGCCCTCTGTTTCAGCCCCTCTGTTTCAGCCCCTCTGTTTCAGCCCCTCTGTTTCAGCCCCTCTGTTTCAGCACCTCTGTTTCAGCCCCTCTGTTTCTCGCCCTCTGTTTCTCGCTTTCTGTTTCTCGCCCTCTGTTTCTCGCCCTCTGTTTCTCGCCCTCTGTTTCAGCCCATCTCTTTCTCGCCCTCTGTTTCTCGCCCTCGATTTCAGCCCCTCTGTTTCGGCCCCTCTGTTTCTCACCCACTGTTCCAGCCCCTATGTTTCAGCCACTCTGTTTCACCCCCTCTGTTTCAGCACCTCTGTTTCAGCCCCTCTGTTTCTCGCCCTCTGTTTCTCGCACTCTGTTTCTCGCCCTCTGTTTCTCGCCCTCTGTTTCTCGCCCTCTGTTTCAAAACCTCTGTTTCTCGCCCTCTGTTTCTCGCCCTCTGTTTCAGCCCCTCTGTTTCAGCCCCTCTGTTTCTCGCCCTCTGGTTCTCGCCCTCTGTTTCTCGCCCTCTGTTTCTCTCCCTCTCCTTCAGCCCCTCTGTTTCAGCCTCTCTGTTACAGCCCCTCTGTTTCAGCCCCGCTGTTTCAGTTCCTCTTTTTCAGCCCCTCTGTTTTAGCTCCTCTGTTTCAGCCCCTCTGTTTCAGCCACTCTGTTTCAGCCCCTCTGTTTCTGCCCAGTCTGTTTCAGCCCCTCTGTTTCAGGCACTCTGTTTCAGCACCTCTGTTTCTCGCACTCTGTTTCTCGCCCTCTGTTTCTCGCCCTCTGTTTCTCGCCCTCTGTTTCTCCCCCTCTGTTTCTCAACGTCTGTTACTCGCCCTCTGTTTCTCGCCCTCTGTTTCAGCCCCTCTGTTTCTCGCCCTCTGTTTAAGCCCCTCTGTTTCTCGCCCTCTGTTTAAGCCCCTCTGTTTCTAGCACTCTGTTTCTCGCGCTCTGTTTCTCGCCCTCTGTTTCTCGCCCTCTGTTTCTGGCCCTCTGTGTCTCGCCCTCTGTTTCAGTCCCTCTGTTTCAGCCCCTCTGTTTCTCGCCCTCTGTTTCAGGACCTCTGTTACAGCCCATCTGTTTCAGCCCCTCTGTTTCTCGCCCTCTGTTTAAGCCCCTCTGTTTCTCGCCCTCTGTTTCAGCCCCTCTGTTTCAGCCCCTCTGTTTCAGCCCCTCTGTCTCTCGCCCACTGTTTCTCGCCCTCTGTGTCAGCCCCTCTGTTTCAGCCCCTCTGTTTCAGCCCCTCTGTTTCTCGCCCTCTGTTTCTCGCCCTCTGTTTCTCGCCCTCTGTTTCTCGCCCTCTGTTTCAGCCCCTCTGTTTCAGCCCCTCTGTTTCAGCCCCTCTTTTTCTCGCCCTCTGTTTCAGCCCCTCTGTTTCAGCCCCTCTGTTTCAGCCCCTCAGTCTCTCGCTCTCTGTTTCAGCCCCTCTGTTTCAGCCCCGCTGTTTCTCGCCCTCTGTTTCTCGCCCTCTGTTTCTCGCCCTCTGTATCTCGCCCTCTGTTTCAGCCCCACTGTTTCAGTCCCTCTGTTTCAGCCCCTCTGTTTCATCCCCTCTGTTTCTCGCCATCTGTGTCTCGCCCTCTGTTTCAGCCCCTCTGTTTCTCGCCCTCTGTTTCAGCCCCTCTGTTTCAGCCCCTCTGTTTCAGCCCCTCTGTTTCAGCCCCTCTTTTTCAGCCCCTCTGTTTCAGCCCCTCTGTTTCTCGCCCTCTGTTTCTCGCTTTCTGTTTCTCGCCCTCTGTTTCTCGCCCTCTGTTTCTCGCCCTCTGTTTCAGCCCATCTCTTTCTCGCCCTCTGTTTCTCGCCCTCGATATCAGCCCCTCTGTTTCGGCCCCTCTGTTTCTCGCCCACTGTTTCAGCCCCTATGTTTCAGCCACTCTGTTTCACCCCCTCTGTTTCAGCACCTCTGTTTCAGCCCCTCTGTTTCTCGCCCTCTGTTTCTCGCATTCTGTTTCTCGCCCTCTGTTTCTCGCCTCTGTTTCTCGCCCTCTGTTTCAAAACCTCTGTTTCTCGCCCTCTGTTTCTCGCCCTCTGTTTCAGCCCCTCTGTTTCAGCCCCTCTGTTTCTCGCCCTCTGGTCCTCGCCCTCTGTTTCTCGCCCTCTGTTTCTCTCCCTCTGTTTCAGCCCCTCTGTTTCAGCCTCTCTGTTACAGCCCCTCTGTTTCAGCCCCGCTGTTTCAGTCCCTCTTTTTCAGCCCCTCTGTTTTAGCTCCTCTGTTTCAGCCCCTCTGTTTCAGCCACTCTGTTTCAGCCCCTCTGTTTCAGCCCCTCTGTTTCAGACCGTCTGTTTCAGCCCCTCTGTTTCAGGCACACTGTTTCAGCCCCTCTGTTTCTCGCCCTCTGTTTCTCGCCCTCTGTTTCTCGCCCTCTGTTTCACCCCCTCTGTTTCAGCCCCTCTGTTTCAGACCGTCTGTTTCAGCCCCTCTGTTTCAGGCACTCTGTTTCAGCCCCTCTGTTTCTCGCCCTCTGTTTCTCGCCCTCTGTTTCTCGCCTTCTGTTTCAGCCCCTCTGTTTCGGCCCCTCTGTTTCTCACCCTCTGTTTCAGCCCCTCTGTTTCAGCCCCTCTGTTTCACCCCCTCTGTTTCAGCACCTCTGTTTCAGCCCCTCTGTTTCTCGCCCTCTGTTTCTCGCACTCTGTTTCTCGCCCTCTGTTTCTCGCCATCTGTTTCTCGCCCTCTGTTTCTCGCCTCTGTTTCTCAACCTCTGTTTCTCGCCCTCTGTTTCAGCCCCTCTGTTTCTCGCCCCGCTGTTTCTCGCCCTCTGTTTCTCGCCCTGTGTTTCTCGCCCTCTGTTTCAGCCCCTCTGTTTCAGCCCCTCTGTTTCATCCCCTCTGTTTCTCGCCCTTTGTTTCTCGCCTTCTGTTTCAGCCCCTCTGTTTCGGCCCCTCTGTTTCTCACCCTCTGTTTCAGCCCCTCTGTTTCAGCCCCTCTGTTTCACCCCCTCTGTTTCAGCACCTCTGTTTCAGCCCCTCTGTTTCTCGCCCTCTGTTTCTCGCACTCTGTTTCTCGCCCTCTGTTTCTCGCCATCTGTTTCTCGCCCTCTGTTTCTCGCCTCTGTTTCTCAACCTCTGTTTCTCGCCCTCTGTTTCAGCCCCTCTGTTTCTCGCCCCGCTGTTTCTCGCCCTCTGTTTCTCGCCCTGTGTTTCTCGCCCTCTGTTTCAGCCCCTCTGTTTCAGCCCCTCTGTTTCAGCCCCTCTGTTTCAGCACCTCTGTTTCAGCCTCTCATTTTCTCGCCCTCAGTTTCTCGCTTTCTGTTTCTCGCCCTCTGTTTCTCGCCCTCTGTTTCTCGCCCTCTGTTTCAGCCCATCTCTTTCTCGCCCTCTGTTTCTCGCCCTCTGTTTCAGCCCCTCTGTTTCGGCCCCTCTGTTTCTCGCCCTCTGTTTCAGCCCCTCTGTTTCAGCCCCTCTGTTTCACCCCCTCTGTTTCAGCACCTCTGTTTCAGCCTCTCTGTTTCTCGCCCTCTGTTTCTCGCACTCTGTTTCTAGCCCTCTGTTTCTCGCCCTCTGTTTCTCGCCCTCTGTTTCTCCCCCTCTGTTTCTCAACCTCTGTTACTCGCCCTCTGTTTCTCGCCCTCTGTTTCAGCCCCTCTGTTTCAGCCCCTCTGTTTCTCGCCCTCTGTTTCAGGACCTCTGTTTCAGCCCCTCTGTTACAGCCTCTCTGTTTCTCGCCCTCTGTTTCAGCCCCTCTGTTTCTCGCCCTCTGTTTCAGCCCCTCTGTTTCAGCCCCTCTGTTTCAGCCCCTCTGTTTCAGCCCCTTTGTTTCAGCCCCTTTGTTTCAGCCCCTCTTTTTCAGCCCCTCTGTTTCAGCCCCTCTGTTTCAGCCCCTCTGTTTCTCGCCCTCTGTTTCAGCCTCTCTGTTTCTCGCCCTTTGCTTCAGCCCCTCTGTTTCAGCCCCTCTGTTTCAACCCCTCTGTTTCAGCCCCTCTGTTTCAGCCCCTCTGTTTCTCGCATCTGTTTCTCGCCCTCTGTGTCAGCCCCTCTGTTTCAGCCCCTCTGTTTCAGCCCTTCTGTTTCTCGCCCTCTGTTTCTCGCCCTCTGTTTCTCGCCCTCTGTTTCTCGCCCTCTGTTTCTCGCCCTCTGTTTCAGCCCCTCTGTTTCAGCCCCTCTGCTTAAGCCCCTCTGTTTCAGCCCCTCTGTTTCTCGCCCTCTGTTTCAGGACCTCTGTTTCAGCCCCTCTGTTACAGCCCCTCTGTTTCTCGCCCTCTGTTTCAGCCCCTCTGTTTCTCGCCCTCTGTTTCAGCCCCTCTGTTTCAGCCCCTCTGTTTCAGCCCCTCTGTTTCAGCCCCTTTGTTTCTCGCCCACTGTTTCTCGCCCTCTGTGTCAGCCCCTCTGTTTCAGCCCCTCTGTTTCAGCCCCTCTGTTTCTCGCCCTCTGTTTCTCGCCCTCTGTTTCTCGCCCTCTGTTTCTCGCCCTCTGTTTCAGCCCCTCTGTTTCAGCCCCTCTGTTTCAGCCCCTCTGTTTCTCGCCCTCTGTTTCAGCCCCTCTGTTTCTCGCCCTCTGTTTCAGCCCCTCTGTTTCAGCCCCTCTGTTTCAGCCCCTCTGTTTCAGCCCCTCTGTTTCAACACCTCTGTTTCAGCCCCTCTGTTTCTCGCCCTCTGTTTCTCGCTTTCTGTTTCTCGCCCTCTGTTTCTCGCCCTCTGTTTCTCGCCCTCTGTTTCAGAACATCTCTTTCTCGCCCTCTGTTTCTCGCCCTCTGTTTCAGCCCCTCTGTTTCGGCCCCTCTGTTTCTCGCCCTCTGTTTCAGCCCCTATGTTTCAGCCACTCTGTTTCACCCCCTCTGTTTCAGCACCTCTGTTTCAGCCCCTCTGTTTCTCGCCCTCTGTTTCTCGCACTCTGTTTCTCGCCCTCTTTTTCTCGCCCTCTGTTTCTCGCCCTCTGTTTCAAAACCTCTGTTTCTCGCCGTCTGTTTCTCGCCCTCTGTTTCAGCCACTCTGTTTCAGCCCCTCTGTTTCTCGCCCTCTGGTTCTCGCCCTCTGTTTCTCGCCCTCTGTTTCTCTCCCTCTGTTTCAGTCCCTCTGTTTCAGCCTCTCTGTTACAGCCCCTCTGTTTCAGCCCCGCTGTTTCAGTCACTCTTTTTCAGCCTCTCTGTTTTAGCTCCTCTGTTTCAGCCCCTCTGTTTCAGCCACTCTGTTTCAGCCCCTCTCTTTCAGCCCAGTCTGTTTCAGCCCCTCTGTTTCAGGCACTCTGTTTCAGCACCTCTGTTTCTCGCCCTCTGTTTCTCGCCCTCTGTTTCTCGCCCTCTGTTTCACCCCCTCTGTTTCAGCCCCTCTGTTTCAGACCATCTGTTTCAGCCCCTCTGTTTCAGGCACTCTGTTTCAGCCCCTCTGTTTCTCGCCCTCTGTTTCTCGCCCTCTGTTTCTCGCCTTCTGTTTCAGCCCCTCTGTTTCGGCCCCTCTGTTTCTCACCCTCTGTTTCAGCCCCTCTGTTTCTGCCCAGTCTGTTTCAGCCCCTCTGTTTCAGGCACTCTGTTTCAGCACCTCTGTTTCTCGCACTCTGTTTCTCGCCCTCTGTTTCTCGCCCTCTGTTTCTCGCCCTCTGTTTCTCCCCCTCTGTTTCTCAACGTCTGTTACTCGCCCTCTGTTTCTCGCCCTCTGTTTCAGCCCCTCTGTTTCTCGCCCTCTGTTTAAGCCCCTCTGTTTCTCGCCCTCTGTTTAAGCCCCTCTGTTTCTAGCACTCTGTTTCTCGCGCTCTGTTTCTCGCCCTCTGTTTCTCGCCCTCTGTTTCTGGCCCTCTGTGTCTCGCCCTCTGTTTCAGTCCCTCTGTTTCAGCCCCTCTGTTTCTCGCCCTCTGTTTCAGGACCTCTGTTACAGCCCATCTGTTTCAGCCCCTCTGTTTCTCGCCCTCTGTTTAAGCCCCTCTGTTTCTCGCCCTCTGTTTCAGCCCCTCTGTTTCAGCCCCTCTGTTTCAGCCCCTCTGTCTCTCGCCCACTGTTTCTCGCCCTCTGTGTCAGCCCCTCTGTTTCAGCCCCTCTGTTTCAGCCCCTCTGTTTCTCGCCCTCTGTTTCTCGCCCTCTGTTTCTCGCCCTCTGTTTCTCGCCCTCTGTTTCAGCCCCTCTGTTTCAGCCCCTCTGTTTCAGCCCCTCTTTTTCTCGCCCTCTGTTTCAGCCCCTCTGTTTCAGCCCCTCTGTTTCAGCCCCTCAGTCTCTCGCTCTCTGTTTCAGCCCCTCTGTTTCAGCCCCGCTGTTTCTCGCCCTCTGTTTCTCGCCCTCTGTTTCTCGCCCTCTGTATCTCGCCCTCTGTTTCAGCCCCACTGTTTCAGTCCCTCTGTTTCAGCCCCTCTGTTTCATCCCCTCTGTTTCTCGCCATCTGTGTCTCGCCCTCTGTTTCAGCCCCTCTGTTTCTCGCCCTCTGTTTCAGCCCCTCTGTTTCAGCCCCTCTGTTTCAGCCCCTCTGTTTCAGCCCCTCTTTTTCAGCCCCTCTGTTTCAGCCCCTCTGTTTCTCGCCCTCTGTTTCTCGCTTTCTGTTTCTCGCCCTCTGTTTCTCGCCCTCTGTTTCTCGCCCTCTGTTTCAGCCCATCTCTTTCTCGCCCTCTGTTTCTCGCCCTCGATATCAGCCCCTCTGTTTCGGCCCCTCTGTTTCTCGCCCACTGTTTCAGCCCCTATGTTTCAGCCACTCTGTTTCACCCCCTCTGTTTCAGCACCTCTGTTTCAGCCCCTCTGTTTCTCGCCCTCTGTTTCTCGCACTCTGTTTCTCGCCCTCTGTTTCTCGCCTCTGTTTCTCGCCCTCTGTTTCAAAACCTCTGTTTCTCGCCCTCTGTTTCTCGCCCTCTGTTTCAGCCCCTCTGTTTCAGCCCCTCTGTTTCTCGCCCTCTGGTCCTCGCCCTCTGTTTCTCGCCCTCTGTTTCTCTCCCTCTGTTTCAGCCCCTCTGTTTCAGCCTCTCTGTTACAGCCCCTCTGTTTCAGCCCCGCTGTTTCAGTCCCTCTTTTTCAGCCCCTCTGTTTTAGCTCCTCTGTTTCAGCCCCTCTGTTTCAGCCACTCTGTTTCAGCCCCTCTGTTTCAGCCCCTCTGTTTCAGACCGTCTGTTTCAGCCCCTCTGTTTCAGGCACACTGTTTCAGCCCCTCTGTTTCTCGCCCTCTGTTTCTCGCCCTCTGTTTCTCGCCCTCTGTTTCACCCCCTCTGTTTCAGCCCCTCTGTTTCAGACCGTCTGTTTCAGCCCCTCTGTTTCAGGCACTCTGTTTCAGCCCCTCTGTTTCTCGCCCTCTGTTTCTCGCCCTCTGTTTCTCGCCTTCTGTTTCAGCCCCTCTGTTTCGGCCCCTCTGTTTCTCACCCTCTGTTTCAGCCCCTCTGTTTCAGCCCCTCTGTTTCACCCCCTCTGTTTCAGCACCTCTGTTTCAGCCCCTCTGTTTCTCGCCCTCTGTTTCTCGCACTCTGTTTCTCGCCCTCTGTTTCTCGCCATCTGTTTCTCGCCCTCTGTTTCTCGCCTCTGTTTCTCAACCTCTGTTTCTCGCCCTCTGTTTCAGCCCCTCTGTTTCTCGCCCCGCTGTTTCTCGCCCTCTGTTTCTCGCCCTGTGTTTCTCGCCCTCTGTTTCAGCCCCTCTGTTTCAGCCCCTCTGTTTCATCCCCTCTGTTTCTCGCCCTTTGTTTCTCGCCTTCTGTTTCAGCCCCTCTGTTTCGGCCCCTCTGTTTCTCACCCTCTGTTTCAGCCCCTCTGTTTCAGCCCCTCTGTTTCACCCCCTCTGTTTCAGCACCTCTGTTTCAGCCCCTCTGTTTCTCGCCCTCTGTTTCTCGCACTCTGTTTCTCGCCCTCTGTTTCTCGCCATCTGTTTCTCGCCCTCTGTTTCTCGCCTCTGTTTCTCAACCTCTGTTTCTCGCCCTCTGTTTCAGCCCCTCTGTTTCTCGCCCCGCTGTTTCTCGCCCTCTGTTTCTCGCCCTGTGTTTCTCGCCCTCTGTTTCAGCCCCTCTGTTTCAGCCCCTCTGTTTCAGCCCCTCTGTTTCAGCACCTCTGTTTCAGCCTCTCATTTTCTCGCCCTCAGTTTCTCGCTTTCTGTTTCTCGCCCTCTGTTTCTCGCCCTCTGTTTCTCGCCCTCTGTTTCAGCCCATCTCTTTCTCGCCCTCTGTTTCTCGCCCTCTGTTTCAGCCCCTCTGTTTCGGCCCCTCTGTTTCTCGCCCTCTGTTTCAGCCCCTCTGTTTCAGCCCCTCTGTTTCACCCCCTCTGTTTCAGCACCTCTGTTTCAGCCACTCTGTTTCTCGCCCTCTGTTTCTCGCACTCTGTTTCTCGCCCTCTGTTTCTCGCCCTCTGTTTCTCGCCCTCTGTTTCTCCCCCTCTGTTTCTCAACCTCTGTTACTCGCCCTCTGTTTCTCGCCCTCTGTTTCAGCCCCTCTGTTTCAGCCCCTCTGTTTCTCGCCCTCTGTTTCAGGACCTCTGTTTCAGCCCCTCTGTTACAGCCCCTCTGTTTCTCGCCCTCTGTTTCAGCCCCTCTGTTTCTCGCCCTCTGTTTCAGCCCCTCTGTTTCAGCCCCTCTGTTTCAGCCCCTCTGTTTCAGCCCCTTTGTTTCAGCCCCTTTGTTTCAGCCCCTCTTTTTCAGCCCCTCTGTTTCAGCCCCTCTGTTTCAGCCCCTCTGTTTCTCGCCCTCTGTTTCAGCCTCTCTGTTTCTCGCCCTTTGCTTCAGCCCCTCTGTTTCAGCCCCTCTGTTTCAACCCCTCTGTTTCAGCCCCTCTGTTTCAGCCCCTCTGTTTCTCGCATCTGTTTCTCGCCCTCTGTGTCAGCCCCTCTGTTTCAGCCCCTCTGTTTCAGCCCTTCTGTTTCTCGCCCTCTGTTTCTCGCCCTCTGTTTCTCGCCCTCTGTTTCTCGCCCTCTGTTTCTCGCCCTCTGTTTCAGCCCCTCTGTTTCAGCCCATCTGCTTAAGCCCCTCTGTTTCAGCCCCTCTGTTTCTCGCCCTCTGTTTCAGGACCTCTGTTTCAGCCCCTCTGTTACAGCCCCTCTGTTTCTCGCCCTCTGTTTCAGCCCCTCTGTTTCTCGCCCTCTGTTTCAGCCCCTCTGTTTCAGCCCCTCTGTTTCAGCCCCTCTGTTTCAGCCCCTTTGTTTCTCGCCCACTGTTTCTCGCCCTCTGTGTCAGCCCCTCTGTTTCAGCCCCTCTGTTTCAGCCCCTCTGTTTCTCGCCCTCTGTTTCTCGCCCTCTGTTTCTCGCCCTCTGTTTCTCGCCCTCTGTTTCAGCCCCTCTGTTTCAGCCCCTCTGTTTCAGCCCCTCTGTTTCTCGCCCTCTGTTTCAGCCCCTCTGTTTCTCGCCCTCTGTTTCAGCCCCTCTGTTTCAGCCCCTCTGTTTCAGCCCCTCTGTTTCAGCCCCTCTGTTTCAACACCTCTGTTTCAGCCCCTCTGTTTCTCGCCCTCTGTTTCTCGCTTTCTGTTTCTCGCCCTCTGTTTCTCGCCCTCTGTTTCTCGCCCTCTGTTTCAGAACATCTCTTTCTCGCCCTCTGTTTCTCGCCCTCTGTTTCAGCCCCTCTGTTTCGGCCCCTCTGTTTCTCGCCCTCTGTTTCAGCCCCTATGTTTCAGCCACTCTGTTTCACCCCCTCTGTTTCAGCACCTCTGTTTCAGCCCCTCTGTTTCTCGCCCTCTGTTTCTCGCACTCTGTTTCTCGCCCTCTTTTTCTCGCCCTCTGTTTCTCGCCCTCTGTTTCAAAACCTCTGTTTCTCGCAGTCTGTTTCTCGCCCTCTGTTTCAGCCACTCTGTTTCAGCCCCTCTGTTTCTCGCCCTCTGGTTCTCGCCCTCTGTTTCTCGCCCTCTGTTTCTCTCCCTCTGTTTCAGTCCCTCTGTTTCAGCCTCTCTGTTACAGCCCCTCTGTTTCAGCCCCGCTGTTTCAGTCACTCTTTTTCAGCCTCTCTGTTTTAGCTCCTCTGTTTCAGCCCCTCTGTTTCAGCCACTCTGTTTCAGCCCCTCTCTTTCAGCCCAGTCTGTTTCAGCCCCTCTGTTTCAGGCACTCTGTTTCAGCACCTCTGTTTCTCGCCCTCTGTTTCTCGCCCTCTGTTTCTCGCCCTCTGTTTCACCCCCTCTGTTTCAGCTTCTCTGTTTCAGACCGTCTGTTTCAGCCCCTCTGTTTCAGGCACTCTGTTTCAGCCCCTCTGTTTCTCGCCCTCTGTTTCTCGCCCTCTGTTTCTCGCCTTCTGTTTCAGCCCCTCTGTTTCGGCCCCTCTGTTTCTCACCCTCTGTTTCAGCCCCTCTGTTTCAGCCCCTCTGTTTCACCCCCTCTGTTTCAGCACCTCTGTTTCAGCCCCTCTGTTTCTCGCCCTCTGTTTCTCGCACTCTGTTTCTCGCCCTCTGTTTCTCGCCATCTGTTTCTCGCCCTCTGTTTTTCGCCTCTGTTTCTCAACCTCTGTTTCTCGCCCTCTGTTTCAGCCCCTCTGTTTCTCGCCCCGCTGTTTCTCGCCCTCTGTTTCTCGCCCTCTGTTTCACCCCCTCTGTTTCAGCCCCTCTGTTTCAGACCGTCTGTTTCAGCCCCTCTGTTTCAGGCACTCTGTTTCAGCCCCTCTGTTTCTCGCCCTCTGTTTCTCGCCCTCTGTTTCTCGCCTTCTGTTTCAGCCCCTCTGTTTCGGCCCCTCTGTTTCTCACCCTCTGTTTCAGCCCCTCTGTTTCAGCCCCTCTGTTTCACCCCCTCTGTTTCAGCACCTCTGTTTCAGCCCCTCTGTTTCTCGCCCTCTGTTTCTCGCACTCTGTTTCTCGCCCTCTGTTTCTCGCCATCTGTTTCTCGCCCTCTGTTTCTCGCCTCTGTTTCTCAACCTCTGTTTCTCGCCCTCTGTTTCAGCCCCTCTGTTTCTCGCCACGCTGTTTCTCGCCCTCTGTTTCTCGCCCTCTGTTTCTCGCCCTCTGTTTCAGCCCCTCTGTTTCAGCCCCTCTGTTTCAGCCCCTCTGTTTCAGCACCTCTGTTTCAGCCTCTCATTTTCTCGCCCTCTGTTTCTCGCTTTCTGTTTCTCGCCCTCTGTTTCTCGCCCTCTGTTTCTCGCCCTCTGTTTCAGCCCATCTCTTTCTCGCCCTCTGTTTCTCGCCCTCTGTTTCAGCCCCTCTGTTTCGGCCCCTCTGTTTCTCGCCCTCTGTTTCAGCCCCTCTGTTTCAGCCCCTCTGTTTCACCCCCTCTGTTTCAGCACCTCTGTTTCAGCCACTCTGTTTCTCGCCCTCTGTTTCGCGCACTCTGTTTCTCGCCCTCTGTTTCTCGCCCTCTGTTTCTCGCCCTCTGTTTCTCCCCCTCTGTTTCTCAATCTCTGTTACTCGCCCTCTGTTTCTCGCCCTCTGTTTCAGCCCCTCTGTTTCAGCCCCTCTGTTTCTCGCCCTCTGTTTCTCGCCCTCTGTTTATGGCCCTCTGTTTCTCTCCCTCTGTTTCAAGCCCCTCTGTTTCAGCCTCTCTGTTACAGCCCCTTTGTTTCAGCCCCGCTGTTTCAGCCCCTCTTTTTCAGCCCCTCTGTTTCAGCCCCTCTGTTTCAGCCCCTCTGTTTCTCGCCCTCTGTTTCAGCCCCTCTGTTTCTCGCCCTTTGCTTCAGCCCCTCTGTTTCAGCCCCTCTGTTTCAACCCCTCTGTTTCAGCCCCTCTGTTTCAGCCCCTCTGTTTCTCGCATCTGTTTCTCGCCCTCTGTGTCAGCCCCTCTGTTTCAGCCCCTCTGTTTCAGCCCTTCTGTTTCTCGCCCTCTGTTTCTCGCCCTCTGTTTCTCGCCCTCTGTTTCTCGCCCTCTGTTTCTCGCCCTCTGTTTCAGCCCCTCTGTTTCAGCCCCTCTGTTTAAGCCCCTCTGTTTCAGCCCCTCAGTTTCTCGCCCACTGTTTCAGGACCTCTGTTTCAGCCCCACTGTTTCAGCCCCTCTGTTTCTCGCCCTCTGTTTCAGCCCCTCTGTTTCTCGCCCTCTGTTTCAGCCCCTCTGTTTCAGCCCCTCTGTTTCAGCCCCTCTGTTTCAGCCCCTTTGTTTCTCGCCCACTGTTTCTCGCCCTCTGTGTCAGCCCCTCTGTTTCAGCCCCTCTGTTTCAGCCCCTCTGTTTCTCGCCCTCTGTTTCTCGCCCTCTGTTTCTCGCCCTCTGTTTCAGCCCCTCTGTTTCAGCCCCTCTGTTTCAGCCCCTCTGTTTCTCGCCCTCTGTTACAGCCCCTCTGTTTCTCGCCCTCTGTTTCAGCCCCTCTGTTTCAGCCCCTCTGTTTCAGCCCCTCTGTTTCAGCCCCTCTGTTATCAACACCTCTGTTTCAGCCCCTCTGTTTCTCGCCCTCTGTTTCTCGCTTTCTGTTTCTCGCCCTCTGTTTCTCGCCCTCTGTTTCTCGCCCTCTGTTTCAGCCCATCTCTTTCTCGCCCTCTGTTTCTCGCCCTCTGTTTCAGCCCCTCTGTTTCGGCCCCTCTGTTTCTCGCCCTCTGTTTCAGCCCCTATGTTTCAGCCACTCTGTTTCACCCCCTCTGTTTCAGCACCTCTGTTTCAGCCCCTCTGTTTCTCGCCCTCTGTTTCTCGCACTCTGTTTCTCGCCCTCTTTTTCTCGCCCTCTGTTTCTCGCCCTCTGTTTCAAAACCTCTGTTTCTCGCCGTCTGTTTCTCGCCCTCTGTTTCAGCCCCTCTGTTTCAGCCCCTCTGTTTCTCGCCCTCTGGTTCTCGCCCTCTGTTTCTCGCCCTCTGTTTCTCTCCCTCTGTTTCAGTCCCTCTGTTTCAGCCTCTCTGTTACAGCCCCTCTGTTTCAGCCCCGCTGTTTCAGTCCCTCTTTTTCAGCCCCTCTGTTTTAGCTCCTCTGTTACAGCCCCTCTGTTTCAGCCACTCTGTTTCAGCCCCTCTGTTTCAGCCCAGTCTGTTTCAGCCCCTCTGTTTCAGGCACTCTGTTTCAGCACCTCTGTTTCTCGCCCCGCTGTTTCTCGCCCTCTGTTTCTCTCCCTCTGTTTCACCCCCTCTGTTTCAGCCCCTCTGTTTCAGACCGTCTGTTTCAGCACCTCTGTTTCAGGCACTCTGTTTCAGCCCCTCTGTTTCTCGCCCTCTGTTTCTCGCCCTCTGTTTCTCGCCTTCTGTTTCAGCCCCTCTGTTTCGGCCCCTCTGTTTCTCACCCTCTGATTCTGCCCCTCTGTTTTAGCCCCTCTGTTTCACCCCCTCTGTTTCAGCACCTCTGTTTCAGCCACTCTGTTTCTCGCCCTCTGTTTCTCGCACTCTGTTTCTCGCCCTCTGTTTCTCGCCATCTGTTTCTCGCCCTCTGTTTTTCGCCTCTGTTTCTCAACCTCTGTTTCTCGCCCTCTGTTTCAGCCCCTCTGTTTCTCGCCCGCTGTTTCTCGCCCTCTGTTTCTCGCCCTCTGTTTCTCACCCTCTGTTTCTGCCCCTCTGTTCCAGCCCCTCTGTTTCATCCCCTCTGTTTCTCGCCCTCTGTTTCTCGCCCTCTGTTTCAGCCCCTCTGTTTCTCGCCCTCTGTTTCAGCTCCTCTGTTTCAGCCCCTCTGTTTCAGCCCCTCTGTTTCAGCACCTCTGTTTCAGCCTCTCTTTTTCTCGCCCTCTGTTTCTCGCTTTCTGTTTCTCGCCCTCTGTTTCTCGCCCTCTGTTTCTCGCCCTCTGTTTCAGCCCATCTCTTTCTCGCCCTCTGTTTCTCGCCCTCTGTTTCAGCCCCTCTGTTTCGGCCCCTCTGTTTCTCGCCCTCTGTTTCAGCCCCTCTGTTTCAGCCCCTCTGTTTCACCCCCTCTGTTTCAGCACCTCTGTTTCAGCCACTCTGTTTCTCGCCCTCTGTTTCTCGCACTCTGTTTCTCGCCCTCTGTTTCTCGCCCTCTGTTTCTCGCCCTCTGTTTCAGCACCTCTGTTTCAGCCCCTCTGTTTCAGCCCCTCTGTTTCTCGCCCTCTGTTTCAGCCCCTCTGTTTCTCGCCCTCTGTTTCAGCCCCTCTGTTTCAGCCCCTCTGTTTCAGCCCCTCTGTTTCAGCCACTCTGTTTCAAAACCTCTGTTTCAGCCCATCTGTTTCTCGCCCTCTGTTTCTCGCTTTCTGTTTCTCGCCCTCTGTTTCTCGCCCTCTGTTTCTCGCCCTCTGTTTCAGCCCATCTCTTTCTCGCCCTCTGTTTCTCGCCCTCTGTTTCAGCCCCTCTGTTTCGGCCCCTCTGTTTCTCGCCCTCTGTTTCAGCCCCTATGTTTCAGCCACTCTGTTTCACCCCCTCTGTTTCAGCACCTCTGTTTCAGCCCCTCTGTTTCAGCCCCTCTGTTTCACCCCCTCTGTTTCAGCACCTCTGTTTCAGCCACTCTGTTTCTCGCCCTCTGTTTCTCGCACTCTGTTTCTCGCCCTCTGTTTCTCGCCCTCTGTTTCTCGCCCTCTGTTTCAGCCCCTCTGTTTCAGCCCCTCTGTTTCAGCCCCTCTGTTTCTCGCCCTCTGTTTCAGCCCCTCTGTTTCTCGCCCTCTGTTTCAGCCCCTCTGTTTCAGCCCCTCTGTTTCAGCCCCTCTGTTTCAGCCCCTCTGTTTCAACACCTCTGTTTCAGCCCCTCTGTTTCTCGCCCTCTGTTTCTCGCTTTCTGTTTCTCGCCCTCTGTTTCTCGCCCTCTGTTTCTCGCCCTCTGTTTCAGCCCATCTCTTTCTCGCCCTCTGTTTCTCGCCCTCTGTTTCAGCCCCTCTGTTTCGGCCCCTCTGTTTCTCGCCCTCTGTTTCAGCCCCTATGTTTCAGCCACTCTGTTTCACCCCCTCTGTTTCAGCACCTCTGTTTCAGCCCCTCTGTTTCTCGCCCTCTGTTTCTCGCACTCTGTTTCTCGTCCTCTTTTTCTCGCCCTCTGTTTCTCGCCCTCTGTTTCAAAACCTCTGTTTCTCGCCGTCTGTTTCTCGCCCTCTGTTTCAGCCCCTCTGTTTCAGCCCCTCTGTTTCTCGCCCTCTGGTTCTCGCCCTCTGTTTCTCGCCCTCTGTTTCTCTCCCTCTGTTTCAGTCCCTCTGTTTCAGCCTCTCTGTTACAGCCCCTCTGTTTCAGCCCGCTGTTTCAGTCCCTCTTTTTCAGCCCCTCTGTTTTAGCTCCTCTGTTTCAGCCCCTCTGTTTCAGCCACTCTGTTTCAGCCCCTCTGTTTCAGCCCAGTCTGTTTCAGCCCCTCTGTTTCAGGCACTCTGTTTCAGCACCTCTGTTTCTCGCCCTCTGTTTCTCGCCCTCTGTTTCTCGCCCTCTGTTTCACCCCCTCTGTTTCAGCCCCTCTGTTTCAGACCGTCTGTTTCAGCCCCTCTGTTTCAGACACTCTGTTTCAGCCCCTCTGTTTCTCGCCCTCTGTTTCTCGCCCTCTGTTTCTCGCCTTCTGTTTCAGCCCCTCTGTTTCGGCCCCTCTGTTTCTCACCCTCTGATTCAGCCCCTCTGTTTCAGCCCCTCTGTTTCACCCCCTCTGTTTCAGCACCTCTGTTTCAGCCCCTCTGTTTCTCGCCCTCTGTTTCTCGCACTCTGTTTCTCGCCCTCTGTTTCTCGCCATCTGTTTCTCGCCCTCTGTTTTTCGCCTCTGTTTCTCAACCTCTGTTTCTCGCCCTCTGTTTCAGCCCCTCTGTTTCTCGCCCGCTGTTTCTCGCCCTCTGTTTCTCGCCCTCTGTTTCTCGCCCTCTGTTTCTGCCCCTCTGTTCCAGCCCCTCTGTTTCATCCCCTCTGTTTCTCGCCCTCTGTTTCTCGCCCTCTGATTCAGCCCCTCTGTTTCTCGCCCTCTGTTTCAGCTCCTCTGTTTCAGCCCCTCTGTTTCAGCCCCTGTGTTTCAGCACCTCTGTTTCAGCCTCTCTTTTTCTCGCCCTCTGTTTCTCGCTTTCTGTTTCTCGCCCTCTGTTTCTCGCCCTCTGTTTCTCGCCCTCTGTTTCAGCCCATCTCTTTCTCGCCCTCTGTTTCTCGCCCTCTGTTTCAGCCCCTCTGTTTCGGCCCCTCTGTTTCTCGCCCTCTGTTTCAGCCCCTCTGTTTCAGCCCCTCTGTTTCACCCCCTCTGTTTCAGCACCTCTGTTTCAGCCACTCTGTTTCTCGCCCTCTGTTTCTCGCACTCTGTTTCTCGCCCTCTGTTTCTCGCCCTCTGTTTCTCGCCCCCTGTTTCTCCCCCTCTGTTTCTCAACCTCTGTTACTCGCCCTCTGTTTCTCGCCCTCTGTTTCAGCCCCTCTGTTTCAGCCCCTCTGTTTCTCGCCCTCTGTTTCTGGCCCTCTGTTTAAGGCCCTCTGTTTCTCTCCCTCTGTTTCAGCCCCTCTGTTTCAGCCTCTCTGTTACAGCCCCTTTGTTTCAGCCCCGCTGTTTCAGACACCCTTTTTCAGCCCCTCTGTTTCAGCCCCTCTGTTTCAGCCCCTCTGTTTCTCGCCCTCTGTTTCAGCCCCTCTGTTTCTCGCCCTCTGCTTCAGCCCCTCTGTTTCAGCCCCTCTGTTTCAACCCCTCTGTTTCAGCCCCTCTGTTTCAGCCCCTCTGTTTCTCGCATCTGTTTCTCGCCCTCTGTGTCAGCCCCTCTGTTTCAGCCCCTCTGTTTCAGCCCCTCTGTTTCTCGCCCTCTGTTTCTATCCCTCTGTTTCTCGCCCTCTGTTTATCGCCCTCTGTTTCTCGCCCTCTGTTTCAGCCCCTCTGTTTCAGCCCCTCTGTTTAAGCCCCTCTGTTTCAGCCCCTCTGTTTCTCGCCCTCTGTTTCAGGACCTCTGTTTCAGCCCCTCTGTTTCAGCCCCTCTGTTTCTCGCCCTCTGTTTCAGCCCCTCTGTTTCTCGCCCTCTGTTTCAGCCCCTCTGTTTCAGCCCCTCTGTTTCAGCCCCTCTGTTTCAGCCCCTCTGTTTCTCGCCCACTGTTTCTCGCCCTCTGTGTCAGCCCCTCTGTTTCAGCCCCTCTGTTTCAGCCCCTCTCTTTCTCGCCCTCTGTTTCTCGCCCTCTGTTTCTCGCCCTCTGTTTCTCGCCCTCTGTTTCAGCCCCTCTGTTTCAGCCCAACTGTTTCAGCCCCTCTGTTTCTCGCCCTCTGTTGCAGCCCCTCTGTTTCAGCCCCTCCGTTTCAGCCCCTCTGTTTCAGCCCCTCTATTTCTCGCCCTCTCTTTCAGCCCCTCTGTTTCAGCCCAGCTGTTTCTCGCCCTCTGTTTCTGGCCCTCTGTTCCGGGCCCTCTGTTTCTCGCCCTCTGTTTCAGCCCCTCTGTTTCAGTCCCTCTGTTTCAGCCCCTCTGTTTCATCCCCTCTGTTTCTCGCCCTCTGTTTCTCGCCTTCTGTTTCAGCCCCTCTGTTTCTCGCCCTCTGTTTCAGCCCCTCTGTTTCAGCCCCTCTGTTTCAGCCCCTCTGTTTCAGCCCCTCTGTTTCAGCACCTCTGTTTCAGCCCGTCTGTTTCTCGCCCTCTGTTTCTCGCTTTCTGTTTCTCGTCCTCTGTTTCTCGCTTTCTGTTTCTCGCCCTCTGTTTCAGCAAATCTCTTTCTCGCACTCTGTTTCTCGCCCTCTGTTTCTCGCCCTCTGTTTCAGCCCCTCTGTTTCGGCCCCTCTGTTTCTCGCCCTCTGTTTCAGCCCCTCTGTTTCAGCCCCTCTGTTTCGGCCCCTCTGTTTCTCGCCTCTGTTTCTCGCCCTCTGTTTCAGCAAATCTCTTTCTCGCACTCTGTTTCTCGCCCTCTGTTTCTCGCCCTCTGTTTCAGCCCCTCTGTTTCAGCCCCTCTGTTTCAGCACCTCTGTTTCAGCCCCTCTGTTTCTCGCCCTCTGTTTCTCGCACTCTGTTTCTCGCCCTCTTTTTCTCGCCCTCTGTTTCTCGCCCTCTGTTTCAAAACCTCTGTTTCTCGCCGTCTGTTTCTCGCCCTCTGTTTCAGCCACTCTGTTTCAGCCCCTCTGTTTCTCGCCCTCTGGTTCAGCCCGTCTGTTTCTCGCCCTCTGTTTCTCGCCCTCTGTTTCAGCCCCTCTGTTTCAGCCCCTCTGTTTCAGCCCCTCTGTTTCTCGCCCTCTGTTTCAGCCCCTCTGTTTCTCGCCCTCTGTTTCAGCCCCTCTGTTTCAGCCCCTCTGTTTCAGCCCCTCTGTTTCAGCCCCTCTGTTTCAACACCTCTGTTTCAGCCCCTCTGTTTCTCGCCCTCTGTTTCTCGCTTTCTGTTTCTCGCCCTCTGTTTCTCGCCCTCTGTTTCTCGCCCTCTGTTTCAGCCCATCTCTTTCTCGCCCTCTGTTTCTCGCCCTCTGTTTCAGCCCCTCTGTTTCGGCCCCTCTGTTTCTCGCCCTCTGTTTCAGCCCCTATGTTTCAGCCACTCTGTTTCACCCCCTCTGTTTCAGCACCTCTGTTTCAGCCCCTCTGTTTCTCGCCCTCTGTTTCTCGCACTCTGTTTCTCGCCCTCTTTTTCTCGCCCTCTGTTTCTCGCCCTCTTTTTCAAAACCTCTGTTTCTCGCCGTCTGTTTCTCGCCCTCTGTTTCAGCCCCTCTGTTTCAGCCCCTCTGTTTCTCGCCCTCTGGTTCTCGCCCTCTGTTTCTCGCCCTCTGTTTCTCTCCCTCTGTTTCAGTCCCTCTGTTTCAGCCTCTCTGTTACAGCCCCTCTGTTTCAGCCCCGCTGTTTCAGTCCCTCTTTTTCAGCCCCTCTGTTTTAGCTCCTCTGTTTCAGCCCCTCTGTTTCAGCCCCTCTGTTTCAGGCACTCTGTTTCAGCACCTCTGTTTCTCGCCCTCTGTTTCTCGCCCTCTGTTTCTCGCCCTCTGTTTCACCCCCTCTGTTTCAGCCCCTCTGTTTCAGACCGTCTGTTTCAGCCCCTCTGTTTCAGACACTCTGTTTCAGCCCCTCTGTTTCTCGCCCTCTGTTTCTCGCCCTCTGTTTCTCGCCTTCTGTTTCAGCCCCTCTGTTTCGGCCCCTCTGTTTCTCACCCTCTGATTCAGCCCCTCTGTTTCAGCCCCTCTGTTTCACCCCCTCTGTTTCAGCACCTCTGTTTCAGCCCCTCTGTTTCTCGCCCTCTGTTTCTCGCACTCTGTTTCTCGCCCTCTGTTTCTCGCCATCTGTTTCTCGCCCTCTGTTTTTCGCCTCTGTTTCTCAACCTCTGTTTCTCGCCCTCTGTTTCAGCCCCTCTGTTTCTCGCCCGCTGTTTCTCGCCCTCTGTTTCTCGCCCTCTGTTTCTCGCCCTCTGTTTCTGCCCCTCTGTTCCAGCCCCTCTGTTTCATCCCCTCTGTTTCTCGCCCTCTGTTTCTCGCCCTCTGTTTCAGCCCCTCTGTTTCTCGCCCTCTGTTTCAGCTCCTCTGTTTCAGCCCCTCTGTTTCAGCCCCTCTGTTTCAGCACCTCTGTTTCAGCCTCTCTTTTTCTCGCCCTCTGTTTCTCGCTTTCTGTTTCTCGCCCTCTGTTTCTCGCCCTCTGTTTCTCGCCCTCTGTTTCAGCCCATCTCTTTCTCGCCCTCTGTTTCTCGCCCTCTGTTTCAGCCCCTCTGTTTCGGCCCCTCTGTTTCTCGCCCTCTGTTTCAGCCCCTCTGTTTCAGCCCCTCTGTTTCACCCCCTCTGTTTCAGCACCTCTGTTTCAGCCACTCTGTTTCTCGCCCTCTGTTTCTCGCACTCTGTTTCTCGCCCTCTGTTTCTCGCCCTCTGTTTCTCGCCCCCTGTTTCTCCCCCTCTGTTTCTCAACCTCTGTTACTCGCCCTCTGTTTCTCGCCCTCTGTTTCAGCCCCTCTGTTTCAGCCCCTCTGTTTCTCGCCCTCTGTTTCTGGCCCTCTGTTTAAGGCCCTCTGTTTCTCTCCCTCTGTTTCAGCCCCTCTGTTTCAGCCTCTCTGTTACAGCCCCTTTGTTTCAGCCCCGCTGTTTCAGCCCCTCTTTTTCAGCCTCTCTGTTTCAGCCCCTCTGTTTTATCCCCTCTGTTTCTCGCCCTCTGTTTCAGCCCCTCTGTTTCTCGCCCTCTGCTTCAGCCCCTCTGTTTCAGCCCCTCTGTTTCAACCCCTCTGTTTCAGCCCCTCTGTTTCAGCCCCTCTGTTTCTCGCATCTGTTTCTCGCCCTCTGTGTCAGCCCCTCTGTTTCAGCCCCTCTGTTTCAGCCCCTCTGTTTCTCGCCCTCTGTTTCTCGCCCTCTGTTTCTCGCCCTCTGTTTATCGCCCTCTGTTTCTCGCCCTCTGTTTCAGCCCCTCTGTTTCAGCCCCTCTGTTTAAGCCCCTCTGTTTCAGCCCCTCTGTTTCTCGCCCTCTGTTTCAGGACCTCTGTTTCAGCCCCTCTGTTTCAGCCCCTCTGTTTCTCGCCCTCTGTTTCAGCCCCTCTGTTTCTCGCCCTCTGTTTCAGCCCCTCTGTTTCAGCCCCTCTGTTTCAGCCCCTCTGTTTCAGCCCCTCTGTTTCTCGCCCACTGTTTCTCGCCCTCTGTGTCAGCCCCTCTGTTTCAGCCCCTCTGTTTCAGCCCCTCTCTTTCTCGCCCTCTGTTTCTCGCCCTCTGTTTCTCGCCCTCTGTTTCTCGCCCTCTGTTTCAGCCCCTCTGTTTCAGCCCCTCTGTTTCAGCCCCTCTGTTTCTCGCCCTCTGTTGCAGCCCCTCTGTTTCAGCCCCTCCGTTTCAGCCCCTCTGTTTCAGCCCCTCTATTTCTCGCCCTCTCTTTCAGCCCCTCTGTTTCAGCCCAGCTGTTTCTCGCCCTCTGTTTCTGGCCCTCTGTTCCGGGCCCTCTGTTTCTCGCCCTCTGTTTCAGCCCCTCTGTTTCAGTCCCTCTGTTTCAGCCCCTCTGTTTCATCCCCTCTGTTTCTCGCCCTCTGTTTCTCGCCTTCTGTTTCAGCCCCTCTGTTTCTCGCCCTCTGTTTCAGCCCCTCTGTTTCAGCCCCTCTGTTTCAGCCCCTCTGTTTCAGCCCCTCTGTTTCAGCACCTCTGTTTCAGCCCGTCTGTTTCTCGCCCTCTGTTTCTCGCTTTCTGTTTCTCGTCCTCTGTTTCTCGCTTTCTGTTTCTCGCACTCTGTTTCAGCAAATCTCTTTCTCGCACTCTGTTTCTCGCCCTCTGTTTCTCGCCCTCTGTTTCAGCCCCTCTGTTTCGGCCCCTCTGTTTCTCGCCCTCTGTTTCAGCCCCTCTGTTTCAGCCCCTCTGTTTCGGCCCCTCTGTTTCTCGCCCTCTGTTTCTCGCCCTCTGTTTCAGCCCCTCTGTTTCAGCCCCTCTGTTTCAGCACCTCTGTTTCAGCCCCTCTGTTTCTCGCCCTCTGTTTCTCGCACTCTGTTTCTCGCCCTCTTTTTCTCGCCCTCTGTTTCTCGCCCTCTGTTTCAAAACCTCTGTTTCTCGCCGTCTGTTTCTCGCCCTCTGTTTCAGCCACTCTGTTTCAGCCCCTCTGTTTCTCGCCCTCTGGTTCTCGCCCTCTGTTTCTCGCCCTCTGTTTCTCTCCCTCTGTTTCAGTCCCTCTGTTTCAGCCTCTCTGTTACAGCCCCTCTGTTTCAGCCCCGCTGTTTCAGTCACTCTTTTTCAGCCTCTCTGTTTTAGCTCCTCTGTTTCAGCCCCTCTGTTTCAGCCACTCTGTTTCAGCCCCTCTCTTTCAGCCCAGTCTGTTTCAGCCCCTCTGTTTCAGGCACTCTGTTTCAGCACCTCTGTTTCTGGCCCTCTGTTTCTCGCCCTCTGTTTCTCGCCCTCTGTTTCACCCCCTCTGTTTCAGCCCCTCTGTTTCAGACCGTCTGTTTCAGCCCCTCTGTTTCAGGCACTCTGTTTCAGCCCCTCTGTTTCTCGCCCTCTGTTTCTCGCCCTCTGTTTCTCGCCTTCTGTTTCAGCCCCTCTGTTTCGGCCCCTCTGTTTCTCACCCTCTGTTTCAGCCCCTCTGTTTCAGCCCCTCTGTTTCACCCCCTCTGTTTCAGCACCTCTGTTTCAGCCCCTCTGTTTCTCGCCCTCTGTTTCTCGCACTCTGTTTCTCGCCCTCTGTTTCTCGCCATCTGTTTCTCGCCCTCTGTTTTTCGCCTCTGTTTCTCAACCTCTGTTTCTCGCCCTCTGTTTCAGCCCCTCTGTTTCTCGCCCCGCTGTTTCTCGCCCTCTGTTTCTCGCCCTCAGTTTCACCCCCTCTGTTTCAGCCCCTCTGTTTCAGACCGTCTGTTTCAGCCCCTCTGTTTCAGGCACTCTGTTTCAGCCCCTCTGTTTCTCGCCCTCTGTTTCTCGCCCTCTGTTTCTCGCCTTCTGTTTCAGCCCCTCTGTTTCGGCCCCTCTGTTTCTCACCCTCTGTTTCAGCCCCTCTGTTTCAGCCCCTCTCTTTCACCCCCTCTGTTTCAGCACCTCTGTTTCAGCCCCTCTGTTTCTCGCCCTCTGTTTCTCGCACTCTGTTTCTCGCCCTCTGTTTCTCGCCATCTGTTTCTCGCCCTCTGTTTCTCGCCTCTGTTTCTCAACCTCTGTTTCTCGCCCTCTGTTTCAGCCCCTCTGTTTCTCGCCACGCTGTTTCTCGCCCTCTGTTTCTCGCCCTCTGTTTCTCGCCCTCTGTTTCAGCCCCTCTGTTTCAGCCCCTCTGTTTCAGCCCCTCTGTTTCAGCACCTCTGTTTCAGCCTCTCATTTTCTCGCCCTCTGTTTCTCGCTTTCTGTTTCTCGCCCTCTGTTTCTCGCCCTCTGTTTCTCGCCCTCTGTTTCAGCCCATCTCTTTCTCGCCCTCTGTTTCTCGCCCTCTGTTTCAGCCCCTCTGTTTCGGCCCCTCTGTTTCTCGCCCTCTGTTTCAGCCCCTCAGTTTCACCCCCTCTGTTTCACCCCCTCTGTTTCAGCACCTCTGTTTCAGCCACTCTGTTTCTCGCCCTCTGTTTCTCGCACTCTGTTTCTCGCCCTCTGTTTCTCGCCCTCTGTTTCTCGCCCTCTGTTTCTCCCCCTCTGTTTCTCAACCTCTGTTACTCGCCCTCTGTTTCTCGCCCTCTGTTTCAGCCCCTCTGTTTCAGCCCCTCTGTTTCTCGCCCTCTGTTTCTCGCCCTCTGTTTAAGGCCCTCTGTTTCTCTCCCTCTGTTTCAAGCCCATCTGTTTCAGCCTCTCTGTTACAGACCCTTTGTTTCAGCCCCGCTGTTTCAGCCCCTCTTTTTCAGCCCCTCTGTTTCAGCCCCTCTGTTTCAGCCCCTCTGTTTCTCGCCCTCTGTTTCAGCCTCTCTGTTTCTCGCCCTTTGCTTCAGCCCCTCTGTTTCAGCCCCTCTGTTTCAACCCCTCTGTTTCAGCCCCTCTGTTTCAGCCCCTCTGTTTCTCGCATCTGTTTCTCGCCCTCTGTGTCAGCCCCTCTGTTTCAGCCCCTCTGTTTCAGCCCTTCTGTTTCAGCACCTCTGTTTCAGCCTCTCTTTTTCTCGCCCTCTGTTTCTCGCTTTCTGTTTCTCGCCCTCTGTTTCTCGCCCTCTGTTTCTCGCCCTCTGTTTCAGCCCATCTCTTTCTCGCCCTCTGTTTCTCGCCCTCTGTTTCAGCCCCTCTGTTTCGGCCCCTCTGTTTCTCGCCCTCTGTTTCAGCCCCTCTGTTTCAGCCCCTCTGTTTCACCCCCTCTGTTTCAGCACCTCTGTTTCAGCCACTCTGTTTCTCGCCCTCTGTTTCTCGCACTCTGTTTCTCGCCCTCTGTTTCTCGCCCTCTGGTTCTCGCCCTCTGTTTCAGCCCCTCTGTTTCAGCCCCTCTGTTTCAGCCCCTCTGTTTCTCGCCCTCTGTTTCAGCCCCTCTGTTTCTCTCCCTCTGTTTCAGCCCCTCTGTTTCAGCCCCTCTGTTTCAGCCCCTCTGTTTCAGCCCCTCTGTTTCAACACCTCTGTTTCAGCCCCTCTGTTTCTCGCCCTCTGTTTCTCGCTTTCTGTTTCTCGCCCTCTGTTTCTCGCCCTCTGTTTCTCGCCCTCTGTTTCAGCCCATCTCTTTCTCGCCCTCTGTTTCTCGCCCTCTGTTTCAGCCCCTCTGTTTCGGCCCCTCTGTTTCTCGCCCTCTGTTTCAGCCCCTATGTTTCAGCCACTCTGTTTCACCCCCTCTGTTTCAGCACCTCTGTTTCAGCCCCTCTGTTTCTCGCCCTCTGTTTCTCGCACTCTGTTTCTCGCCCTCTTTTTCTCGCCCTCTGTTTCTCGCCCTCTGTTTCAAAACCTCTGTTTCTCGCCGTCTGTTTCTCGCCCTCTGTTTCAGCCCCTCTGTTTCAGCCCCTCTGTTTCTCGCCCTCTGGTTCTCGCCCTCTGTTTCTCGCCCTCTGTTTCTCTCCCTCTGTTTCAGTCCCTCTGTTTCAGCCTCTCTGTTACAGCCCCTCTGTTTCAGCCCCGCTGTTTCAGTCCCTCTTTTTCAGCCCCTCTGTTTTAGCTCCTCTGTTTCAGCCCCTCTGTTTCAGCCACTCTGTTTCAGCCCCTCTGTTTCAGCCCAGTCTGTTTCAGCCCCTCTGTTTCAGGCACTCTGTTTCAGCACCTCTGTTTCTCGCCCTCTGTTTCTCGCCCTCTGTTTCTCGCCCTCTGTTTCACCCCCTCTGTTTCAGCCCCTCTGTTTCAGACCGTCTGTTTCAGCCCCTCTGTTTCAGACACTCTGTTTCAGCCCCTCTGTTTCTCGCCCTCTGTTTCTCGCCCTCTGTTTCTCGCCTTCTGTTTCAGCCCCTCTGTTTCGGCCCCTCTGTTTCTCACCCTCTGATTCAGCCCCTCTGTTTCAGCCCCTCTGTTTCACCCCCTCTGTTTCAGCACCTCTGTTTCAGCCCCTCTGTTTCTCGCCCTCTGTTTCTCGCACTCTGTTTCTCGCCCTCTGTTTCTCGCCATCTGTTTCTCGCCCTCTGTTTTTCGCCTCTGTTTCTCAACCTCTGTTTCTCGCCCTCTGTTTCAGCCCCTCTGTTTCTCGCCCGCTGTTTCTCGCCCTCTGTTTCTCGCCCTCTGTTTCTCGCCCTCTGTTTCTGCCCCTCTGTTCCAGCCCCTCTGTTTCATCCCCTCTGTTTCTCGCCCTCTGTTTCTCGCCCTCTGTTTCAGCCCCTCTGATTCTCGCCCTCTGTTTCAGCTCCTCTGTTTCACCCCCTCTGTTTCAGCCCCTCTGTTTCAGCACCTCTGTTTCAGCCTCTCTTTTTCTCGCCCTCTGTTTCTCGCTTTCTGTTTCTCGCCCTCTGTTTCTCGCCCTCTGTTTCTCGCCCTCTGTTTCAGCCCATCTCTTTCTCGCCCTCTGTTTCTCGCCCTCTGTTTCAGCCCCTCTGTTTCGGCCCCTCTGTTTCTCGCCCTCTATTTCAGCCCCTCTGTTTCAGCCCCTCTGTTTCACCCCCTCTGTTTCAGCACCTCTGTTTCAGCCACTCTGTTTCTCGCCCTCTGTTTCTCGCACTCTGTTTCTCGCCCTCTGTTTCTCGCCCTCTGTTTCTCGCCCCCTGTTTCTCCCCCTCTGTTTCTCAACCTCTGTTACTCGCCCTCTGTTTCTCGCCCTCTGTTTCAGCCCCTCTGTTTCAGCCCCTCTGTTTCTCGCCCTCTGTTTCTGGCCCTCTGTTTAAGGCCCTCTGTTTCTCTCCCTCTGTTTCAGCCCCTCTGTTTCAGCCTCTCTGTTACAGCCCCTTTGTTTCAGCCCCGCTGTTTCAGCCCCTCTTTTTCAGCCCCTCTGTTTCAGCCCCTCTGTTTCAGCCCCTCTGTTTCTCGCCCTCTGTTTCAGCCCCTCTGTTTCTCGCCCTCTGCTTCAGCCCCTCTGTTTCAGCCCCTCTGTTTCAACCCCTCTGTTTCAGCCCCTCTGTTTCAGCCCCTCTGTTTCTCGCATCTGTTTCTCGCCCTCTGTGTCAGCCCCTCTGTTTCAGCCCCTCTGTTTCAGCCCCTCTGTTTCTCGCCCTCTGTTTCTCGCCCTCTGTTTCTCGCCCTCTGTTTATCGCCCTCTGTTTCTCGCCCTCTGTTTCAGCCCCTCTGTTTCAGCCCCTCTGTTTAAGCCCCTCTGTTTCAGCCCCTCTGTTTCTCGCCCTCTGTTTCAGGACCTCTGTTTCAGCCCCTCTGTTTCAGCCCCTCTGTTTCTCGCCCTCTGTTTCAGCCCCTCTGTTTCTCGCCCTCTGTTTCAGCCCCTCTGTTTCAGCCCCTCTGTTTCAGCCCCTCTGTTTCAGCCCCTCTGTTTCTCGCCCACTGTTTCTCGCCCTCTGTGTCAGCCCCTCTGTTTCAGCCCCTCTGTTTCAGCCCCTCTCTTTCTCGCCCTCTGTTTCTCGCCCTCTGTTTCTCGCCCTCTGTTTCTCGCCCTCTGTTTCAGCCCCTCTGTTTCAGCCCCTCTGTTTCAGCCCCTCTGTTTCTCGCCCTCTGTTGCAGCCCCTCTGTTTCAGCCCCTCCGTTTCAGCCCCTCTGTTTCAGCCCCTCTATTTCTCGCCCTCTCTTTCAGCCCCTCTGTTTCAGCCCAGCTGTTTCTCGCCCTCTGTTTCTGGCCCTCTGTTCCGGGCCCTCTGTTTCTCGCCCTCTGTTTCAGCCCCTCTGTTTCAGTCCCTCTGTTTCAGCCCCTCTGTTTCATCCCCTCTGTTTCTCGCCCTCTGTTTCTCGCCTTCTGTTTCAGCCCCTCTGTTTCTCGCCCTCTGTTTCAGCCCCTCTGTTTCAGCCCCTCTGTTTCAGCCCCTCTGTTTCAGCCCCTCTGTTTCAGCACCTCTGTTTCAGCCCGTCTGTTTCTCGCCCTCTGTTTCTCGCTTTCTGTTTCTCGTCCTCTGTTTCTCGCTTTCTGTTTCTCGCCCTCTGTTTCAGCAAATCTCTTTCTCGCACTCTGTTTCTCGCCCTCTGTTTCTCGCCCTCTGTTTCAGCCCCTCTGTTTCGGCCCCTCTGTTTCTCGCCCTCTGTTTCAGCCCCTCTGTTTCAGCCCCTCTGTTTCGGCCCCTCTGTTTCTCGCCTCTGTTTCTCGCCCTCTGTTTCAGCAAATCTCTTTCTCGCACTCTGTTTCTCGCCCTCTGTTTCTCGCCCTCTGTTTCAGCCCCTCTGTTTCAGCCCCTCTGTTTCAGCACCTCTGTTTCAGCCCCTCTGTTTCTCGCCCTCTGTTTCTCGCACTCTGTTTCTCGCCCTCTTTTTCTCGCCCTCTGTTTCTCGCCCTCTGTTTCAAAACCTCTGTTTCTCGCCGTCTGTTTCTCGCCCTCTGTTTCAGCCACTCTGTTTCAGCCCCTCTGTTTCTCGCCCTCTGGTTCTCGCCCTCTGTTTCTCGCCCTCTGTTTCTCTCCCTCTGTTTCAGTCCCTCTGTTTCAGCCTCTCTGTTACAGCCCCTCTGTTTCAGCCCCGCTGTTTCAGTCACTCTTTTTCAGCCTCTCTGTTTTAGCTCCTCTGTTTCAGCCCCTCTGTTTCAGCCACTCTGTTTCAGCCCCTCTGTTTCAGCCCAGTCTGTTTCAGCCCCCCTGTTTCAGGCACTCTGTTTCAGCACCTCTGTTTCTCGCCCTCTGTTTCTCGCCCTCTGTTTCTCGCCCTCTGTTTCACCCCCTCTGTTTCAGCCCCTCTGTTTCAGACCGTCTGTTTCAGCCCCTCTGTTTCAGGCACTCTGTTTCAGCCCCTCTGTTTCTCGCCCTCTGTTTCTCGCCCTCTGTTTCTCGCCTTCTGTTTCAGCCCCTCTGTTTCGGCCCCTCTGTTTCTCACCCTCTGTTTCAGCCCCTCTGTTTCAGCACCTCTGTTTCACCCCCTCTGTTTCAGCACCTCTGTTTCAGCCCCTCTGTTTCTCGCCCTCTGTTTCTCGCACTCTGTTTCTCGCCCTCTGTTTCTCGCCATCTGTTTCTCGCCCTCTGTTTTTCGCCTCTGTTTCTCAACCTCTGTTTCTCGCCCTCTGTTTCAGCCCCTCTGTTTCTCGCCCCGCTGTTTCTCGCCCTCTGTTTCTCGCCCTCAGTTTCACCCCCTCTGTTTCAGCCCCTCTGTTTCAGACCGTCTGTTTCAGCCCCTCTGTTTCAGGCACTCTGTTTCAGCCCCTCTGTTTCTCGCCCTCTGTTTCTCGCCCTCTGTTTCTCGCCTTCTGTTTCAGCCCCTCTGTTTCGGCCCCTCTGTTTCTCACCCTCTGTTTCAGCCCCTCTGTTTCAGCCCCTCTCTTTCACCCCCTCTGTTTCAGCACCTCTGTTTCAGCCCCTCTGTTTCTCGCCCTCTGTTTCTCGCACTCTGTTTCTCGCCCTCTGTTTCTCGCCATCTGTTTCTCGCCCTCTGTTTCTCGCCTCTGTTTCTCAACCTCTGTTTCTCGCCCTCTGTTTCAGCCCCTCTGTTTCTCGCCACGCTGTTTCTCGCCCTCTGTTTCTCGCCCTCTGTTTCTCGCCCTCTGTTTCAGCCCCTCTGTTTCAGCCCCTCTGTTTCAGCCCCTCTGTTTCAGCACCTCTGTTTCAGCCTCTCATTTTCTCGCCCTCTGTTTCTCGCACTCTGTTTCTCGCCCTCTTTTTCTCGCCCTCTGTTTCTCGCCCTCTGTTTCAAAACCTCTGTTTCTCGCCGTCTGTTTCTCGCCCTCTGTTTCAGCCCCTCTGTTTCAGCCCCTCTGTTTCTCGCCCTCTGGTTCTCGCCCTCTGTTTCTCGCCCTCTGTTTCTCTCCCTCTGTTTCAGTCCCTCTGTTTCAGCCTCTCTGTTACAGCCCCTCTGTTTCAGCCCCGCTGTTTCAGTCCCTCTTTTTCAGCCCCTCTGTTTTAGCTCCTCTGTTTCAGCCCCTCTGTTTCAGCCACTCTGTTTCAGCCCCTCTGTTTCAGCCCAGTCTGTTTCAGCCCCTCTGTTTCAGGCACTCTGTTTCAGCACCTCTGTTTCTCGCCCTCTGTTTCTCGCCCTCTGTTTCTCGCCCTCTGTTTCACCCCCTCTGTTTCAGCCCCTCTGTTTCAGACCGTCTGTTTCAGCCCCTCTGTTTCAGACACTCTGTTTCAGCCCCTCTGTTTCTCGCCCTCTGTTTCTCGCCCTCTGTTTCTCGCCTTCTGTTTCAGCCCCTCTGTTTCGGCCCCTCTGTTTCTCACCCTCTGATTCAGCCCCTCTGTTTCAGCCCCTCTGTTTCACCCCCTCTGTTTCAGCACCTCTGTTTCAGCCCCTCTGTTTCTCGCCCTCTGTTTCTCGCACTCTGTTTCTCGCCCTCTGTTTCTCGCCATCTGTTTCTCGCCCTCTGTTTTTCGCCTCTGTTTCTCAACCTCTGTTTCTCGCCCTCTGTTTCAGCCCCTCTGTTTCTCGCCCGCTGTTTCTCGCCCTCTGTTTCTCGCCCTCTGTTTCTCGCCCTCTGTTTCTGCCCCTCTGTTCCAGCCCCTCTGTTTCATCCCCTCTGTTTCTCGCCCTCTGTTTCTCGCCCTCTGTTTCAGCCCCTCTGTTTCTCGCCCTCTGTTTCAGCTCCTCTGTTTCACCCCCTCTGTTTCAGCCCCTCTGTTTCAGCACCTCTGTTTCAGCCTCTCTTTTTCTCGCCCTCTGTTTCTCGCTTTCTGTTTCTCGCCCTCTGTTTCTCGCCCTCTGTTTCTCGCCCTCTGTTTCAGCCCATCTCTTTCTCGCCCTCTGTTTCTCGCCCTCTGTTTCAGCCCCTCTGTTTCGGCCCCTCTGTTTCTCGCCCTCTGTTTCAGCCCCTCTGTTTCAGCCCCTCTGTTTCACCCCCTCTGTTTCAGCACCTCTGTTTCAGCCACTCTGTTTCTCGCCCTCTGTTTCTCGCACTCTGTTTCTCGCCCTCTGTTTCTCGCCCTCTGTTTCTCGCCCCCTGTTTCTCCCCCTCTGTTTCTCAACCTCTGTTACTCGCCCTCTGTTTCTCGCCCTCTGTTTCAGCCCCTCTGTTTCAGCCCCTCTGTTTCTCGCCCTCTGTTTCTGGCCCTCTGTTTAAGGCCCTCTGTTTCTCTCCCTCTGTTTCAGCCCCTCTGTTTCAGCCTCTCTGTTACAGCCCCTTTGTTTCAGCCCCGCTGTTTCAGCCCCTCTTTTTCAGCCCCTCTGTTTCAGCCCCTCTGTTTCAGCCCCTCTGTTTCTCGCCCTCTGTTTCAGCCCCTCTGTTTCTCGCCCTCTGCTTCAGCCCCTCTGTTTCAGGCCCTCTGTTTCAACCCCTCTGTTTCAGCCCCTCTGTTTCAGCCCCTCTGTTTCTCGCATCTGTTTCTCGCCCTCTGTGTCAGCCCCTCTGTTTCAGCCCCTCTGTTTCAGCCCCTCTGTTTCTCGCCCTCTGTTTCTCGCCCTCTGTTTCTCGCCCTCTGTTTATCGCCCTCTGTTTCTCGCCCTCTGTTTCAGCCCCTCTGTTTCAGCCCCTCTGTTTAAGCCCCTCTGTTTCAGCCCCTCTGTTTCTCGCCCTCTGTTTCAGGACCTCTGTTTCAGCCCCTCTGTTTCAGCCCCTCTGTTTCTCGCCCTCTGTTTCAGCCCCTCTGTTTCTCGCCCTCTGTTTCAGCCCCTCTGTTTCAGCCCCTCTGTTTCAGCCCCTCTGTTTCAGCCCCTCTGTTTCTCGCCCACTGTTTCTCGCCCTCTGTGTCAGCCCCTCTGTTTCAGCCCCTCTGTTTCAGCCCCTCTCTTTCTCGCCCTCTGTTTCTCGCCCTCTGTTTCTCGCCCTCTGTTTCTCGCCCTCTGTTTCAGCCCCTCTGTTTCAGCCCCTCTGTTTCAGCCCCTCTGTTTCTCGCCCTCTGTTGCAGCCCCTCTGTTTCAGCCCCTCCGTTTCAGCCCCTCTGTTTCAGCCCCTCTATTTCTCGCCCTCTCTTTCAGCCCCTCTGTTTCAGCCCAGCTGTTTCTCGCCCTCTGTTTCTGGCCCTCTGTTCCGGGCCCTCTGTTTCTCGCCCTCTGTTTCAGCCCCTCTGTTTCAGTCCCTCTGTTTCAGCCCCTCTGTTTCATCCCCTCTGTTTCTCGCCCTCTGTTTCTCGCCTTCTGTTTCAGCCCCTCTGTTTCTCGCCCTCTGTTTCAGCCCCTCTGTTTCAGCCCCTCTGTTTCAGCCCCTCTGTTTCAGCCCCTCTGTTTCAGCACCTCTGTTTCAGCCCGTCTGTTTCTCGCCCTCTGTTTCTCGCTTTCTGTTTCTCGTCCTCTGTTTCTCGCTTTCTGTTTCTCGCCCTCTGTTTCAGCAAATCTCTTTCTCGCACTCTGTTTCTCGCCCTCTGTTTCTCGCCCTCTGTTTCAGCCCCTCTGTTTCGGCCCCTCTGTTTCTCGCCCTCTGTTTCAGCCCCTCTGTTTCAGCCCCTCTGTTTCGGCCCCTCTGTTTCTCGCCTCTGTTTCTCGCCCTCTGTTTCAGCAAATCTCTTTCTCGCACTCTGTTTCTCGCCCTCTGTTTCTCGCCCTCTGTTTCAGCCCCTCTGTTTCAGCCCCTCTGTTTCAGCACCTCTGTTTCAGCCCCTCTGTTTCTCGCCCTCTGTTTCTCGCACTCTGTTTCTCGCCCTCTTTTTCTCGCCCTCTGTTTCTCGCCCTCTGTTTCAAAACCTCTGTTTCTCGCCGTCTGTTTCTCGCCCTCTGTTTCAGCCACTCTGTTTCAGCCCCTCTGTTTCTCGCCCTCTGGTTCTCGCCCTCTGTTTCTCGCCCTCTGTTTCTCTCCCTCTGTTTCAGTCCCTCTGTTTCAGCCTCTCTGTTACAGCCCCTCTGTTTCAGCCCCGCTGTTTCAGTCACTCTTTTTCAGCCTCTCTGTTTTAGCTCCTCTGTTTCAGCCCCTCTGTTTCAGCCACTCTGTTTCAGCCCCTCTGTTTCAGCCCAGTCTGTTTCAGCCCCTCTGTTTCAGGCACTCTGTTTCAGCACCTCTGTTTCTCGCCCTCTGTTTCTCGCCCTCTGTTTCTCGCCCTCTGTTTCACCCCCTCTGTTTCAGCCCCTCTGTTTCAGACCGTCTGTTTCAGCCCCTCTGTTTCAGGCACTCTGTTTCAGCCCCTCTGTTTCTCGCCCTCTGTTTCTCGCCCTCTGTTTCTCGCCTTCTGTTTCAGCCCCTCTGTTTCGGCCCCTCTGTTTCTCACCCTCTGTTTCAGCCCCTCTGTTTCAGCCCCTCTGTTTCACCCCCTCTGTTTCAGCACCTCTGTTTCAGCCCCTCTGTTTCTCGCCCTCTGTTTCTCGCACTCTGTTTCTCGCCCTCTGTTTCTCGCCATCTGTTTCTCGCCCTCTGTTTTTCGCCTCTGTTTCTCAACCTCTGTTTCTCGCCCTCTGTTTCAGCCCCTCTGTTTCTCGCCCCGCTGTTTCTCGCCCTCTGTTTCTCGCCCTCTGTTTCACCCCCTCTGTTTCAGCCCCTCTGTTTCAGACCGTCTGTTTCAGCCCCTCTGTTTCAGGCACTCTGTTTCAGCCCCTCTGTTTCTCGCCCTCTGTTTCTCGCCCTCTGTTTCTCGCCTTCTGTTTCAGCCCCTCTGTTTCGGCCCCTCTGTTTCTCACCCTCTGTTTCAGCCCCTCTGTTTCAGCCCCTCTCTTTCACCCCCTCTGTTTCAGCACCTCTGTTTCAGCCCCTCTGTTTCTCGCCCTCTGTTTCTCGCACTCTGTTTCTCGCCCTCTGTTTCTCGCCATCTGTTTCTCGCCCTCTGTTTCTCGCCTCTGTTTCTCAACCTCTGTTTCTCGCCCTCTGTTTCAGCCCCTCTGTTTCTCGCCACGCTGTTTCTCGCCCTCTGTTTCTCGCCCTCTGTTTCTCGCCCTCTGTTTCAGCCCCTCTGTTTCAGCCCCTCTGTTTCAGCCCCTCTGTTTCAGCACCTCTGTTTCAGCCTCTCATTTTCTCGCCCTCTGTTTCTCGCTTTCTGTTTCTCGCCCTCTGTTTCTCGCCCTCTGTTTCTCGCCCTCTGTTTCAGCCCATCTCTTTCTCGCCCTCTGTTTCTCGCCCTCTGTTTCAGCCCCTCTGTTTCGGCCCCTCTGTTTCTCGCCCTCTGTTTCAGCCCCTCTGTTTCAGCCCCTCTGTTTCACCCCCTCTGTTTCAGCACCTCTGTTTCAGCCACTCAGTTTCTCGCCCTCTGTTTCTCGCACTCTGTTTCTCGCCCTCTGTTTCTCGCCCTCTGTTTCTCGCCCTCTGTTTCTCCCCCTCTGTTTCTCAACCTCTGTTACTCGCCCTCTGTTTCTCGCCCTCTGTTTCAGCCCCTCTGTTTCAGCCCCTCTGTTTCTCGCCCTCTTTTTCTCGCCCTCTGTTTAAGGCCCTCTGTTTCTCTCCCTCTGTTTCAAACCCCTCTGTTTCAGCCTCTCTGTTACAGCCCCTTTGTTTCAGCCCCGCTGTTTCAGCCCCTCTTTTTCAGCCCCTCTGTTTCAGCCCCTCTGTTTCAGCCCCTCTGTTTCTCGCCCTCTGTTTCAGCCTCTCTGTTTCTCGCCCTTTGCTTCAGCCCCTCTGTTTCAGCCCCTCTGTTTCAACCCCTCTGTTTCAGCCCCTCTGTTTCAGCCCCTCTGTTTCTCGCATCTGTTTCTCGCCCTCTGTGTCAGCCCCTCTGTTTCAGCCCCTCTGTTTCAGCCCTTCTGTTTCTCGCCCTCTGTTTCTCGCCCTCTGTTTCTCGCCCTCTGTTTCTCGCCCTCTGTTTCTCGCCCTCTGTTTCAGCCCCTCTGTTTCAGCCCCTCTGTTTAAGCCCCTCTGTTTCAGCCCCTCAGTTTCTCGCCCTCTGTTTCAGGACCTCTGTTTCAGCCCCACTGTTTCAGCCCCTTTGTTTCTCGCCCTCTGTTTCAGCCCCTCTGTTTCTCGCCCTCTGTTTCAGCCCCTCTGTTTCAGCCCCTCTGTTTCAGCCCCTCTGTTTCAGCCCCTTTGTTTCTCGCCCACTGTTTCTCGCCCTCTGTGTCAGCCCCTCTGTTTCAGCCCCTCTGTTTCAGCCCCTCTGTTTCTCGCCCACTGTTTCTCGCCCTCTGTTTCTCGCCCTCTGTTTCAGCCCCTCTGTTTCAGCCCCTCTGTTTCAGCCCCTCTGTTTCTCGCCCTCTGTTACAGCCCCTCTGTTTCTCGCCCTCTGTTTCAGCCCCTCTGTTTCAGCCCCTCTGTTTCAGCCCCTCTGTTTCAGCCCCTCTGTTTCAACACCTCTGTTTCAGCCCCTCTGTTTCTCGCCCTCTGTTTCTCGCTTTCTGTTTCTCGCCCTCTGTTTCTCGCCCTCTGTTTCAGCCCATCTCTTTCTCGCCCTCTGTTTCTCGCCCTCTGTTTCAGCCCCTCTGTTTCGGCCCCTCTGTTTCTCGCCCTCTGTTTCAGCCCCTAAGTTTCAGTCACTCTGTTTCACCCCCTCTGTTTCAGCACCTCTGTTTCAGCCCCTCTGTTTCTCGCCCTCTGTTTCTCGCACTCTGTTTCTCGCCCTCTTTTTCTCGCCCTCTGTTTCTCGCCCTCTGTTTCAAAACCTCTGTTTCTCGCCGTCTGTTTCTCGCCCTCTGTTTCAGCCCCTCTCTTTCAGCCCCTCTGTTTCTCGCCCTCTGGTTCTCGCCCTCTGTTTCTCGCCCTCTGTTTCTCTCCCTCTGTTTCAGTCCCTCTGTTTCAGCCTCTCTGTTACAGCCCCTCTGTTTCAGCCCCGCTGTTTCAGTCCCTCTTTTTCAGCCCCTCTGTTTTAGCTCCTCTGTTTCAGCCCCTCTGTTTCAGCCACTCTGTTTCAGCCCCTCTGTTTCAGCCCAGTCTGTTTCAGCCCCTCTGTTTCAGGCACTCTGTTTCAGCACCTCTGTTTCTCGCCCTCTGTTTCTCGCCCTCTGTTTCTCGCCCTCTGTTTCACCCCCTCTGTTTCAGCCCCTCTGTTTCAGACCGTCTGTTTCAGCCCCTCTGTTTCAGGCACTCTGTTTCAGCCCCTCTGTTTCTCGCCCTCTGTTTCTCGCCCTCTGTTTCTCGCCTTCTGTTTCAGCCCCTCTGTTTCGGCCCCTCTGTTTCTCACCCTCTGATTCAGCCCCTCTGTTTTAGCCCCTCTGTTTCACCCCCTCTGTTTCAGCACCTCTGTTTCAGCCCCTCTGTTTCTCGCCCTCTGTTTCTCGCACTCTGTTTCTCGCCCTCTGTTTCTCGCCATCTGTTTCTCGCCCTCTGTTTTTCGCCTCTGTTTCTCAACCTCTGTTTCTCGCCCTCTGTTTCAGCCCCTCTGTTTCTCGCCCGCTGTTTCTCGCCCTCTGTTTCTCGCCCTCTGTTTCTCACCCTCTGTTTCTGCCCCTCTGTTCCAGCCCCTCTGTTTCATCCCCTCTGTTTCTCGCCCTCTGTTTCTCGCCCTCTGTTTCAGCCCCTCTGTTTCTCGCCCTCTGTTTCAGCTCCTCTGTTTCAGCCCCTCTGTTTCAGCCCCTCTGTTTCAGCACCTCTGTTTCAGCCTCTCTTTTTCTCGCCCTCTGTTTCTCGCTTTCTGTTTCTCGCCCTCTGTTTCTCGCCCTCTGTTTCTCGCCCTCTGTTTCAGCCCATCTCTTTCTCGCCCTCTGTTTCTCGCCCTCTGTTTCAGCCCCTCTGTTTCGGCCCCTCTGTTTCTCGCCCTCTGTTTCAGCCCCTCTGTTTCAGCCCCTCTGTTTCACCCCCTCTGTTTCAGCACCTCTGTTTCAGCCACTCTGTTTCTCGCCCTCTGTTTCTCGCACTCTGTTTCTCGCCCTCTGTTTCTCGCCCTCTGTTTCTCGCCCTCTGTTTCAGCCCCTCTGTTTCAGCCCCTCTGTTTCAGCCCCTCTGTTTCTCGCCCTCTGTTTCAGCCCCTCTGTTTCTCGCGCTCTGTTTCAGCCCCTCTGTTTCAGCCCCTCTGTTTCAGCCCCTCTGTTTCAGCCCCTCTGTTTCAACACCTCTGTTTCAGCCCCTCTGTTTCTCGCCCTCTGTTTCTCGCTTTCTGTTTCTCGCCCTCTGTTTCTCGCCCTCTGTTTCTCGCCCTCTGTTTCAGCCCATCTCTTTCTCGCCCTCTGTTTCTCGCCCTCTGTTTCAGCCCCTCTGTTTCGGCCCCTCTGTTTCTCGCCCTCTGTTTCAGCCCCTATGTTTCAGCCACTCTGTTTCACCCCCTCTGTTTCAGCACCTCTGTTTCAGCCCCTCTGTTTCTCGCCCTCTGTTTCTCGCACACTGTTTCTCGCCCTCTTTTTCTCGCCCTCTGTTTCTCGCCCTCTGTTTCAAAACCTCTGTTTCTCGCCGTCTGTTTCTCGCCCTCTGTTTCAGCCCCTCTGTTTCAGCCCCTCTGTTTCTCGCCCTCTGGTTCTCGCCCTCTGTTTCTCGCCCTCTGTTTCTCTCCCTCTGTTTCAGTCCCTCTGTTTCAGCCTCTCTGTTACAGCCCCTCTGTTTCAGCCCCGCTGTTTCAGTCCCTCTTTTTCAGCCCCTCTGTTTTAGCTCCTCTGTTTCAGCCCCTCTGTTTCAGCCACTCTGTTTCAGCCCCTCTGTTTCAGCCCAGTCTGTTTCAGCCCCTCTGTTTCAGGCACTCTGTTTCAGCACCTCTGTTTCTCGCCCTCTGTTTCTCGCCCTCTGTTTCTCGCCCTCTGTTTCACCCCCTCTGTTTCAGCCCCTCTGTTTCAGACCGTCTGTTTCAGCCCCTCTGTTTCAGGCACTCTGTTTCAGCCCCTCTGTTTCTCGCCCTCTGTTTCTCGCCCTCTGTTTCTCGCCTTCTGTTTCAGCCCCTCTGTTTCGGCCCCTCTGTTTCTCACCCTCTGATTCAGCCCCTCTGTTTCAGCCCCTCTGTTTCACCCCCTCTGTTTCAGCACCTCTGTTTCAGCCCCTCTGTTTCTCGCCCTCTGTTTCTCGCACTCTGTTTCTCGCCTTCTGTTTCTCGCCATCTGTTTCTCGCCCTCTGTTTTTCGCCTCTGTTTCTCAACCTCTGTTTCTCGCCCTCTGTTTCAGCCCCTGTGTTTCTCGCCCGCTGTTTCTCGCCCTCTGTTTCTCGCCCTCTGTTTCTCGCCCTCTGTTTCTGCCCCTCTGTTCCAGCCCCACTGTTTCATCCCCTCTGTTTCTCGCCCACTGTTTCTCGCCCTCTGTTTCAGCCCCTCTGTTTCTCGCCCTCTGTTTCAGCTCCTCTGTTTCAGCCCCTCTGTTTCAGCCCCTCTGTTTCAGCACCTCTGTTTCAGCCTCTCTTTTTCTCGCCCTCTGTTTCTCGCTTTCTGTTTCTCGCCCTCTGTTTCTCGCCCTCTGTTTCTCGCCCTCTGTTTCAGCCCATCTCTTTCTCGCCCTCTGTTTCTCGCCCTCTGTTTCAGCCCCTCTGTTTCGGCCCCTCTGTTTCTCGCCCTCTGTTTCAGCACCTCTGTTTCAGCCACTCTGTTTCTCGCCCTCTGTTTCTCGCACTCTGTTTCTCGCCCTCTGTTTCTCGCCCTCTGTTTCTCGCCCCCTGTTTCTCCCCCTCTGTTTCTCAACCTCTGTTACTCGCCCTCTGTTTCTCGCCCTCTGTTTCAGCCCCTCTGTTTCAGCCCCTCTGTTTCTCGCCCTCTGTTTCTGGCCCTCTGTTTAAGGCCCTCTGTTTCTCTCCCTCTGTTTCAGCCCCTCTGTTTCAGCCTCTCTGTTACAGCCCCTTTGTTTCAGCCCCGCTGTTTCAGCCCCTCTTTTTCAGCCCCTCTGTTTCAGCCCCTCTGTTTCAGCCCCTCTGTTTCTCGCCCTCTGTTTCAGCCCCTCTGTTTCTCGCCCTCTGCTTCAGCCCCTCTGTTTCAGCCCCTCTGTTTCAACCCCTCTGTTTCAGCCCCTCTGTTTCAGCCCCTCTGTTTCTCGCATCTGTTTCTCGCCCTCTGTGTCAGCCCCTCTGTTTCAGCCCCTCTGTTTCAGCCCCTCTGTTTCTCGCCCTCTGTTTCTCGCCCTCTGTTTCTCGCCCTCTGTTTATCGCCATCTGTTTCTCGCCCTCTGTTTCAGCCCCTCTGTTTCAGCCCCTCTGTTTAAGCCCCTCTGTTTCAGCCCCTCTGTTTCTCGCCCTCTGTTTCAGGACCTCTGTTTCAGCCCCTCTGTTTCAGCCCCTCTGTTTCTCGCCCTCTGTTTCAGCCCCTCTGTTTCTCGCCCTCTGTTTCAGCCCCTCTGTTTCAGCCCCTCTGTTTCAGCCCCTCTGTTTCAGCCCCTCTGTTTCTCGCCCACTGTTTCTCGCCCTCTGTGTCAGCCCCTCTGTTTCAGCCCCTCTGTTTCAGCCCCTCTCTTTCTCGCCCTCTGTTTCTCGCCCTCTGTTTCTCGCCCTCTGTTTCTCGCCCTCTGTTTCAGCCCCTCTGTTTCAGCCCCTCTGTTTCAGCCCCTCTGTTTCTCGCCCTCTGTTGCAGCCCCTCTGTTTCAGCCCCTCCGTTTCAGCCCCTCTGTTTCAGCCCCTCTATGTCTCGCCCTCTCTTTCAGCCCCTCTGTTTCAGCCCAGCTGTTTCTCGCCCTCTGTTTCTGGCCCTCTGTTCCGGGCCCTCTGTTTCTCGCCCTCTGTTTCAGCCCCTCTGTTTCAGTCCCTCTGTTTCAGCCCCTCTGTTTCATCCCCTCTGTTTCTCGCCCTCTGTTTCTCGCCTTCTGTTTCAGCCCCTCTGTTTCTCGCCCTCTGTTTCAGCCCCTCTGATTCAGCCCCTCTGTTTCAGCCCCTCTGTTTCAGCCCCTCTGTTTCAGCACCTCTGTTTCAGCCCGTCTGTTTCTCGCCCTCTGTTTCTCGCTTTCTGTTTCTCGTCCTCTGTTTCTCGCTTTCTGTTTCTCGCCCTCTGTTTCTCGCCTCTGTTTCTCGCCCTCTGTTTCAGCAAATCTCTTTCTCGCACTCTGTTTCTCGCCCTCTGTTTCTCGCCCTCTGTTTCAGCCCCTCTGTTTCGGCCCCTCTGTTTCTCGCCCTCTGTTTCAGCCCCTCTGTTTCAGCCCCTCTGTTTCACCCCCTCTGTTTCAGCACCTCTGTTTCAGCCCCTCTGTTTCTCGCCCTCTTTTTCACGCACTCTGTTTCTCGCCCTCTGTTTCTCGCCCTCTGTTTCTCGCCCTCTGTTTCTCGCCCTCTGTTTCTCTCCCTCTGTTTCAGCCCCTCTGTTTCTGCCTCTCTGTTACAGCCACTCTGTTTCAGCCCCGCTGTTTCAGCCCCTCTTTTTAAGCCCCTCTGTTTCAGCCCCTCTGTTTCAGCCCCTCTGTTTCTCGCCCTCTGTTTCAGCCACTCTGTTTGTCGCCCTCTGTTTCAGCCCCTCTGTTTCAGCCCCTCTGTTTCAACCTCTCTGTTTCAGCCCCTCTGTTTCAGCACATCTGTTTCTCGCCCTCTGTTTCTCGCCCTCTGTGTCAGCCCCTCTGTTTCAGCCCCTCTGTTTCAGCCCCTCTGTTTCTCGCCCTCTGTTTCTCGCCCTCTGTTTCTCGCTTTCTGTTTCTCGCCCTCTGTTTCGCGCCCTCTGTTTCAGCCCCTCTGTTTCAGCCCCTCTGTTTCAGCCTCTCTGTTTCTCGCCCTCTGTTTCAGGACCTCTGTTTCAGCCCCTCTGTTTCAGCCCCTCTGTTTCAGCCCCGCTGTTTCTCGCCCTCTGTTTCAGCCCTCTGTGTCAGTACCTCTGTTTCAGCCCATCTGTTTCAGCCCGTCTGTTTCAGCCCCTCTGTTTCAGCCACTCTGTTTCAGCCCCTCTGTTTCTCGCCCTCTGTTTCTCGCCATCTGTTTCACCCCTCTGTTTCAGCCCCTCTGTTTCAGCCCCTCTGTTTCAGCCCCTCTGTTTCTCGCCCTCTGTTTCAGCCCCTCTGTTTCAGCCCCTCTGTTTCAGCCCCTCTGTTTCTCGCCCTCTGTTTCAGCCCCTCTGTTTCAGTACCTCTGTTTCAGCCCCTCTGTTTCAGCCCGTCTGTTTCAGCCCCTGTGTTTCAGCCACTCTGTTTCAGCCCCATTCTTTCACGCCGTCTGTTTCTCGCCCTCTGTTTCTCGCCCTCTGTTTCAGCCCCTCTGTTTCAGCCCCTCTGTTTCTCGCCCTCTGTTTCAGCCCCTCTGTTTCAGCCCCTCATTTTCAGCCCCTCTGTTTCAGCCCCTCTGTTTCAGCCCCTCTGTTTCAGCCTCTCTGTTTCTCGCCCTCTGTTTCAGGACCTCTGTTTCAGCCCCTCTGTTTCAGCCCCTCTGTTTCAGCCCCGCTGTTTCTCGCCCTCTGTTTCAGCCCCTCTGTGTCAGTACCTCTGTTTCAGCCCGTCTGTTTCAGCCCCTCTGTTTCAGCCCCTCTGTTTCAGCCACACTGTTTCAGCCCCTCTGTTTCTCGCCCTCTGTTTCTCGCCATCTGTTTCAGCCCCTCTGTTTCAGCCCCTCTGTTTCAGCCCCTCTGTTTCTCGCCCTCTGTTTCAGCCCCACTGTTTCAGCCCCTCTGTTTCAGCCCCTCTGTTTCTCGCCCTCTGTTTCAGCCCCTCTGTTTCAGTACCTCTGTTTCAGCCCCTCTGTTTCAGCCCGTCTGTTTCAGCCCCTGTGTTTCAGCCACTCTGTTTCAGCCCCATTGTTTCACGCCCTCTGTTTCTCGCCCTCTGTTTCTCGCCCTCTGTTTCAGCCCCTCTGTTTCAGACCCTCTGTTTCAGCCCCTCTGTTTCAGCCCCTCTGTTTCAGCCCCACTGTTTCTCGCCCTCTGTTTCATCCCCTCTGTTTCAGCCCCTCTGTTTCAGCCCCTCTGTTTCAGCCCCTCTGTTTCAGCACCTCTGTTTCAGCCCCTCTGTTTCTCGCCATCTGTTACTCGCCAGCTGTTTCTCGCCCTCTGTTTCTCGCCCTCAATTTCTCGCCATCTGTTTCAGCCCCTCTGTTTCTCGCCCTCTGTTTCTCGCCCTCTGTTTCTCGCCCTCTGTTGCAGCCCCTCTGTTTCAGCCCCTCTGTTTCAGCCCCTCTGTTTCTCGCCCTCTGTTTCAGCCCCTCTGTTTCAGCCCCTCATTTTCAGCCCCTCTGTTTCAGCCCCTCTGTTTCAGTCCCTCTGTTTCAGCCCCTCTGTTTCTCGCACTCTGTTTCAGCCACTCTGTTTCTCCCTCTCTGTTTCAGCCCCTCTGTTTCTCGCACTCTGTTTCAGCCCCGCTGTTTCGGCCCCTCTGTTTCTCGCCCTCTGTTTCAGCCCCTCTGTTTCAGCCCCTCTGTTTCACCCCCTCTGTTTCAGCACCTCTGTTTCAGCCCCTCTGTTTTTCGCCCTCTGTTTCTCGCACTCTGTTTCTCGCCCTCTGTTTCTCGCCCTCTGTTTCTCGCCCTCTGTTTCTCGCCCTCTGTTTCAAAACCTCTGTTTCTCGCCCTCTGTTTCTCGCCCTCTGTTTCAGCCCCTCTGTTTCAGCCCCTCTGTTTCTCGCCTTCTGGTTCTCGCCCACTGTTTCTCGCCCTCTGTTTCTCTCCCTCTGTTTCAGCCCCTCTGTTTCAGCCTCTCTGTTACAGCCACTCTGTTTCAGCCCCGCTGTTTCAGCCCCTCTTTTTCAGCCCCTCTGTTTCAGCCCCTCAGTTTCAGCTCCTCTGTTTCTCGCCCTCTGTTTCAGCCCGTCTGTTTCAGCCCCTCTGTTTCAACCCCTCTGTTTCAGCACCTCTGTTTCAGCCCCTCTGTTTCTCGCCCTCTGTTTCTCGACCTCTGTGTCAGCCTCTCTGTTTCAGCCCCTCTGTTCCAGCCCCTCTGTTTCTCGCCCTCTGTTTCTCGCCCTCTGTTTCTCGCTTCGTGTTTCTCGCCCTCTGTTTCGCGCCCTCTGTTTCAGCCCCTCTGTTTCGGCCCCTCTGTTTCTCGCCCTCTGTTTCAGCACCTCTGTTTCAGCCCCTCTGTTTCTCGCCCTCTGTTTCTCGCCCTCTGTGTCAGCCTCTCTGTTTCAGCCCCTCTGTTCCAGCCCCTCTGTTTCTCGCCCTCTGTTTCTCGCCCTCTGTTTCTCGCTTCGTTTTTCTCGCCCTCTGTTTCGCGCCCTCTGTTTCAGCCCCTCTGTTTCGGCCCCTCTGTTTCTCGCCCTCTGTTTCAGGACCTCTGTTTCAGCCCCTCTGTTTCAGCCCCTCTGTTTCAGCCCCGCTGTTTCTCGCCCTCTGTTTCAGCCCCTCTCTTTCAGTACCTCTGTTTCAGCCCCTCTGTTTCAGCCCGTCTGTTTCAGCCCCTCTGTTACAGCCCCTCTGTTTCAGCCCCTCTGTTTCAGCCCATCTGTTTCCCGCCCTCTGTTTCTCGCCCTCTGTGTCAGCCCCTCTGTTTCAGCCCCTCTGTTTCAGCCCCTCTGTTTCTCGCCCTCTGTTTCTCGCCCTCTGTTTCTCGCTTTCTGTTTCTCGCCCTCTGTTTCGCGCCCTCTGTTTCAGCCCCTCTGTTTCAGCCCCTCTGTTTCAGCCTCTCTGTTTCTCACCCTCTGTTTCAGGACCTCTGTTTCAGCCCCTCTGTTTCAGCCCCTCTGTTTCAGCCCCGCTGTTTCTCGCCCTCTGTTTCAGCCCCTCTGTGTCAGTACCTCTGTTTCAGCCCATCTGTTTCAGCCCGTTTGTTTCAGCCCCTCTGTTTCAGCCCCTCTGTTTCTCGCCCTCTGTTTCTCGCCATCTGTTTCACCCCTCTGTTTCAGCCCCTCTGTTTCAGCCCCTCTGTTTCAGCCCCTCTGTTTCTCACCCTCTGTTTCAGCCCCTCTGTTTCAGCCCCTCTGTTTCAGCCCCTCTGTTTCTCGCCCTCTGTTTCAGCCCCTCTGTTTCAGTACCTCTGTTTCAGCCCCTCTGTTTCAGCCCGTCTGTTTCAGCCCCTGTGTTTCAGCCACTCTGTTTCAGCCCCATTCTTTCACGCCCTCTGTTTCTCGCCCTCTGTTTCTCGCCCTCTGTTTCAGCCCCTCTGTTTCAGCCCCTCTGTTTCTCGCCCTCTGTTTCAGCCCCTCTGTTTCAGCCCCTCATTTTCAGCCCCTCTGTTTCAGCCCCTCTGTTTCAGCCCTTCTGTTTCAGCCTCCCTGTTTCACGCCCTCTGTTTCAGGACCTCTGTTTCAGCCCCTCTGTTTCAGCCCCTCTGTTTCAGCCCCGCTGTTTCTCGCCCTCTGTTTCAAAACCTCTGTTTCTCGCCCTCTGTTTCTCGCCCTCTGTTTCAGCCCCTCTGTTTCAGCCCCTCTATTTCTCGCCTTCTGGTTCTCGCCCACTGTTTCTCGCCCTCTGTTTCTCTCCCTCTGTTTCAGCCCCTCTGTTTCAGCCTCTCTGTTACAGCCACTCTGTTTCAGCCCCGCTGTTTCAGCCCCTCTTTTTCAGCCCCTCTGTTTCAGCCCCTCAGTTTCAGCTCCTCTGTTTCTCGCCCTCTGTTTCAGCCCGTCTGTTTCAGCCCCTCTGTTTCAACCCCTCTGTTTCAGCACCTCTGTTTCAGCCCCTCTGTTTCTCGCCCTCTGTTTCTCGACCTCTGTGTCAGCCTCTCTGTTTCAGCCCCTCTGTTCCAGCCCCTCTGTTTCTCGCCCTCTGTTTCTCGCCCTCTGTTTCTCGCTTCGTGTTTCTCGCCCTCTGTTTCGCGCCCTCAGTTTCAGCCCCTCTGTTTCGGCCCCTCTGTTTCTCGCCCTCTGTTTCAGCACCTCTGTTTCAGCCCCTCTGTTTCTCGCCCTCTGTTTCTCGCCCTCTGTGTCAGCCTCTCTGTTTCAGCCCCTCTGTTCCAGCCCCTCTGTTTCTCGCCCTCTGTTTCTCGCCCTCTGTTTCTCGCTTCGTTTTTCTCGCCCTCTGTTTCGCGCCCTCTGTTTCAGCCCCTCTGTTTCGGCCCCTCTGTTTCTCGCCCTCTGTTTCAGGACCTCTGTTTCAGCCCCTCTGTTTCAGCCCCGCTGTTTCTCGCCCTCTGTTTCAGCCCCTCTCTTTCAGTACCTCTGTTTCAGCCCCTCTGTTTCAGCCCGTCTGTTTCAGCCCCTCTGTTACAGCCCCTCTGTTTCAGCCCCTCTGTTTCAGCCCATCTGTTTCCCGCCCTCTGTTTCTCGCCCTCTGTGTCAGCCCCTCTGTTTCAGCCCCTCTGTTTCAGCCCCTCTGTTTCTCGCCCTCTGTTTCTCGCCCTCTGCTTCTCGCTTTCTGTTTCTCGCCCTCTGTTTCGCGCCCTCTGTTTCAGCCCCTCTGTTTCAGCCCCTCTGTTTCAGCCTCTCTGTTTCTCACCCTCTGTTTCAGGACCTCTGTTTCAGCCCCTCTGTTTCAGCCCCTCTGTTTCAGCCCCGCTGTTTCTCGCCCTCTGTTTCAGCCCCTCTGTGTCAGTACCTCTGTTTCAGCCCATCTGTTTCAGCCCGTCTGTTTCAGCCCCTCTGTTTCAGCCCCTCTGTTTCTCGCCCTCTGTTTCTCGCCATCTGTTTCACCCCTCTGTTTCAGCACCTCTGTTTCAGCCCCTCTGTTTCTCGCCATCTGTTACTCGCCAGCTGTTTCTCGCCCTCTGTTTCTCGCCCTCAATTTCTCGCCATCTGTTTCAGCCCCTCTGTTTCTCGCCCTCTGTTTCTCGCCCTCTGTTTCTCGCCCTCTGTTGCAGCCCCTCTGTTTCAGCCCCTCTGTTTCAGCCCCTCTGTTTCTCGCCCTCTGTTTCAGCCCCTCTGTTTCAGCCCCTCATTTTCAGCCCCTCTGTTTCAGCCCCTCTGTTTCAGTCCCTCTGTTTCAGCCCCTCTGTTTCTCGCACTCTGTTTCAGCCACTCTGTTTCTCCCTCTCTGTTTCAGCCCCTCTGTTTCTCGCACTCTGTTTCAGCCCCGCTGTTTCGGCCCCTCTGTTTCTCGCCCTCTGTTTCAGCCCCTCTGTTTCAGCCCCTCTGTTTCACCCCCTCTGTTTCAGCACCTCTGTTTCAGCCCCACTGTTTTTCGCCCTCTGTTTCTCGCACTCTGTTTCTCGCCCTCTGTTTCTCGCCCTCTGTTTCTCGCCCTCTGTTTCTCGCCCTCTGTTTCAAAACCTCTGTTTCTCGCCCTCTGTTTCTCGCAATCTGTTTCAGCCCCTCTGTTTCAGCCCCTCTGTTTCTCGCCTTCTGGTTCTCGCCCACTGTTTCTCGCCCTCTGTTTCTCTCCCTCTGTTTCAGCCCCTCTGTTTCAGCCTCTCTGTTACAGCCACTCTGTTTCAGCCCCGCTGTTTCAGCCCCTCTTTTTCAGCCCCTCTGTTTCAGCCCCTCAGTTTCAGCTCCTCTGTTTCTCGCCCTCTGTTTCAGCCCGTCTGTTTCAGCCCCTCTGTTTCAATCCCTCTGTTTCAGCACCTCTGTTTCAGCCCCTCTGTTTCTCGCCCTCTGTTTCTCGACCTCTGTGTCAGCCTCTCTGTTTCAGCCCCTCTGTTCCAGCCCCTCTGTTTCTCGCCCTCTGTTTCTCGCCCTCTGTTTCTCGCTTCGTGTTTCTCGCCCTCTGTTTCGCGCCCTCTGTTTCAGCCCCTCTGTTTCGGCCCCTCTGTTTCTCGCCCTCTGTTTCAGCACCTCTGTTTCAGCCCCTCTGTTTCTCGCCCTCTCTTTCTCGCCCTCTGTGTCAGCCTCTCTGTTTCAGCCCCTCTGTTCCAGCCCCTCTGTTTCTCGCCCTCTGTTTCTCGCCCTCTGTTTCTCGCTTCGTTTTTCTCGCCCTCTGTTTCGCGCCCTCTGTTTCAGCCCCTCTGTTTCGGCCCCTCTGTTTCTCGCCCTCTGTTTCAGGACCTCTGTTTCAGCCCCTCTGTTTCAGCCCCTCTGTTTCAGCCCCGCTGTTTCTCGCCCTCTGTTTCAGCCCCTCTCTTTCAGTACCTCTGTTTCAGCCCCTCTGTTTCAGCCCGTCTGTTTCAGCCCCTCTGTTACAGCCCCTCTGTTTCAGCCCCTCTGTTTCAGCCCATCTGTTTCCCGCCCTCTGTTTCTCGCCCTCTGTGTCAGCCCCTCTGTTTCAGCCCCTCTGTTTCAGCCCCTCTGTTTCTCGCCCTCTGTTTCTCGCCCTCTGTTTCTCGCTTTCTGTTTCTCGCCCTCTGTTTCGCGCCCTCTGTTTCAGCCCCTCTGTTTCAGCCCCTCTGTTTCAGCCTCTCTGTTTCTCACCCTCTGTTTCAGGACCTCTGTTTCAGCCCCTCTGTTTCAGCCCCTCTGTTTCAGCCCCGCTGTTTCTCGCCCTCTGTTTCAGCCCCTCTGTGTCAGTACCTCTGTTTCAGCCCATCTGTTTCAGCCCGTCTGTTTCAGCCCCTCTGTTTCAGCCCCTCTGTTTCTCGCCCTCTGTTTCTCGCCATCTGTTTCACCCCTCTGTTTCAGCCCCTCTGTTTCAGCCCCTCTGTTTCAGCCCCTCTGTTTCTCGCCCTCTTTTTCAGCCCCTCTGTTTCAGCCCCTCTGTTTCAGCCCCTCTGTTTCTCGCCCTCTGTTTCAGCCCCTCTGTTTCAGTACCTCTGTTTCAGCCCCTCTGTTTCAGCCCGTCTGTTTCAGCCCCTGTGTTTCAGCCACTCTGTTTCAGCCCCATTCTTTCACGCCCTCTGTTTCTCGCCCTCTGTTTCTCGCCCTCTGTTTCAGCCCCTCTGTTTCAGCCCCTCTGTTTCTCGCCCTCTGTTTCAGCCCCTCTGTTTCAGCCCCTCATTTTCAGCCCCATTGTTTCAGCCCCTCTGTTTCAGCCCTTCTGTTTCAGCCTCTCTGTTTCTCGCCCTCTGTTTCAGGACCTCTGTTTCAGCCCCTCTGTTTCAGCCCCTCTGTTTCAGCCCCGCTGTTTCTCGCCCTCTGTTTCAAAACCTCTGTTTCTCGCCCTCTGTTTCTCGCCCTCTGTTTCAGCCCCTCTGTTTCAGCCCCTCTGTTTCTCGCCTTCTGGTTCTCGCCCACTGTTTCTCGCCCTCTGTTTCTCTCCCTCTGTTTCAGCCCCTCTGTTTCAGCCTCTCTGTTACAGCCACTCTGTTTCAGCCCCGCTGTTTCAGCCCCTCTTTTTCAGCCCCTCTGTTTCAGCCCCTCTGTTTCTCGCCCTCTGTTTCAGCCCCTCTGTTTCAGTACCTCTGTTTCAGCCCCTCTGTTTCAGCCCGTCTGTTTCAGCCCCTGTGTTTCAGCCACTCTGTTTCAGCCCCATTGTTTCACGCCCTCTGTTTCTCGCCCTCTGTTTCTCGCCCTCTGTTTCAGCCCCTCTGTTTCAGACCCTCTGTTTCAGCCCCTCTGTTTCAGCCCCTCTGTTTCAGCCCCACTGTTTCTCGCCCTCTGTTTCATCCCCTCTGTTTCAGCCCCTCTGTTTCAGCCCCTCTGTTTCAGCCCCTCTGTTTCAGCACCTCTGTTTCAGCCCCTCTGTTTCTCGCCATCTGTTACTCGCCAGCTGTTTCTCGCCCTCTGTTTCTCGCCCTCAATTTCTCGCCATCTGTTTCAGCCCCTCTGTTTCTCGCCCTCTGTTTCTCGCCCTCTGTTTCTCGCCCTCTGTTGCAGCCCCTCTGTTTCAGCCCCTCTGTTTCAGCCCCTCTGTTTCTCGCCCTCTGTTTCAGCCCCTCTGTTTCAGCCCCTCATTTTCAGCCCCTCTGTTTCAGCCCCTCTGTTTCAGTCCCTCTGTTTCAGCCCCTCTGTTTCTCGCACTCTGTTTCAGCCACTCTGTTTCTCCCTCTCTGTTTCAGCCCCTCTGTTTCTCGCACTCTGTTTCAGCCCCGCTGTTTCGGCCCCTCTGTTTCTCGCCCTCTGTTTCAGCCCCTCTGTTTCAGCCCCTCTGTTTCACCCCCTCTGTTTCAGCACCTCTGTTTCAGCCCCTCTGTTTTTCGCCCTCTGTTTCTCGCACTCTGTTTCTCGCCCTCTGTTTCTCGCCCTCTGTTTCTCGCCCTCTGTTTCTCGCCCTCTGTTTCAAAACCTCTGTTTCTCGCCCTCTGTTTCTCGCCCTCTGTTTCAGCCCCTCTGTTTCAGCCCCTCTGTTTCTCGCCTTCTGGTTCTCGCCCACTGTTTCTCGCCCTCTGTTTCTCTCCCTCTGTTTCAGCCCCTCTGTTTCAGCCTCTCTGTTACAGCCACTCTGTTTCAGCCCCGCTGTTTCAGCCCCTCTTTTTCAGCCCCTCTGTTTCAGCCCCTCAGTTTCAGCTCCTCTGTTTCTCGCCCTCTGTTTCAGCCCGTCTGTTTCAGCCCCTCTGTTTCAACCCCTCTGTTTCAGCACCTCTGTTTCAGCCCCTCTGTTTCTCGCCCTCTGTTTCTCGACCTCTGTGTCAGCCTCTCTGTTTCAGCCCCTCTGTTCCAGCCCCTCTGTTTCTCGCCCTCTGTTTCTCGCCCTCTGTTTCTCGCTTCGTGTTTCTCGCCCTCTGTTTCGCGCCCTCTGTTTCAGCCCCTCTGTTTCGGCCCCTCTGTTTCTCGCCCTCTGTTTCAGCACCTCTGTTTCAGCCCCTCTGTTTCTCGCCCTCTGTTTCTCGCCCTCTGTGTCAGCCTCTCTGTTTCAGCCCCTCTGTTCCAGCCCCTCTGTTTCTCGCCCTCTGTTTCTCGCCCTCTGTTTCTCGCTTCGTTTTTCTCGCCCTCTGTTTCGCGCCCTCTGTTTCAGCCCCTCTGTTTCGGCCCCTCTGTTTCTCGCCCTCTGTTTCAGGACCTCTGTTTCAGCCCCTCTGTTTCAGCCCCTCTGTTTCAGCCCCGCTGTTTCTCGCCCTCTGTTTCAGCCCCTCTCTTTCAGTACCTCTGTTTCAGCCCCTCTGTTTCAGCCCGTCTGTTTCAGCCCCTCTGTTACAGCCCCTCTGTTTCAGCCCCTCTGTTTCAGCCCATCTGTTTCCCGCCCTCTGTTTCTCGCCCTCTGTGTCAGCCCCTCTGTTTCAGCCCCTCTGTTTCAGCCCCTCTGTTTCTCGCCCTCTGTTTCTCGCCCTCTGTTTCTCGCTTTCTGTTTCTCGCCCTCTGTTTCGCGCCCTCTGTTTCAGCCCCTCTGTTTCAGCCCCTCTGTTTCAGCCTCTCTGTTTCTCACCCTCTGTTTCAGGACCTCTGTTTCAGCCCCTCTGTTTCAGCCCCTCTGTTTCAGCCCCGCTGTTTCTCGCCCTCTGTTTCAGCCCCTCTGTGTCAGTACCTCTGTTTCAGCCCATCTGTTTCAGCCCGTCTGTTTCAGCCCCTCTGTTTCAGCCCCTCTGTTTCTCGCCCTCTGTTTCTCGCCATCTGTTTCACCCCTCTGTTTCAGCCCCTCTGTTTCAGCCCCTCTGTTTCAGCCCCTCTGTTTCTCACCCTCTGTTTCAGCCCCTCTGTTTCAGCCCCTCTGTTTCAGCCCCTCTGTTTCTCGCCCTCTGTTTCAGCCCCTCTGTTTCAGTACCTCTGTTTCAGCCCCTCTGTTTCAGCCCGTCTGTTTCAGCCCCTGTGTTTCAGCCACTCTGTTTCAGCCCCATTCTTTCACGCCCTCTGTTTCTCGCCCTCTGTTTCTCGCCCTCTGTTTCAGCCCCTCTGTTTCAGCCCCTCTGTTTCTCGCCCTCTGTTTCAGCCCCTCTGTTTCAGCCCCTCATTTTCAGCCCCTCTGTTTCAGCCCCTCTGTTTCAGCCCTTCTGTTTCAGCCTCCCTGTTTCACGCCCTCTGTTTCAGGACCTCTGTTTCAGCCCCTCTGTTTCAGCCCCTCTGTTTCAGCCCCGCTGTTTCTCGCCCTCTGTTTCAAAACCTCTGTTTCTCGCCCTCTGTTTCTCGCCCTCTGTTTCAGCCCCTCTGTTTCAGCCCCTCTATTTCTCGCCTTCTGGTTCTCGCCCACTGTTTCTCGCCCTCTGTTTCTCTCCCTCTGTTTCAGCCCCTCTGTTTCAGCCTCTCTGTTACAGCCACTCTGTTTCAGCCCCGCTGTTTCAGCCCCTCTTTTTCAGCCCCTCTGTTTCAGCCCCTCAGTTTCAGCTCCTCTGTTTCTCGCCCTCTGTTTCAGCCCGTCTGTTTCAGCCCCTCTGTTTCAACCCCTCTGTTTCAGCACCTCTGTTTCAGCCCCTCTGTTTCTCGCCCTCTGTTTCTCGACCTCTGTGTCAGCCTCTCTGTTTCAGCCCCTCTGTTCCAGCCCCTCTGTTTCTCGCCCTCTGTTTCTCGCCCTCTGTTTCTCGCTTCGTGTTTCTCGCCCTCTGTTTCGCGCCCTCAGTTTCAGCCCCTCTGTTTCGGCCCCTCTGTTTCTCGCCCTCTGTTTCAGCACCTCTGTTTCAGCCCCTCTGTTTCTCGCCCTCTGTTTCTCGCCCTCTGTGTCAGCCTCTCTGTTTCAGCCCCTCTGTTCCAGCCCCTCTGTTTCTCGCCCTCTGTTTCTCGCCCTCTGTTTCTCGCTTCGTTTTTCTCGCCCTCTGTTTCGCGCCCTCTGTTTCAGCCCCTCTGTTTCGGCCCCTCTGTTTCTCGCCCTCTGTTTCAGGACCTCTGTTTCAGCCCCTCTGTTTCAGCCCCGCTGTTTCTCGCCCTCTGTTTCAGCCCCTCTCTTTCAGTACCTCTGTTTCAGCCCCTCTGTTTCAGCCCGTCTGTTTCAGCCCCTCTGTTACAGCCCCTCTGTTTCAGCCCCTCTGTTTCAGCCCATCTGTTTCCCGCCCTCTGTTTCTCGCCCTCTGTGTCAGCCCCTCTGTTTCAGCCCCTCTGTTTCAGCCCCTCTGTTTCTCGCCCTCTGTTTCTCGCCCTCTGCTTCTCGCTTTCTGTTTCTCGCCCTCTGTTTCGCGCCCTCTGTTTCAGCCCCTCTGTTTCAGCCCCTCTGTTTCAGCCTCTCTGTTTCTCACCCTCTGTTTCAGGACCTCTGTTTCAGCCCCTCTGTTTCAGCCCCTCTGTTTCAGCCCCGCTGTTTCTCGCCCTCTGTTTCAGCCCCTCTGTGTCAGTACCTCTGTTTCAGCCCATCTGTTTCAGCCCGTCTGTTTCAGCCCCTCTGTTTCAGCCCCTCTGTTTCTCGCCCTCTGTTTCTCGCCATCTGTTTCACCCCTCTGTTTCAGCACCTCTGTTTCAGCCCCTCTGTTTCTCGCCATCTGTTACTCGCCAGCTGTTTCTCGCCCTCTGTTTCTCGCCCTCAATTTCTCGCCATCTGTTTCAGCCCCTCTGTTTCTCGCCCTCTGTTTCTCGCCCTCTGTTTCTCGCCCTCTGTTGCAGCCCCTCTGTTTCAGCCCCTCTGTTTCAGCCCCTCTGTTTCTCGCCCTCTGTTTCAGCCCCTCTGTTTCAGCCCCTCATTTTCAGCCCCTCTGTTTCAGCCCCTCTGTTTCAGTCCCTCTGTTTCAGCCCCTCTGTTTCTCGCACTCTGTTTCAGCCACTCTGTTTCTCCCTCTCTGTTTCAGCCCCTCTGTTTCTCGCACTCTGTTTCAGCCCCGCTGTTTCGGCCCCTCTGTTTCTCGCCCTCTGTTTCAGCCCCTCTGTTTCAGCCCCTCTGTTACACCCCCTCTGTTTCAGCACCTCTGTTTCAGCCCCACTGTTTTTCGCCCTCTGTTTCTCGCACTCTGTTTCTCGCCCTCTGTTTCTCGCCCTCTGTTTCTCGCCCTCTGTTTCTCGCCCTCTGTTTCAAAACCTCTGTTTCTCGCCCTCTGTTTCTCGCCCTCTGTTTCAGCCCCTCTGTTTCAGCCCCTCTGTTTCTCGCCTTCTGGTTCTCGCCCACTGTTTCTCGCCCTCTGTTTCTCTCCCTCTGTTTCAGCCCCTCTGTTTCAGCCTCTCTGTTACAGCCACTCTGTTTCAGCCCCGCTGTTTCAGCCCCTCTTTTTCAGCCCCTCTGTTTCAGCCCCTCAGTTTCAGCTCCTCTGTTTCTCGCCCTCTGTTTCAGCCCGTCTGTTTCAGCCCCTCTGTTTCAACCCCTCTGTTTCAGCACCTCTGTTTCAGCCCCTCTGTTTCTCGCCCTCTGTTTCTCGACCTCTGTGTCAGCCTCTCTGTTTCAGCCCCTCTGTTCCAGCCCCTCTGTTTCTCGCCCTCTGTTTCTCGCCCTCTGTTTCTCGCTTCTTGTTTCTCGCCCTCTGTTTCGCGCCCTCTGTTTCAGCCCCTCTGTTTCGGCCCCTCTGTTTCTCGCCCTCTGTTTCAGCACCTCTGTTTCAGCCCCTCTGTTTCTCGCCCTCTCTTTCTCGCCCTCTGTGTCAGCCTCTCTGTTTCAGCCCCTCTGTTCCAGCCCCTCTGTTTCTCGCCCTCTGTTTCTCGCCCTCTGTTTCTCGCTTCGTTTTTCTCGCCCTCTGTTTCGCGCCCTCTGTTTCAGCCCCTCTGTTTCGGCCCCTCTGTTTCTCGCCCTCTGTTTCAGGACCTCTGTTTCAGCCCCTCTGTTTCAGCCCCTCTGTTTCAGCCCCGCTGTTTCTCGCCCTCTGTTTCAGCCCCTCTCTTTCAGTACCTCTGTTTCAGCCCCTCTGTTTCAGCCCGTCTGTTTCAGCCCCTCTGTTACAGCCCCTCTGTTTCAGCCCCTCTGTTTCAGCCCATCTGTTTCCCGCCCTCTGTTTCTCGCCCTCTGTGTCAGCCCCTCTGTTTCAGCCCCTCTGTTTCAGCCCCTCTGTTTCTCGCCCTCTGTTTCTCGCCCTCTGTTTCTCGCTTTCTGTTTCTCGCCCTCTGTTTCGCGCCCTCTGTTTCAGCCCCTCTGTTTCAGCCCCTCTGTTTCAGCCTCTCTGTTTCTCACCCTCTGTTTCAGGACCTCTGTTTCAGCCCCTCTGTTTCAGCCCCTCTGTTTCAGCCCCGCTGTTTCTCGCCCTCTGTTTCAGCCCCTCTGTGTCAGTACCTCTGTTTCAGCCCATCTGTTTCAGCCCGTCTGTTTCAGCCCCTCTGTTTCAGCCCCTCTGTTTCTCGCCCTCTGTTTCTCGCCATCTGTTTCACCCCTCTGTTTCAGCCCCTCTGTTTCAGCCCCTCTGTTTCAGCCCCTCTGTTTCTCGCCCTCTTTTTCAGCCCCTCTGTTTCAGCCCCTCTGTTTCAGCCCCTCTGTTTCTCGCCCTCTGTTTCAGCCCCTCTGTTTCAGTACCTCTGTTTCAGCCCCTCTGTTTCAGCCCGTCTGTTTCAGCCCCTGTGTTTCAGCCACTCTGTTTCAGCCCCATTCTTTCACGCCCTCTGTTTCTCGCCCTCTGTTTCTCGCCCTCTGTTTCAGCCCCTCTGTTTCAGCCCCTCTGTTTCTCGCCCTCTGTTTCAGCCCCTCTGTTTCAGCCCCTCATTTTCAGCCCCTCTGTTTCAGCCCCTCTGTTTCAGCCCTTCTGTTTCAGCCTCTCTGTTTCTCGCCCTCTGTTTCAGGACCTCTGTTTCAGCCCCTCTGTTTCAGCCCCTCTGTTTCAGCCCCGCTGTTTCTCGCCCTCTGTTTCAAAACCTCTGTTTCTCGCCCTCTGTTTCTCGCCCTCTGTTTCAGCCCCTCTGTTTCAGCCCCTCTGTTTCTCGCCTTCTGGTTCTCGCCCACTGTTTCTCGCCCTCTGTTTCTCTCCCTCTGTTTCAGCCCCTCTGTTTCAGCCTCTCTGTTACAGCCACTCTGTTTCAGCCCCGCTGTTTCAGCCCCTCTTTTTCAGCCCCTCTGTTTCAGCCCCTCAGTTTCAGCTCCTCTGTTTCTCGCCCTCTGTTTCAGCCCGTCTGTTTCAGCCCCTCTGTTTCAACCCCTCTGTTTCAGCACCTCTGTTTCAGCCCCTCTGTTTCTCGCCCTCTGTTTCTCGACCTCTGTGTCAGCCTCTCTGTTTCAGCCCCTCTGTTCCAGCCCCTCTGTTTCTCGCCCTCTGTTTCTCGCCCTCTGTTTCTCGCTTCGTGTTTCTCGCCCTCTGTTTCGCGCCCTCTGTTTCAGCCCCTCTGTTTCGGCCCCTCTGTTTCTCGCCCTCTGTTTCAGCACCTCTGTTTCAGCCCCTCTGTTTCTCGCCCTCTGTTTCTCGCCCTCTGTGTCAGCCTCTCTGTTTCAGCCCCTCTGTTCCAGCCCCTCTGTTTCTCGCCCTCTGTTTCTCGCCCTCTGTTTCTCGCTTCGTTTTTCTCGCCCTCTGTTTCGCGCCCTCTGTTTCAGCCCCTCTGTTTCGGCCCCTCTGTTTCTCGCCCTCTGTTTCAGGACCTCTGTTTCAGCCCCTCTGTTTCAGCCCCTCTGTTTCAGCCCCGCTGTTTCTCGCCCTCTGTTTCAGCCCCTCTCTTTCAGTACCTCTGTTTCAGCCCCTCTGTTTCAGCCCGTCTGTTTCAGCCCCTCTGTTACAGCCCCTCTGTTTCAGCCCCTCTGTTTCAGCCCATCTGTTTCCCGCCCTCTGTTTCTCGCCCTCTGTGTCAGCCCCTCTGTTTCAGCCCCTCTGTTTCAGCCCCTCTGTTTCTCGCCCTCTGTTTCTCGCCCTCTGCTTCTCGCTTTCTGTTTCTCGCCCTCTGTTTCGCGCCCTCTGTTTCAGCCCCTCTGTTTCAGCCCCTCTGTTTCAGCCTCTCTGTTTCTCACCCTCTGTTTCAGGACCTCTGTTTCAGCCCCTCTGTTTCAGCCCCTCTGTTTCAGCCCCGCTGTTTCTCGCCCTCTGTTTCAGCCCCTCTGTGTCAGTACCTCTGTTTCAGCCCCTCTGTTTCAGCCCCTCTGTTTCAGCCCTTCTGTTTCAGCCTCTCTGTTTCTCGCCCTCTGTTTCAGGACCTCTGTTTCAGCCCCTCTGTTTCAGCCCCTCTGTTTCAGCCCCGCTGTTTCTCGCCCTCTGTTTCAAAACCTCTGTTTCTCGCCCTCTGTTTCTCGCCCTCTGTTTCAGCCCCTCTGTTTCAGCCCCTCTGTTTCTCGCCTTCTGGTTCTCGCCCACTGTTTCTCGCCCTCTGTTTCTCTCCCTCTGTTTCAGCCCCTCTGTTTCAGCCTCTCTGTTACAGCCACTCTGTTTCAGCCCCGCTGTTTCAGCCCCTCTTTTTCAGCCCCTCTGTTTCAGCCCCTCAGTTTCAGCTCCTCTGTTTCTCGCCCTCTGTTTCAGCCCGTCTGTTTCAGCCCCTCTGTTTCAACCCCTCTGTTTCAGCACCTCTGTTTCAGCCCCTCTGTTTCTCGCCCTCTGTTTCTCGACCTCTGTGTCAGCCTCTCTGTTTCAGCCCCTCTGTTCCAGCCCCTCTGTTTCTCGCCCTCTGTTTCTCGCCCTCTGTTTCTCGCTTCGTGTTTCTCGCCCTCTGTTTCGCGCCCTCTGTTTCAGCCCCTCTGTTTCGGCCCCTCTGTTTCTCGCCCTCTGTTTCAGCACCTCTGTTTCAGCCCCTCTGTTTCTCGCCCTCTGTTTCTCGCCCTCTGTGTCAGCCTCTCTGTTTCAGCCCCTCTGTTCCAGCCCCTCTGTTTCTCGCCCTCTGTTTCTCGCCCTCTGTTTCTCGCTTCGTTTTTCTCGCCCTCTGTTTCGCGCCCTCTGTTTCAGCCCCTCTGTTTCGGCCCCTCTGTTTCTCGCCCTCTGTTTCAGGACCTCTGTTTCAGCCCCTCTGTTTCAGCCCCTCTGTTTCAGCCCCGCTGTTTCTCGCCCTCTGTTTCAGCCCCTCTCTTTCAGTACCTCTGTTTCAGCCCCTCTGTTTCAGCCCGTCTGTTTCAGCCCCTCTGTTACAGCCCCTCTGTTTCAGCCCCTCTGTTTCAGCCCATCTGTTTCCCGCCCTCTGTTTCTCGCCCTCTGTGTCAGCCCCTCTGTTTCAGCCCCTCTGTTTCAGCCCCTCTGTTTCTCGCCCTCTGTTTCTCGCCCTCTGCTTCTCGCTTTCTGTTTCTCGCCCTCTGTTTCGCGCCCTCTGTTTCAGCCCCTCTGTTTCAGCCCCTCTGTTTCAGCCTCTCTGTTTCTCACCCTCTGTTTCAGGACCTCTGTTTCAGCCCCTCTGTTTCAGCCCCTCTGTTTCAGCCCCGCTGTTTCTCGCCCTCTGTTTCAGCCCCTCTGTGTCAGTACCTCTGTTTCAGCCCATCTGTTTCAGCCCGTCTGTTTCAGCCCCTCTGTTTCAGCCCCTCTGTTTCTCGCCCTCTGTTTCTCGCCATCTGTTTCACCCCTCTGTTTCAGCCCCTCTGTTTCAGCCCCTCTGTTTCAGCCCCTCTGTTTCTCGCCCTCTGTTTCAGCCCCTCTGTTTCAGCCCCTCTGTTTCAGCCCCTCTGTTTCGCGCCCTCTGTTTCAGCCCCTCTGTTTCAGTACCTCTGTTTCAGCCCCTCTGTTTCAGCCCGTCTGTTTCAGCCCCTGTGTTTCAGCCACTCTGTTTCAGCCCCATTCTTTCACGCCCTCTGTTTCTCGCCCTCTGTTTCTCGCCCTCTGTTTCAGCCCCTCTGTTTCAGCCCCACTGTTTCTCGCCCTCTGTTTCAGCCCCTCTGTTTCAGCCCCTCATTTTCAGCCCCTCTGTTTCAGCCCCTCTGTTTCAGCCCCTCTGTTTCAGCGTCTCTGTTTCTCGCCCTCTGTTTCAGGACCTCTGTTTCAGCCCCTCTGTTTCAGCCCCTCTGTTTCAGCCCCGCTGTTTCTCGCCCTCTGTTTCAGCCCCTCTGTGTCAGTACCTCTGTTTCAGCCCGTCTGTTTCAGCCCCTCTGTTTCAGCCCCTCTGTTTCAGCCACACTGTTTCAGCCCCTCTGTTTCTCGCCCTCTGTTTCTCGCCATCTGTTTCAGCCCCTCTGTTTCAGCCCCTCTGTTTCAGCCCCTCTGTTTCTCGCCCTCTGTTTCAGCCCCACTGTTTCAGCCCCTCTGTTTCAGCCCCTCTGTTTCTCGCCCTCTGTTTCAGCCCCTCTGTTTCAGTACCTCTGTTTCAGCCCCTCTGTTTCAGCCCGTCTGTTTCAGCCCCTGTGTTTCAGCCACTCTGTTTCAGCCCCATTGTTTCACGCCCTCTGTTTCTCGCCCTCTGTTTCTCGCCCTCTGTTTCAGCCCCTCTGTTTCAGCCCCTCTGTTTCAGCCCCTCTGTTTCAGCCCCTCTGTTTCAGCCCCACTGTTTCTCGCCCTCTGTTTCATCCCCTCTGTTTCAGCCCCTCTGTTTCAGCACCTCTGTTTCAGCCCCTCTGTTTCTCGCCATCTGTTACTCGCCAGCTGTTTCTCGCCCTCTGTTTCTCGCCCTCAATTTCTCGCCATCTGTTTCAGCCCCTCTGTTTCTCGCCCTCTGTTTCTCGCCCTCTGTTTCTCGCCCTCTGTTTCAGCCCCTCTGTTTCAGCCCCTCTGTTTCTCGCCCTCTGTTTCAGCCCCTCTGTTTCAGCCCCTCATTTTCAGCCCCTCTGTTTCAGCCCCTCTGTTTCAGTCCCTCTGTTTCAGCCCCTCTGTTTCTCGCACTCTGTTTCAGCCACTCTGTTTCTCCCTCTCTGTTTCAGCCCCTCTGTTTCTCGCACTCTGTTTCAGCCCCGCTGTTTCGGCCCCTCTGTTTCTCGCCCTCTGTTTCAGCCCCTCTGTTTCAGCCCCTCTGTTTCACCCCCTCTGTTTCAGCACCTCTGTTTCAGCCCCTCTGTTTTTCGCCCTCTGTTTCTCGCACTCTGTTTCTCGCCCTCTGTTTCTCGCCCTCTGTTTCTCGCCCTCTGTTTCTCGCCCTCTGTTTCAAAACCTCTGTTTCTCGCCCTCTGTTTCTCGACCTCTGTTTCAGCCCCTCTGTTTCAGCCCCTCTGTTTCTCGCCCTCTGGTTCTCGCCCACTGTTTCTCGCCCTCTGTTTCTCTCCCTCTGTTTCAGCCCTTCTGTTTCAGCCTCTCTGTTACAGCCACTCTGTTTCAGCCCCGCTGCTTCAGCCCCTCTTTTTCAGCCCCTCTGTTTCAGCCCCTCAGTTTCAGCTCCTCTGTTTCTCGCCCTCTGTTTCAGCCCGTCTGTTTCAGCCCCTCTGTTTCAACCCCTCTGTTTCAGCACCTCTGTTTCAGCCCCTCTGTTTCTCGCCCTCTGTTTCTCGCCCTCTGTGTCAGCCTGTCTGTTTCAGCCCCTCTGTTTCAGCCCCTCTGTTTCTCGCCCTCTGTTTCTCGCCCTCTGTTTCTCGCTTCGTGTTTCTCGCCCTCTGTTTCGCGCCCTCTGTTTCAGCCCCTCTGTTTCGGCCCCTCTGTTTCTCGCCCTCTGTTTCAGGACCTCTGTTTCAGCCCCTCTGTTTCAGCCCCTCTGTTTCAGCCCCGCTGTTTCTCGCCCTCTGTTTCAGCCCCTCTGTTTCAGTACCTCTGTTTCAGCCCCTCTGTTTCAGCCCGTCTGTTTCAGCCCCTCTGTTTCAGCCACTCTGTTTCAGCCCCTCTGTTTCTCGCCCTCTGTTTCTCGCCATCTGTTTCTCGCACTCTGTTTCAGCTCCTCTGTTTCAGCCCCTCTGTTTCAGAACCCCTCTGTTTCAGCCCCTCTGTTTCTCGCCCTCTGTTTCAGCCCCTCTGTTTCAGCCCCTCTGTTTCAGCCCCTCTGTTTCAGCACCTCTGTTTCAGCCCCTCTGTATCTCGCCATCTGTTACTCGCCAGCTGTTTCTCGCCCTCTGTTTCTCGCCCTCAATTTCTCGCCATCTGTTTCTGCCCCTCTGTTTCTCGCCCTCTGTTTCTCGCCCTCTGTTTCTCGCCCTCTGTTTCAGCCCCTCTGTTTCAGCCCCTCTGTTTCAGCCCCTCTGTTTCTCGCCCTCTGTTTCAGCCCCTCTGTTTCAGCCCCTCTTTTTCAGCCCCTCTGTTTCAGCCCCTCTGTTTCAGCCCCTCTGTTTCAGCCCCTCTGTTTCTCGCCCTCTGTTTCAGCCCGTCTGTTTCAGCCCCTCTGTTTCAACCCCTCTGTTTCAGCACCTCTGTTTCAGCCCCTCTGTTTCTCGCCCTCTGTTTCTCGCCCTCTGTGTCAGCCTGTCTGTTTCAGCCCCTCTGTTTCAGCCCCTCTGTTTCTCGCCCTCTGTTTCTCGCCCTCTGTTTCTCGCTTCGTGTTTCTCGCCATCTGTTTCGCGCCCTCTGTTTCAGCCCCTCTGTTTCGGCCCCTCTGTTTCTCGCCCTCTGTTTCAGGACCTCTGTTTCAGCCCCTCTGTTTCAGCCCCTCTGTTTCAGCCCCGCTGTTTCTCGCCCTCTGTTTCAGCCCCTCTGTTTCAGTACCTCTGTTTCAGCCCCTCTGTTTCAGCCCGTCTGTTTCAGCCCCTCTGTTTCAGCCACTCTGTTTCAGCCCCTCTGTTTCTCGCCCTCTGTTTCTCGCCATCTGTTTCTCGCACTCTGTTTCAGCTCCTCTGTTTCAGCCCCTCTGTTTCAGCCCCTCTGTTTCAGCCCCTCTGTTTCTCTCCCTCTGTTTCAGCCCCTCTGTTTCAGCCTCTCTGTTACAGCCACTCTGTTTCAGCCCCGCTGTTTCAGCCCCTCTTTTTCAGCCCCTCTGTTTCAGCCCCTCAGTTTCAGCTCCTCTGTTTCTCGCCCTCTGTTTCAGCCCGTCTGTTTCAGCCCCTCTGTTTCAACCCCTCTGTTTCAGCACCTCTGTTTCAGCCCCTCTGTTTCTCGCCCTCTGTTTCTCGCCCTCTGTGTCAGCCTGTCTGTTTCAGCCCCTCTGTTTCAGCCCCTCTGTTTCTCGCCCTCTGTTTCTCGCCCTCTGTTTCTCGCTTCGTGTTTCTCGCCCTCTGTTTCGCGCCCTCTGTTTCAGCCCCTCTGTTTCGGCCCCTCTGTTTCTCGCCCTCTGTTTCAGGACCTCTGTTTCAGCCCCTCTGTTTCAGCCCCTCTGTTTCAGCCCCGCTGTTTCTCGCCCTCTGTTTCAGCCCCTCTCTTTCAGTACCTCTGTTTCAGCCCCTCTGTTTCAGCCCGTCTGTTTCAGCCCCTCTGTTACAGCCCCTCTGTTTCAGCCCCTCTGTTTCAGCCCATCTGTTTCCCGCCCTCTGTTTCTCGCCCTCTGTGTCAGCCCCTCTGTTTCAGCCCCTCTGTTTCAGCCCCTCTGTTTCTCGCCCTCTGTTTCTCGCCCTCTGTTTCTCGCTTTCTGTTTCTCGCCCTCTGTTTCGCGCCCTCTGTTTCAGCCCCTCTGTTTCAGCCCCTCTGTTTCAGCCTCTCTGTTTCTCACCCTCTGTTTCAGGACCTCTGTTTCAGCCCCTCTGTTTCAGCCCCTCTGTTTCAGCCCCGCTGTTTCTCGCCCTCTGTTTCAGCCCCTCTGTGTCAGTACCTCTGTTTCAGCCCATCTGTTTCAGCCCGTCTGTTTCAGCCCCTCTGTTTCAGCCCCTCTGTTTCTCGCCCTCTGTTTCTCGCCATCTGTTTCACCCCTCTGTTTCAGCCCCTCTGTTTCAGCCCCTCTGTTTCAGCCCCTCTGTTTCTCACCCTCTGTTTCAGCCCCTCTGTTTCAGCCCCTCTGTTTCAGCCCCTCTGTTTCTCGCCCTCTGTTTCAGCCCCTCTGTTTCAGTACCTCTGTTTCAGCCCCTCTGTTTCAGCCCGTCTGTTTCAGCCCCTGTGTTTCAGCCACTCTGTTTCAGCCCCATTCTTTCACGCCCTCTGTTTCTCGCCCTCTGTTTCTCGCCCTCTGTTTCAGCCCCTCTGTTTCAGCCCCTCTGTTTCTCGCCCTCTGTTTCAGCCCCTCTGTTTCAGCCCCTCATTTTCAGCCCCTCTGTTTCAGCCCCTCTGTTTCAGCCCTTCTGTTTCAGCCTCCCTGTTTCACGCCCTCTGTTTCAGGACCTCTGTTTCAGCCCCTCTGTTTCAGCCCCTCTGTTTCAGCCCCGCTGTTTCTCGCCCTCTGTTTCAAAACCTCTGTTTCTCGCCCTCTGTTTCTCGCCCTCTGTTTCAGCCCCTCTGTTTCAGCCCCTCTATTTCTCGCCTTCTGGTTCTCGCCCACTGTTTCTCGCCCTCTGTTTCTCTCCCTCTGTTTCAGCCCCTCTGTTTCAGCCTCTCTGTTACAGCCACTCTGTTTCAGCCCCGCTGTTTCAGCCCCTCTTTTTCAGCCCCTCTGTTTCAGCCCCTCAGTTTCAGCTCCTCTGTTTCTCGCCCTCTGTTTCAGCCCGTCTGTTTCAGCCCCTCTGTTTCAACCCCTCTGTTTCAGCACCTCTGTTTCAGCCCCTCTGTTTCTCGCCCTCTGTTTCTCGACCTCTGTGTCAGCCTCTCTGTTTCAGCCCCTCTGTTCCAGCCCCTCTGTTTCTCGCCCTCTGTTTCTCGCCCTCTGTTTCTCGCTTCGTGTTTCTCGCCCTCTGTTTCGCGCCCTCAGTTTCAGCCCCTCTGTTTCGGCCCCTCTGTTTCTCGCCCTCTGTTTCAGCACCTCTGTTTCAGCCCCTCTGTTTCTCGCCCTCTGTTTCTCGCCCTCTGTGTCAGCCTCTCTGTTTCAGCCCCTCTGTTCCAGCCCCTCTGTTTCTCGCCCTCTGTTTCTCGCCCTCTGTTTCTCGCTTCGTTTTTCTCGCCCTCTGTTTCGCGCCCTCTGTTTCAGCCCCTCTGTTTCGGCCCCTCTGTTTCTCGCCCTCTGTTTCAGGACCTCTGTTTCAGCCCCTCTGTTTCAGCCCCGCTGTTTCTCGCCCTCTGTTTCAGCCCCTCTCTTTCAGTACCTCTGTTTCAGCCCCTCTGTTTCAGCCCGTCTGTTTCAGCCCCTCTGTTACAGCCCCTCTGTTTCAGCCCCTCTGTTTCAGCCCATCTGTTTCCCGCCCTCTGTTTCTCGCCCTCTGTGTCAGCCCCTCTGTTTCAGCCCCTCTGTTTCAGCCCCTCTGTTTCTCGCCCTCTGTTTCTCGCCCTCTGCTTCTCGCTTTCTGTTTCTCGCCCTCTGTTTCGCGCCCTCTGTTTCAGCCCCTCTGTTTCAGCCCCTCTGTTTCAGCCTCTCTGTTTCTCACCCTCTGTTTCAGGACCTCTGTTTCAGCCCCTCTGTTTCAGCCCCTCTGTTTCAGCCCCGCTGTTTCTCGCCCTCTGTTTCAGCCCCTCTGTGTCAGTACCTCTGTTTCAGCCCATCTGTTTCAGCCCGTCTGTTTCAGCCCCTCTGTTTCAGCCCCTCTGTTTCTCGCCCTCTGTTTCTCGCCATCTGTTTCACCCCTCTGTTTCAGCACCTCTGTTTCAGCCCCTCTGTTTCTCGCCATCTGTTACTCGCCAGCTGTTTCTCGCCCTCTGTTTCTCGCCCTCAATTTCTCGCCATCTGTTTCAGCCCCTCTGTTTCTCGCCCTCTGTTTCTCGCCCTCTGTTTCTCGCCCTCTGTTGCAGCCCCTCTGTTTCAGCCCCTCTGTTTCAGCCCCTCTGTTTCTCGCCCTCTGTTTCAGCCCCTCTGTTTCAGCCCCTCATTTTCAGCCCCTCTGTTTCAGCCCCTCTGTTTCAGTCCCTCTGTTTCAGCCCCTCTGTTTCTCGCACTCTGTTTCAGCCACTCTGTTTCTCCCTCTCTGTTTCAGCCCCTCTGTTTCTCGCACTCTGTTTCAGCCCCGCTGTTTCAGCCCCTCTGTTTCTCGCCCTCTGTTTCAGCCCCTCTGTTTCAGCCCCTCTGTTACACCCCCTCTGTTTCAGCACCTCTGTTTCAGCCCCACTGTTTTTCGCCCTCTGTTTCTCGCACTCTGTTTCTCGCCCTCTGTTTCTCGCCCTCTGTTTCTCGCCCTCTGTTTCTCGCCCTCTGTTTCAAAACCTCTGTTTCTCGCCCTCTGTTTCTCGCCCTCTGTTTCAGCCCCTCTGTTTCAGCCCCTCTGTTTCTCGCCTTCTGGTTCTCGCCCACTGTTTCTCGCCCTCTGTTTCTCTCCCTCTGTTTCAGCCCCTCTGTTTCAGCCTCTCTGTTACAGCCACTCTGTTTCAGCCCCGCTGTTTCAGCCCCTCTTTTTCAGCCCCTCTGTTTCAGCCCCTCAGTTTCAGCTCCTCTGTTTCTCGCCCTCTGTTTCAGCCCGTCTGTTTCAGCCCCTCTGTTTCAACCCCTCTGTTTCAGCACCTCTGTTTCAGCCCCTCTGTTTCTCGCCCTCTGTTTCTCGACCTCTGTGTCAGCCTCTCTGTTTCAGCCCCTCTGTTCCAGCCCCTCTGTTTCTCGCCCTCTGTTTCTCGCCCTCTGTTTCTCGCTTCTTGTTTCTCGCCCTCTGTTTCGCGCCCTCTGTTTCAGCCCCTCTGTTTCGGCCCCTCTGTTTCTCGCCCTCTGTTTCAGCACCTCTGTTTCAGCCCCTCTGTTTCTCGCCCTCTCTTTCTCGCCCTCTGTGTCAGCCTCTCTGTTTCAGCCCCTCTGTTCCAGCCCCTCTGTTTCTCGCCCTCTGTTTCTCGCCCTCTGTTTCTCGCTTCGTTTTTCTCGCCCTCTGTTTCGCGCCCTCTGTTTCAGCCCCTCTGTTTCGGCCCCTCTGTTTCTCGCCCTCTGTTTCAGGACCTCTGTTTCAGCCCCTCTGTTTCAGCCCCTCTGTTTCAGCCCCGCTGTTTCTCGCCCTCTGTTTCAGCCCCTCTCTTTCAGTACCTCTGTTTCAGCCCCTCTGTTTCAGCCCGTCTGTTTCAGCCCCTCTGTTACAGCCCCTCTGTTTCAGCCCCTCTGTTTCAGCCCATCTGTTTCCCGCCCTCTGTTTCTCGCCCTCTGTGTCAGCCCCTCTGTTTCAGCCCCTCTGTTTCAGCCCCTCTGTTTCTCGCCCTCTGTTTCTCGCCCTCTGTTTCTCGCTTTCTGTTTCTCGCCCTCTGTTTCGCGCCCTCTGTTTCAGCCCCTCTGTTTCAGCCCCTCTGTTTCAGCCTCTCTGTTTCTCACCCTCTGTTTCAGGACCTCTGTTTCAGCCCCTCTGTTTCAGCCCCTCTGTTTCAGCCCCGCTGTTTCTCGCCCTCTGTTTCAGCCCCTCTGTGTCAGTACCTCTGTTTCAGCCCATCTGTTTCAGCCCGTCTGTTTCAGCCCCTCTGTTTCAGCCCCTCTGTTTCTCGCCCTCTGTTTCTCGCCATCTGTTTCACCCCTCTGTTTCAGCCCCTCTGTTTCAGCCCCTCTGTTTCAGCCCCTCTGTTTCTCGCCCTCTTTTTCAGCCCCTCTGTTTCAGCCCCTCTGTTTCAGCCCCTCTGTTTCTCGCCCTCTGTTTCAGCCCCTCTGTTTCAGTACCTCTGTTTCAGCCCCTCTGTTTCAGCCCGTCTGTTTCAGCCCCTGTGTTTCAGCCACTCTGTTTCAGCCCCATTCTTTCACGCCCTCTGTTTCTCGCCCTCTGTTTCTCGCCCTCTGTTTCAGCCCCTCTGTTTCAGCCCCTCTGTTTCTCGCCCTCTGTTTCAGCCCCTCTGTTTCAGCCCCTCATTTTCAGCCCCTCTGTTTCAGCCCCTCTGTTTCAGCCCTTCTGTTTCAGCCTCTCTGTTTCTCGCCCTCTGTTTCAGGACCTCTGTTTCAGCCCCTCTGTTTCAGCCCCTCTGTTTCAGCCCCGCTGTTTCTCGCCCTCTGTTTCAAAACCTCTGTTTCTCGCCCTCTGTTTCTCGCCCTCTGTTTCAGCCCCTCTGTTTCAGCCCCTCTGTTTCTCGCCTTCTGGTTCTCGCCCACTGTTTCTCGCCCTCTGTTTCTCTCCCTCTGTTTCAGCCCCTCTGTTTCAGCCTCTCTGTTACAGCCACTCTGTTTCAGCCCCGCTGTTTCAGCCCCTCTTTTTCAGCCCCTCTGTTTCAGCCCCTCAGTTTCAGCTCCTCTGTTTCTCGCCCTCTGTTTCAGCCCGTCTGTTTCAGCCCCTCTGTTTCAACCCCTCTGTTTCAGCACCTCTGTTTCAGCCCCTCTGTTTCTCGCCCTCTGTTTCTCGACCTCTGTGTCAGCCTCTCTGTTTCAGCCCCTCTGTTCCAGCCCCTCTGTTTCTCGCCCTCTGTTTCTCGCCCTCTGTTTCTCGCTTCGTGTTTCTCGCCCTCTGTTTCGCGCCCTCTGTTTCAGCCCCTCTGTTTCGGCCCCTCTGTTTCTCGCCCTCTGTTTCAGCACCTCTGTTTCAGCCCCTCTGTTTCTCGCCCTCTGTTTCTCGCCCTCTGTGTCAGCCTCTCTGTTTCAGCCCCTCTGTTCCAGCCCCTCTGTTTCTCGCCCTCTGTTTCTCGCCCTCTGTTTCTCGCTTCGTTTTTCTCGCCCTCTGTTTCGCGCCCTCTGTTTCAGCCCCTCTGTTTCGGCCCCTCTGTTTCTCGCCCTCTGTTTCAGGACCTCTGTTTCAGCCCCTCTGTTTCAGCCCCTCTGTTTCAGCCCCGCTGTTTCTCGCCCTCTGTTTCAGCCCCTCTCTTTCAGTACCTCTGTTTCAGCCCCTCTGTTTCAGCCCGTCTGTTTCAGCCCCTCTGTTACAGCCCCTCTGTTTCAGCCCCTCTGTTTCAGCCCATCTGTTTCCCGCCCTCTGTTTCTCGCCCTCTGTGTCAGCCCCTCTGTTTCAGCCCCTCTGTTTCAGCCCCTCTGTTTCTCGCCCTCTGTTTCTCGCCCTCTGCTTCTCGCTTTCTGTTTCTCGCCCTCTGTTTCGCGCCCTCTGTTTCAGCCCCTCTGTTTCAGCCCCTCTGTTTCAGCCTCTCTGTTTCTCACCCTCTGTTTCAGGACCTCTGTTTCAGCCCCTCTGTTTCAGCCCCTCTGTTTCAGCCCCGCTGTTTCTCGCCCTCTGTTTCAGCCCCTCTGTGTCAGTACCTCTGTTTCAGCCCCTCTGTTTCAGCCCCTCTGTTTCAGCCCTTCTGTTTCAGCCTCTCTGTTTCTCGCCCTCTGTTTCAGGACCTCTGTTTCAGCCCCTCTGTTTCAGCCCCTCTGTTTCAGCCCCGCTGTTTCTCGCCCTCTGTTTCAAAACCTCTGTTTCTCGCCCTCTGTTTCTCGCCCTCTGTTTCAGCCCCTCTGTTTCAGCCCCTCTGTTTCTCGCCTTCTGGTTCTCGCCCACTGTTTCTCGCCCTCTGTTTCTCTCCCTCTGTTTCAGCCCCTCTGTTTCAGCCTCTCTGTTACAGCCACTCTGTTTCAGCCCCGCTGTTTCAGCCCCTCTTTTTCAGCCCCTCTGTTTCAGCCCCTCAGTTTCAGCTCCTCTGTTTCTCGCCCTCTGTTTCAGCCCGTCTGTTTCAGCCCCTCTGTTTCAACCCCTCTGTTTCAGCACCTCTGTTTCAGCCCCTCTGTTTCTCGCCCTCTGTTTCTCGACCTCTGTGTCAGCCTCTCTGTTTCAGCCCCTCTGTTCCAGCCCCTCTGTTTCTCGCCCTCTGTTTCTCGCCCTCTGTTTCTCGCTTCGTGTTTCTCGCCCTCTGTTTCGCGCCCTCTGTTTCAGCCCCTCTGTTTCGGCCCCTCTGTTTCTCGCCCTCTGTTTCAGCACCTCTGTTTCAGCCCCTCTGTTTCTCGCCCTCTGTTTCTCGCCCTCTGTGTCAGCCTCTCTGTTTCAGCCCCTCTGTTCCAGCCCCTCTGTTTCTCGCCCTCTGTTTCTCGCCCTCTGTTTCTCGCTTCGTTTTTCTCGCCCTCTGTTTCGCGCCCTCTGTTTCAGCCCCTCTGTTTCGGCCCCTCTGTTTCTCGCCCTCTGTTTCAGGACCTCTGTTTCAGCCCCTCTGTTTCAGCCCCTCTGTTTCAGCCCCGCTGTTTCTCGCCCTCTGTTTCAGCCCCTCTCTTTCAGTACCTCTGTTTCAGCCCCTCTGTTTCAGCCCGTCTGTTTCAGCCCCTCTGTTACAGCCCCTCTGTTTCAGCCCCTCTGTTTCAGCCCATCTGTTTCCCGCCCTCTGTTTCTCGCCCTCTGTGTCAGCCCCTCTGTTTCAGCCCCTCTGTTTCAGCCCCTCTGTTTCTCGCCCTCTGTTTCTCGCCCTCTGCTTCTCGCTTTCTGTTTCTCGCCCTCTGTTTCGCGCCCTCTGTTTCAGCCCCTCTGTTTCAGCCCCTCTGTTTCAGCCTCTCTGTTTCTCACCCTCTGTTTCAGGACCTCTGTTTCAGCCCCTCTGTTTCAGCCCCTCTGTTTCAGCCCCGCTGTTTCTCGCCCTCTGTTTCAGCCCCTCTGTGTCAGTACCTCTGTTTCAGCCCATCTGTTTCAGCCCGTCTGTTTCAGCCCCTCTGTTTCAGCCCCTCTGTTTCTCGCCCTCTGTTTCTCGCCATCTGTTTCACCCCTCTGTTTCAGCCCCTCTGTTTCAGCCCCTCTGTTTCAGCCCCTCTGTTTCTCGCCCTCTGTTTCAGCCCCTCTGTTTCAGCCCCTCTGTTTCAGCCCCTCTGTTTCGCGCCCTCTGTTTCAGCCCCTCTGTTTCAGTACCTCTGTTTCAGCCCCTCTGTTTCAGCCCGTCTGTTTCAGCCCCTGTGTTTCAGCCACTCTGTTTCAGCCCCATTCTTTCACGCCCTCTGTTTCTCGCCCTCTGTTTCTCGCCCTCTGTTTCAGCCCCTCTGTTTCAGCCCCACTGTTTCTCGCCCTCTGTTTCAGCCCCTCTGTTTCAGCCCCTCATTTTCAGCCCCTCTGTTTCAGCCCCTCTGTTTCAGCCCCTCTGTTTCAGCGTCTCTGTTTCTCGCCCTCTGTTTCAGGACCTCTGTTTCAGCCCCTCTGTTTCAGCCCCTCTGTTTCAGCCCCGCTGTTTCTCGCCCTCTGTTTCAGCCCCTCTGTGTCAGTACCTCTGTTTCAGCCCGTCTGTTTCAGCCCCTCTGTTTCAGCCCCTCTGTTTCAGCCACACTGTTTCAGCCCCTCTGTTTCTCGCCCTCTGTTTCTCGCCATCTGTTTCAGCCCCTCTGTTTCAGCCCCTCTGTTTCAGCCCCTCTGTTTCTCGCCCTCTGTTTCAGCCCCACTGTTTCAGCCCCTCTGTTTCAGCCCCTCTGTTTCTCGCCCTCTGTTTCAGCCCCTCTGTTTCAGTACCTCTGTTTCAGCCCCTCTGTTTCAGCCCGTCTGTTTCAGCCCCTGTGTTTCAGCCACTCTGTTTCAGCCCCATTGTTTCACGCCCTCTGTTTCTCGCCCTCTGTTTCTCGCCCTCTGTTTCAGCCCCTCTGTTTCAGCCCCTCTGTTTCAGCCCCTCTGTTTCAGCCCCTCTGTTTCAGCCCCACTGTTTCTCGCCCTCTGTTTCATCCCCTCTGTTTCAGCCCCTCTGTTTCAGCACCTCTGTTTCAGCCCCTCTGTTTCTCGCCATCTGTTACTCGCCAGCTGTTTCTCGCCCTCTGTTTCTCGCCCTCAATTTCTCGCCATCTGTTTCAGCCCCTCTGTTTCTCGCCCTCTGTTTCTCGCCCTCTGTTTCTCGCCCTCTGTTTCAGCCCCTCTGTTTCAGCCCCTCTGTTTCTCGCCCTCTGTTTCAGCCCCTCTGTTTCAGCCCCTCATTTTCAGCCCCTCTGTTTCAGCCCCTCTGTTTCAGTCCCTCTGTTTCAGCCCCTCTGTTTCTCGCACTCTGTTTCAGCCACTCTGTTTCTCCCTCTCTGTTTCAGCCCCTCTGTTTCTCGCACTCTGTTTCAGCCCCGCTGTTTCGGCCCCTCTGTTTCTCGCCCTCTGTTTCAGCCCCTCTGTTTCAGCCCCTCTGTTTCACCCCCTCTGTTTCAGCACCTCTGTTTCAGCCCCTCTGTTTTTCGCCCTCTGTTTCTCGCACTCTGTTTCTCGCCCTCTGTTTCTCGCCCTCTGTTTCTCGCCCTCTGTTTCTCGCCCTCTGTTTCAAAACCTCTGTTTCTCGCCCTCTGTTTCTCGACCTCTGTTTCAGCCCCTCTGTTTCAGCCCCTCTGTTTCTCGCCCTCTGGTTCTCGCCCACTGTTTCTCGCCCTCTGTTTCTCTCCCTCTGTTTCAGCCCTTCTGTTTCAGCCTCTCTGTTACAGCCACTCTGTTTCAGCCCCGCTGCTTCAGCCCCTCTTTTTCAGCCCCTCTGTTTCAGCCCCTCAGTTTCAGCTCCTCTGTTTCTCGCCCTCTGTTTCAGCCCGTCTGTTTCAGCCCCTCTGTTTCAACCCCTCTGTTTCAGCACCTCTGTTTCAGCCCCTCTGTTTCTCGCCCTCTGTTTCTCGCCCTCTGTGTCAGCCTGTCTGTTTCAGCCCCTCTGTTTCAGCCCCTCTGTTTCTCGCCCTCTGTTTCTCGCCCTCTGTTTCTCGCTTCGTGTTTCTCGCCCTCTGTTTCGCGCCCTCTGTTTCAGCCCCTCTGTTTCGGCCCCTCTGTTTCTCGCCCTCTGTTTCAGGACCTCTGTTTCAGCCCCTCTGTTTCAGCCCCTCTGTTTCAGCCCCGCTGTTTCTCGCCCTCTGTTTCAGCCCCTCTGTTTCAGTACCTCTGTTTCAGCCCCTCTGTTTCAGCCCGTCTGTTTCAGCCCCTCTGTTTCAGCCACTCTGTTTCAGCCCCTCTGTTTCTCGCCCTCTGTTTCTCGCCATCTGTTTCTCGCACTCTGTTTCAGCTCCTCTGTTTCAGCCCCTCTGTTTCAGAACCCCTCTGTTTCAGCCCCTCTGTTTCTCGCCCTCTGTTTCAGCCCCTCTGTTTCAGCCCCTCTGTTTCAGCCCCTCTGTTTCAGCACCTCTGTTTCAGCCCCTCTGTATCTCGCCATCTGTTACTCGCCAGCTGTTTCTCGCCCTCTGTTTCTCGCCCTCAATTTCTCGCCATCTGTTTCTGCCCCTCTGTTTCTCGCCCTCTGTTTCTCGCCCTCTGTTTCTCGCCCTCTGTTTCAGCCCCTCTGTTTCAGCCCCTCTGTTTCAGCCCCTCTGTTTCTCGCCCTCTGTTTCAGCCCCTCTGTTTCAGCCCCTCTTTTTCAGCCCCTCTGTTTCAGCCCCTCTGTTTCAGCCCCTCTGTTTCAGCCCCTCTGTTTCTCGCCCTCTGTTTCAGCCCGTCTGTTTCAGCCCCTCTGTTTCAACCCCTCTGTTTCAGCACCTCTGTTTCAGCCCCTCTGTTTCTCGCCCTCTGTTTCTCGCCCTCTGTGTCAGCCTGTCTGTTTCAGCCCCTCTGTTTCAGCCCCTCTGTTTCTCGCCCTCTGTTTCTCGCCCTCTGTTTCTCGCTTCGTGTTTCTCGCCATCTGTTTCGCGCCCTCTGTTTCAGCCCCTCTGTTTCGGCCCCTCTGTTTCTCGCCCTCTGTTTCAGGACCTCTGTTTCAGCCCCTCTGTTTCAGCCCCTCTGTTTCAGCCCCGCTGTTTCTCGCCCTCTGTTTCAGCCCCTCTGTTTCAGTACCTCTGTTTCAGCCCCTCTGTTTCAGCCCGTCTGTTTCAGCCCCTCTGTTTCAGCCACTCTGTTTCAGCCCCTCTGTTTCTCGCCCTCTGTTTCTCGCCATCTGTTTCTCGCACTCTGTTTCAGCTCCTCTGTTTCAGCCCCTCTGTTTCAGCCCCTCTGTTTCAGCCCCTCTGTTTCTCTCCCTCTGTTTCAGCCCCTCTGTTTCAGCCTCTCTGTTACAGCCACTCTGTTTCAGCCCCGCTGTTTCAGCCCCTCTTTTTCAGCCCCTCTGTTTCAGCCCCTCAGTTTCAGCTCCTCTGTTTCTCGCCCTCTGTTTCAGCCCGTCTGTTTCAGCCCCTCTGTTTCAACCCCTCTGTTTCAGCACCTCTGTTTCAGCCCCTCTGTTTCTCGCCCTCTGTTTCTCGCCCTCTGTGTCAGCCTGTCTGTTTCAGCCCCTCTGTTTCAGCCCCTCTGTTTCTCGCCCTCTGTTTCTCGCCCTCTGTTTCTCGCTTCGTGTTTCTCGCCCTCTGTTTCGCGCCCTCTGTTTCAGCCCCTCTGTTTCGGCCCCTCTGTTTCTCGCCCTCTGTTTCAGGACCTCTGTTTCAGCCCCTCTGTTTCAGCCCCTCTGTTTCAGCCCCGCTGTTTCTCGCCCTCTGTTTCAGCCCCTCTGTTTCAGTACCTCTGTTTCAGCCACTCTGTTTCAGCCCGTCTGTTTCAGCCCCTCTGTTTCAGCCACTCTGTTTCAGCCCCTCTGTTTCTCGCCCTCTGTTTCTCGCCATCTGTTTTTCGCACTCTGTTTCAGCTCCTCTTTTTCAGCCCCTCTGTTTCAGCCCCTCTGTTTCAACCCCTCTGTTTCTCGCCCTCTGTTTCAGCCCCTCTGTTTCAGCCCCTCTGTTTCAGCCCCTCTGTTTCAGCACCTCTGTTTCAGCCCCTCTGTATCTCGCCATCTGTTACTCGCCAGCTGTTTCTCGCCCTCTGTTTCTCGCCCTCAATTTCTCGACATCTGTTTCTGCCCCTCTGTTTCTCGCCCTCTGTTTCTCGCCCTCTGTTTCTCGCCCTCTGTTTCAGCCCCTCTGTTTCAGCCCCTCTGTTTCTCGCCCTCTGTTTCAGCCCCTCTGTTTCAGCCCCTCTTTTTCAGCCCCTCTGTTTCAGTCCCTCTGTTTCAGCCCCTCTGTTTCAGCCCCTCTGTTTCTCGCACTCTGTTTCTGCCCCTCTGTTTCTCCCTCTCTGTTTCAGCCCCTCTTTTTCTCGCCCTCTGTTTCAGCCCCGCTGTTTCAGCCCCTCTGTTTCAGCCCCTCTGTTTCAGCCCCTCTGTTTCAGCCCCTCTGATTCAGCCCCTCTGTTTCCGCCCCTCTTTTTCTCGCCCTCTGTTTCAGCCCCTCTGTTTCTCGCTCTCTGTTTCAGCCCCTATGTTTCTCGCCCTCTGTTTCAGCCCCTCTGCTTCTCGCCCTCTGTTTCTCGCCCTCCGTTTTTCGCCCTCTGTTTCTCGCCCTCTGTTTCTCGCACGCTGTTTCTCGCCCTCTGTTTCAGTCCCTCTGTTTCTCGCCCTCTGTTTCAGACCCTCTGTTTCTCGCCCTCTGTTACAGCCCCTCTGTTTCAGCCCCTCTGTTTCAGCCCCTCTGTTTGTGCCCCTCTGTTTCAGCCCCACTGATTCAGCCCCTCTGTTTCCGCCCATCTTTTTCTCGCCCTCTGTTTCAGCCCCTCTGTTTCTCGCTCTCTGTTTCAGCCCCTCTGTTTCTCGCCCTCTGTTTCAGCCCCTCTGCTTCTCGCCCTCTGTTTCTCGCCCTCCGTTTCTCGCCCTCTGTTTCTCGCCCTCTGTTTCTCGCCCTCTGTTTCTCGCCCTCTGTTTCAGCCCCTCTGTTTCTCGCCCTCTGTTTCAGACCCTCTGTTTCTCGCCCTCTGTTACAGCCCCTCTGTTTCAGCCCCTCTGTTTCAGCTCCTCTGTTTCTCGCCATCTGTTTCAGGACCTCTGCTTCAGCCCCTCTGTTTCAGCCCCTCTGTTTCAGCCCCTCTGTTTCTCGCCCTCTGTTTCAGCCCCTCTGTTTCAGCCCCTCTGTTTCAGCCCCTCTGTTTCAGCCCGTCTGTTTCAGCCCCTCTGTTTCAGCCACTCTGTTTCAGCCCCTCTGTTTCTCGCCCTCTGGTTCTCGCCCTCTGTTTCTCGCCCTCTGTTTCAGCCCCTCTGTTTCAGCCCCTCTGGTTCAGCCCCTCTGTTTCAGCCCCTCTGTTTCAGCCCCACTGTTTCTCGCCCTCTGTTTCAGCCCCTCTGTTTCTCGCCCTCTGTTTCTCCCCCTCTGTTTCAGCCCCTCTGTTTCAGCCCCTCTGTTTCAGCCCCTCTGTTTCTCGCCATCTGTTACCCGCCAGCTGTTTCTCGCCCTCTGTTTCTCGCCCTCAATTTCTCGCCATCTGTTTCAGCCCCTCTGTTTCTCGCCCTCTGTTTCTCGCCCTCTGTTTCTCGCCCTCTGTTTCAGCCCCTCTGTTTCAGACCCTCTGTTTCAGCCCCTCTGTTTCTCGCCCTCTGTTCCAGCCCCTCTGTTTCAGCCCCTCTTTTTCAGCCCCTCTGTTTCAGCCCCTCTGTTCAGTCCCTCTGTTTCAGCCCCTCTGTTTCTCGCACTCTGTTTCAGCCCCTCTGTTTCTCCCTCTCTGGTTCAGCCCCTCTGTTTCTCGCACTCTGTTTCAGCCCCGCTGTTTCAGCCCCTTTGTTTCAGCCCCTCTGTTTCAGTCCCTCTGATTCAGCCCCTCTGTTTCCGCCCCTCATTTTCTCGCCCTCTGTTTCTCGCCCTCTGTTTCTCGCCCTCTGTTTCACGCCCTCTGTTTCACGCCCTCTGTTTCAAAACCTCTGGTTCTCGCACTCTGTTTCACGCCCTCTGTTTCTCTCACTCTGTTTCAGCCCCTCTGTTTCAGCCTCTCTGTTACAGCCACTCTGTTTCAGCCCCGCTGTTTCAGCCCCTCTTTTTCAGCCCCTCTGTTTCAGCCCCTCTGTTTCAGCCCCTCTGTTTCTCGCCCTCTGTTTCAGCCATTCTGTTTGTCGCCCTCTGTTTCAGCCCCTCTGTTTCAGCCCCTCTGTTTCAACCCCTCTGTTTCAGCCCCTCTGTTTCAGCCCCTCTGTTTCTCGCCCTCTGTTTCTCGCCCTCTGTGTCAGCCCCTCTGTTTCAGCCCCTATGTTTCAGCCCCTCTGTTTCTCGCCCTCTGTTTCTCGCCCTCTGTTTCTCGCTTTCTGTTTCTCGCCCTCTGTTTCGCGCCCTCTGTTTCAGCCCCTCTGTTTCAGCCCCTCTGTTTCAGCCTCTCTGTTTCTCGCCCTCTGTTTCAAGACCTCTGTTTCAGCCCCTCTGTTTCAGCCCCTCTGTTTCAGCCCCGTAGTTTCTCGCCCTCTGTTTCAGCCCCTCTGTGTCAGTACCTCTGTTTCAGCCACTCTGTTTCAGCCCGTCTGTTTCAGCCCCTCTGTTTCAGCCACTCTGTTTCAGCCCCTCTGTTTCAGCCCCTCTGTTTCAGCCCCTCTGTTTCTCGCCCTCTGTTTCTCGCCATCTGTTTCTCGCCTCTGTTTCAGCCCCTCTGTTTCAGCCCCTCTGTTTCAGCCCCTCTGTTTCTTGCCCTCTGTTTCAGCCCCTCTGTTTCAGCCCCTCTGTTTCAGCCCCTCTGTTTCTCGCCCTCTGTTTCAGCCCCTCTGTTTCAGAACCTCTGTTTCAGCCCCTCTGTTTCAGCCCGTCTGTTTCAGCCCCTGTGTTTCAGCCACTCTGTTTCAGCCCCATTGTTTCTCGCCCTCTGTTTCTCGCCCTCTGTTTCTCGCCCTCTGTTTCAGCCCCTCTGTTTTAGCCCCTCTGTTTCAGCCCCTCTGTTTCAGCCCCTCTGTTTCAGCCCCACTGTTTCTCGCCCTCTGTTTCATCCCCTCTGTTTCAGCCCCACTGTTTCAGCCCCTCTGTTTCAGCCCCTCTGTTTCAGCACCTCTGTTTCAGCCCCTCTGTTTCTCGCCATCTGTTACTCGCCAGCTGTTTCTCGCCCGCTGTTTCTCGCCCTCAATTTCTCGCCATCTGTTTCAGCCCCTCTGTTTCTCGCCCTCTGTTTCTCGCCCTCTGTTTCTCGCCCTCTGTTTCAGCCCCTCTGTTTCAGCCCCCCTGTTTCAGCCCCTCTGTTTCTCGCCCTCTGTTTCAGCCCCTCTGTTTCAGCCCCTCATTTTCAGCCCCTCTGTTTCTCGCTCTCTGTTTCAGCCCCTCTGTTTCTCGCCCTCTGTTTCAGCCCCTCTGCTTCTCGCCCTCTGTTTCTCGCCCTCCGTTTCTCGCCCTCTGTTTCTCGCCCTCTGTTTCTCGCCCTCTGTTTCTCGCCCTCTGTTTCAGCCCCTCTGTTTCTCGCCCTCTGTTTCAGACCCTCTGTTTCTCGCCCTCTGTTACAGCCCCTCTGTTTCAGCCCCTCTGTTTCAGCCCCTCTGTTTCTCGCCATCTGTTTCAGGACCTCTGCTTCAGCCCCTCTGTTTCAGCCCCTCTGTTTCAGCCCCTCTGTTTCTCGCCCTCTGTTTCAGCCCCTCTGTTTCAGCCCCTCTGTTTCAGCCCCTCTGTTTCAGCCCGTCTGTTTCAGCCCCTCTGTTTCAGCCACTCTGTTTCAGCCCCTCTGTTTCTCGCCCTCTGTTTCTCGCCCTCTGTTTCTCGCCCTCTGTTTCAGCCCCTCTGTTTCAGCCCCTCTGGTTCAGCCCCTCTGTTTCAGCCCCTCTGTTTCAGCCCCACTGTTTCTCGCCCTCTGTTTCAGCCCCTCTGTTTCTCGCCCTCTGTTTCTCCCCCTCTGTTTCAGCCCCTCTGTTTCAGCCCCTCTGTTTCAGCCCCTCTGTTTCTCGCCATCTGTTACCCGCCAGCTGTTTCTCGCCCTCTGTTTCTCGCCCTCAATTTCTCGCCATCTGTTTCAGCCCCTCTGTTTCTCGCCCTCTGTTTCTCGCCCTCTGTTTCTCGCCCTCTGTTTCAGCCCCTCTGTTTCAGACCCTCTGTTTCAGCCCCTCTGTTTCTCGCCCTCTGTTCCAGCCCCTCTGTTTCAGCCCCTCTTTTTCAGCCCCTCTGTTTCAGCCCCTCTGTTCAGTCCCTCTGTTTCAGCCCCTCTGTTTCTCGCACTCTGTTTCAGCCCCTCTGTTTCTCCCTCTCTGGTTCAGCCCCTCTGTTTCTCGCACTCTGTTTCAGCCCCGCTGTTTCAGCACCTTTGTTTCAGCCCCTCTGTTTCAGTCCCTCTGATTCAGCCCCTCTGTTTCCGCCCCTCATTTTCTCGACCTCTGTTTCTCGCCCTCTGTTTCTCGCCCTCTGTTTCACGCCCTCTGTTTCACGCCCTCTGTTTCAAAACCTCTGGTTCTCGCCCTCTGTTTCACGCCCTCTGTTTCTCTCACTCTGTTTCAGCCCCTCTGTTTCAGCCTCTCTGTTACAGCCACTCTGTTTCAGCCCCGCTGTTTCAGCCCCTCTTTTTCAGCCCCTCTGTTTCAGCCCCTCTGTTTCAGCCCCTCTGTTTCTCGCCCTCTGTTTCAGCCATTCTGTTTGTCGCCCTCTGTTTCAGCCCCTCTGTTTCAGCCCCTCTGTTTCAACCCCTCTGTTTCAGCCCCTCTGTTTCAGCCCCTCTGTTTCTCGCCCTCTGTTTCTCGCCCTCTGTGTCAGCCCCTCTGTTTCAGCCCCTATGTTTCAGCCCCTCTGTTTCTCGCCCTCTGTTTCTCGCCCTCTGTTTCTCGCTTTCTGTTTCTCGCCCTCTGTTTCGCGCCCTCTGTTTCAGCCCCTCTGTTTCAGCCCCTCTGTTTCAGCCTCTCTGTTTCTCGCCCTCTGTTTCAGGACCTCTGTTTCAGCCCCTCTGTTTCAGCCCCTCTGTTTCAGCCCCTCTGTTTCTCGCCCTCTGTTTCAGCCCCTCTGTGTCAGTACCTCTGTTTCAGCCCCTCTGTTTCAGCCCGTCTGTTTCAGCCCCTCTGTTTCAGCCACTCTGTTTCAGCCCCTCTGTTTCTCGCCCTCTGTTTCTCGCCATCTGTTTCTCGCCTCTGTTTCAGCCCCTCTGTTTCAGCCCCTCTGTTTCAGCCCCTCTGTTTCTTGCCCTCTGTTTCAGCCCCTCTGTTTCAGCCCCTCTGTTTCAGCCCCTCTGTTTCTCGCCCTCTGTTTCAGCCCCTCTGTTTCAGTACCTCTGTTTCAGCCCCTCTGTTTCAGCCCGTCTGTTTCAGCCCCTGTGTTTCAGCCACTCTGTTTCAGCCCCATTGTTTCTCGCCCTCTGTTTCTCGCCCTCTGTTTCTCGCCCTCTGTTTCAGCCCCTCTGTTTTAGCCCCTCTGTTTCAGCCCCTCTGTTTCAGCCCCTCTGTTTCAGCCCCACTGTTTCTCGCCCTCTGTTTCATCCCCTCTGTTTCAGCCCCTCTGTTTCAGCCCCTCTGTTTCAGCCCCTCTGTTTCAGCACCTCTGTTTCAGCCCCTCTGTTTCTCGCCATCTGTTACTCGCCAGCTGTTTCTCGCCCTCTGTTTCTCGCCCTCAATTTCTCGCCATCTGTTTCAGCCCCTCTGTTTCTCGCCCTCTGTTTCTCGCCCTCTGTTTCTCGCCCTCTGTTTCAGCCCCTCTGTTTCAGCCCCCCTGTTTCAGCCCCTCTGTTTCTCGCCCTCTGTTTCAGCCCCTCTGTTTCAGCCCCTCATTTTCAGCCCCTCTGTTTCAGCCCCTCTGTTTCAGTCCCTCTGTTTCAGCCCCTCTGTTTCTCGCACTCTGTTTCAGCCACTCTGTTTCTCCCTCTCTGTTTCACCCCCTCTGTTTCTCGCACTCTGTTTCAGCCCCGCTGTTTCGGCCCCTCTGTTTCTCGCCCTCTGTTTCAGCCCCTCTGTTTCAGCCCCTCTGTTTCACCCCCTCTGTTTCAGACCCTCTGTTTCTCGCACTCTGTTTCTCGCCCTCTGTTTCTCGCCCTCTGTTTCTCGCCCTCTGTTTCTCGCCCTCTGTTTCAAAACCTCTGTTTCTCGCCCTCTGTTCCTCGCCTCTCTGTTTCAGCCCCTCTGTTTCAGCCCCTCTGTTTCTCGCCCTCTGGTTCTCGCCCACTGTTTCTCGCCCTCTGTTTCTCTCCCTCTGTTTCAGCCCCTCTGTTTCAGCCTCTCTGTTACAGCCTCTCTGTTACAGCCACTCTGTTTCAGCCCGTCTGTTTCAGCCCCTCTGTTTCATCCCCTCTGTTTCAGCCCCTCAGTTTCAGCCCCTCTGTTTCTCGCCCTCTGTTTCTCGCCCTCTGTGTCAGCCTCTCTGTTTCAGCCCCTCTGTTTCAGCCCCTCTGTTTCTCGCCCTCTGTTTCAGCCCCTCTGTTTCTCGCTTTCTGTTTCTCGCCCTCTGTTTCGCGCCCTCTGTTTCAGCCCCTCTGTTTCAGCCCCTCTGTTTCAGCCCCTCTGTTTCTCGCCCTCTGTTTCAGCCCCTCTGTTTTAGCCCCTCTGTTTCAGCCCCTCTGTTTCAGCCCCTCTGTTTCAGCCCCACTGTTTCTCGCCCTCTGTTTCATCCCCTCTGTTTCAGCCCCTCTGTTTCAGCCCCTCTGTTTCAGCCCCTCTGTTTCAGCACCTCTGTTTCAGCCCCTCTGTTTCTCGCCATCTGTTACTCGCCAGCTGTTTCTCGCCCTCTGTTTCTCGCCCTCAATTTCTCGCCATCTGTTTCAGCCCCTCTGTTTCTCGCCCTCTGTTTCTCGCCCTCTGTTTCTCGCCCTCTGTTTCAGCCCCTCTGTTTCAGCCCCCCTGTTTCAGCCCCTCTGTTTCTCGCCCTCTGTTTCAGCCCCTCTGTTTCAGCCCCTCATTTTCAGCCCCTCTGTTTCAGCCCCTCTGTTTCAGTCCCTCTGTTTCAGCCCCTCTGTTTCGCGCACTCTGTTTCAGCCACTCTGTTTCTCCCTCTCTGTTTCACCCCCTCTGTTTCTCGCACTCTGTTTCAGCCCCGCTGTTTCGGCCCCTCTGTTTCTCGCCCTCTGTTTCAGCCCCTCTGTTTCAGCCCCTCTGTTTCACCCCCTCTGTTTCAGACCCTCTGTTTCTCGCACTCTGTTTCTCGCCCTCTGTTTCTCGCCCTCTGTTTCTCGCCCTCTGTTTCTCGCCCTCTGTTTCAAAACCTCTGTTTCTCGCCCTCTGTTCCTCGCCTCTCTGTTTCAGCCCCTCTGTTTCAGCCCCTCTGTTTCTCGCCCTCTGTTTCTCGCCCTCTGTTTCTCGCCCTCTGTTTCAGCCCCTCTGTTTCAGCCCCCCTGTTTCAGCCCCTCTGTTTCTCGCCCTCTGTTTCAGCCCCTCTGTTTCAGCCCCTCATTTTCAGCCCCTCTGTTTCTCGCTCTCTGTTTCAGCCCCTCTGTTTCTCGCCCTCTGTTTCAGCCCCTCTGCTTCTCGCCCTCTGTTTCTCGCCCTCCGTTTCTCGCCCTCTGTTTCTCGCCCTCTGTTTCTCGCCCTCTGTTTCTCGCCATCTGTTTCAGCCCCTCTGTTTCTCGCCCTCTGTTTCTCGCCCTCTGTTTCTCGCCCTCTGTTTCAGCCCCTCTGTTTCAGCCCCCCTGTTTCAGCCCCTCTGTTTCTCGCCCTCTGTTTCAGCCCCTCTGTTTCAGCCCCTCATTTTCAGCCCCTCTGTTTCTCGCTCTCTGTTTCAGCCCCTCTGTTTCTCGCCCTCTGTTTCAGCCCCTCTGCTTCTCGCCCTCTGTTTCTCGCCCTCCGTTTCTCGCCCTCTGTTTCTCGCCCTCTGTTTCTCGCCCTCTGTTTCTCGCCCTCTGTTTCAGCCCCTCTGTTTCTCGCCCTCTGTTTCAGACCCTCTGTTTCTCGCCCTCTGTTACAGCCCCTCTGTTTCAGCCCCTCTGTTTCAGCCCCTCTGTTTCTCGCCATCTGTTTCAGGACCTCTGCTTCAGCCCCTCTGTTTCAGCCCCTCTGTTTCAGCCCCTCTGTTTCTCGCCCTCTGTTTCAGCCCCTCTGTTTCAGCCCCTCTGTTTCAGCCCCTCTGTTTCAGCCCGTCTGTTTCAGCCCCTCTGTTTCAGCCACTCTGTTTCAGCCCCTCTGTTTCTCGCCCTCTGTTTCTCGCCCTCTGTTTCTCGCCCTCTGTTTCAGCCCCTCTGTTTCAGCCCCTCTGGTTCAGCCCCTCTGTTTCAGCCCCTCTGTTTCAGCCCCACTGTTTCTCGCCCTCTGTTTCAGCCCCTCTGTTTCTCGCCCTCTGTTTCTCCCCCTCTGTTTCAGCCCCTCTGTTTCAGCCCCTCTGTTTCAGCCCCTCTGTTTCTCGCCATCTGTTACCCGCCAGCTGTTTCTCGCCCTCTGTTTCTCGCCCTCAATTTCTCGCCATCTGTTTCAGCCCCTCTGTTTCTCGCCCTCTGTTTCTCGCCCTCTGTTTCTCGCCCTCTGTTTCAGCCCCTCTGTTTCAGACCCTCTGTTTCAGCCCCTCTGTTTCTCGCCCTCTGTTCCAGCCCCTCTGTTTCAGCCCCTCTTTTTCAGCCCCTCTGTTTCAGCCCCTCTGTTCAGTCCCTCTGTTTCAGCCCCTCTGTTTCTCGCACTCTGTTTCAGCCCCTCTGTTTCTCCCTCTCTGGTTCAGCCCCTCTGTTTCTCGCACTCTGTTTCAGCCCCGCTGTTTCAGCACCTTTGTTTCAGCCCCTCTGTTTCAGTCCCTCTGATTCAGCCCCTCTGTTTCCGCCCCTCATTTTCTCGACCTCTGTTTCTCGCCCTCTGTTTCTCGCCCTCTGTTTCACGCCCTCTGTTTCACGCCCTCTGTTTCAAAACCTCTGGTTCTCGCCCTCTGTTTCACGCCCTCTGTTTCTCTCACTCTGTTTCAGCCCCTCTGTTTCAGCCTCTCTGTTACAGCCACTCTGTTTCAGCCCCGCTGTTTCAGCCCCTCTTTTTCAGCCCCTCTGTTTCAGCCCCTCTGTTTCAGCCCCTCTGTTTCTCGCCCTCTGTTTCAGCCATTCTGTTTGTCGCCCTCTGTTTCAGCCCCTCTGTTTCAGCCCCTCTGTTTCAACCCCTCTGTTTCAGCCCCTCTGTTTCAGCCCCTCTGTTTCTCGCCCTCTGTTTCTCGCCCTCTGTGTCAGCCCCTCTGTTTCAGCCCCTATGTTTCAGCCCCTCTGTTTCTCGCCCTCTGTTTCTCGCCCTCTGTTTCTCGCTTTCTGTTTCTCGCCCTCTGTTTCGCGCCCTCTGTTTCAGCCCCTCTGTTTCAGCCCCTCTGTTTCAGCCTCTCTGTTTCTCGCCCTCTGTTTCAGGACCTCTGTTTCAGCCCCTCTGTTTCAGCCCCTCTGTTTCAGCCCCTCTGTTTCTCGCCCTCTGTTTCAGCCCCTCTGTGTCAGTACCTCTGTTTCAGCCCCTCTGTTTCAGCCCGTCTGTTTCAGCCCCTCTGTTTCAGCCACTCTGTTTCAGCCCCTCTGTTTCTCGCCCTCTGTTTCTCGCCATCTGTTTCTCGCCTCTGTTTCAGCCCCTCTGTTTCAGCCCCTCTGTTTCAGCCCCTCTGTTTCTTGCCCTCTGTTTCAGCCCCTCTGTTTCAGCCCCTCTGTTTCAGCCCCTCTGTTTCTCGCCCTCTGTTTCAGCCCCTCTGTTTCAGTACCTCTGTTTCAGCCCCTCTGTTTCAGCCCGTCTGTTTCAGCCCCTGTGTTTCAGCCACTCTGTTTCAGCCCCATTGTTTCTCGCCCTCTGTTTCTCGCCCTCTGTTTCTCGCCCTCTGTTTCAGCCCCTCTGTTTTAGCCCCTCTGTTTCAGCCCCTCTGTTTCAGCCCCTCTGTTTCAGCCCCACTGTTTCTCGCCCTCTGTTTCATCCCCTCTGTTTCAGCCCCTCTGTTTCAGCCCCTCTGTTTCAGCCCCTCTGTTTCAGCACCTCTGTTTCAGCCCCTCTGTTTCTCGCCATCTGTTACTCGCCAGCTGTTTCTCGCCCTCTGTTTCTCGCCCTCAATTTCTCGCCATCTGTTTCAGCCCCTCTGTTTCTCGCCCTCTGTTTCTCGCCCTCTGTTTCTCGCCCTCTGTTTCAGCCCCTCTGTTTCAGCCCCCCTGTTTCAGCCCCTCTGTTTCTCGCCCTCTGTTTCAGCCCCTCTGTTTCAGCCCCTCATTTTCAGCCCCTCTGTTTCAGCCCCTCTGTTTCAGTCCCTCTGTTTCAGCCCCTCTGTTTCTCGCACTCTGTTTCAGCCACTCTGTTTCTCCCTCTCTGTTTCACCCCCTCTGTTTCTCGCACTCTGTTTCAGCCCCGCTGTTTCGGCCCCTCTGTTTCTCGCCCTCTGTTTCAGCCCCTCTGTTTCAGCCCCTCTGTTTCACCCCCTCTGTTTCAGACCCTCTGTTTCTCGCACTCTGTTTCTCGCCCTCTGTTTCTCGCCCTCTGTTTCTCGCCCTCTGTTTCTCGCCCTCTGTTTCAAAACCTCTGTTTCTCGCCCTCTGTTCCTCGCCTCTCTGTTTCAGCCCCTCTGTTTCAGCCCCTCTGTTTCTCGCCCTCTGGTTCTCGCCCACTGTTTCTCGCCCTCTGTTTCTCTCCCTCTGTTTCAGCCCCTCTGTTTCAGCCTCTCTGTTACAGCCTCTCTGTTACAGCCACTCTGTTTCAGCCCGTCTGTTTCAGCCCCTCTGTTTCATCCCCTCTGTTTCAGCCCCTCAGTTTCAGCCCCTCTGTTTCTCGCCCTCTGTTTCTCGCCCTCTGTGTCAGCCTCTCTGTTTCAGCCCCTCTGTTTCAGCCCCTCTGTTTCTCGCCCTCTGTTTCAGCCCCTCTGTTTCTCGCTTTCTGTTTCTCGCCCTCTGTTTCGCGCCCTCTGTTTCAGCCCCTCTGTTTCAGCCCCTCTGTTTCAGCCCCTCTGTTTCTCGCCCTCTGTTTCAGCCCCTCTGTTTTAGCCCCTCTGTTTCAGCCCCTCTGTTTCAGCCCCTCTGTTTCAGCCCCACTGTTTCTCGCCCTCTGTTTCATCCCCTCTGTTTCAGCCCCTCTGTTTCAGCCCCTCTGTTTCAGCCCCTCTGTTTCAGCACCTCTGTTTCAGCCCCTCTGTTTCTCGCCATCTGTTACTCGCCAGCTGTTTCTCGCCCTCTGTTTCTCGCCCTCAATTTCTCGCCATCTGTTTCAGCCCCTCTGTTTCTCGCCCTCTGTTTCTCGCCCTCTGTTTCTCGCCCTCTGTTTCAGCCCCTCTGTTTCAGCCCCCCTGTTTCAGCCCCTCTGTTTCTCGCCCTCTGTTTCAGCCCCTCTGTTTCAGCCCCTCATTTTCAGCCCCTCTGTTTCAGCCCCTCTGTTTCAGTCCCTCTGTTTCAGCCCCTCTGTTTCGCGCACTCTGTTTCAGCCACTCTGTTTCTCCCTCTCTGTTTCACCCCCTCTGTTTCTCGCACTCTGTTTCAGCCCCGCTGTTTCGGCCCCTCTGTTTCTCGCCCTCTGTTTCAGCCCCTCTGTTTCAGCCCCTCTGTTTCACCCCCTCTGTTTCAGACCCTCTGTTTCTCGCACTCTGTTTCTCGCCCTCTGTTTCTCGCCCTCTGTTTCTCGCCCTCTGTTTCTCGCCCTCTGTTTCAAAACCTCTGTTTCTCGCCCTCTGTTCCTCGCCTCTCTGTTTCAGCCCCTCTGTTTCAGCCCCTCTGTTTCTCGCCCTCTGGTTCTCGCCCACTGTTTCTCGCCCTCTGTTTCTCTCCCTCTGTTTCAGCCCCTCTGTTTCAGCCTCTCTGTTACAGCCTCTCTGTTACAGCCACTCTGTTTCAGCCCGTCTGTTTCAGCCCCTCTGTTTCATCCCCTCTGTTTCAGCCCCTCAGTTTCAGCCCCTCTGTTTCTCGCCCTCTGTTTCTCGCCCTCTGTGTCAGCCTCTCTGTTTCAGCCCCTCTGTTTCAGCCCCTCTGTTTCTCGCCCTCTGTTTCAGCCCCTCTGTTTCTCGCTTTCTGTTTCTCGCCCTCTGTTTCGCGCCCTCTATTTCAGCCCCTCTGTTTCAGCCCCTCTGTTTCAGCCCCTCTGTTTCTCGCCCTCTGTTTCAGGACCTCTGTTTCAGCCCCTCTGTTTCAGCCCCTCTGTTTAAGCCTCGCTGTTTCTCGCCCTCTGTTTCAGCCCCTCTGTTTCAGTACCTCTGTTTCAGCCCCTCTGTTTCAGCCCGTCTGATTTAGCCCCTCTGTTTCAGCACTCTGTTTCAGCCCCTCTGTTTCTCGCCCTCTGTTTCTCGCCATCTGTTTCTCGCCCTCTGTTTCAGCTCCTCTGTTTCAGCCCCTCTGTTTCAGCCCCTCTGTTTCAGCCCCTCTGTTTCTCGCCCTCTGTTTCAGCCCCTCTGATTCAGCCCCTCGGTTTCAGCCCCTCTGTTTCAGCACCTCTGTTTCAGCCCCTCTGTATCTCGCCATCTGTTACTCGCCAGCTGTTTCTCGCCCTCTGTTTCTCGCCCTCAATTTCTCGCCATCTGTTTCAGCCGCTCTGTTTCTCGCCCTCTGTTTCTCGCCCTCTGCTTCTCGCCCTCTGTTTCAGCCCCTCTGTTTCAGCCCCTCTGTTTCAACCCCTCTGTTTCTCGCCCTCTGTTTCAGCCCCTCTGTTTCAGCCCCGCTTTTTCAGCCCCTCTGTTTCAGCCCCTCTGTTTCAGCCCCTCTGTTTCTCGCACTCTGTTTCTGCCCCTCTGTTTCTCCCTCTCTGTTTCAGCCCCTCTTTTTCTCGGCCTCTGTTTCAGCCCCGCTGTTTCAGCCCCTCTGTTTCAGCCCCTCTGTTTCAGCCCCTCTGTTTCTCGCCCTCTGTTTCTCGCCCTCTGTTTCTCGCTTTCTGTTTCTCGCCCTCTGTTTCGCGCCCTCTGTTTCAGCCCCTCTGTTTCAGCCCCTCTGTTTCAGCCTCTCTGTTTCTCGCCCTCTGTTTCAGGACCTCTGTTTCAGCCCCTCTGTTTCAGCCCCTCTGTTTCAGCCCCGCTGTTTCTCGCCCTCTGTTTCAGCCCCTCTGTGTCAGTACCTCTGTTTCAGCCCCTCTGTTTCAGCCCGTCTGTTTCAGCCCCTCTGTTTCAGCCACTCTGTTTCAGCCCCTCTGTTTCTCGCCCTCTGTTTCTCGCCATCTGTTTCTCGCCTCTGTTTCAGCCCCTCTGTTTCAGCCCCTCTGTTTCAGCCCCTCTGTTTCAGCCCCTCTGTTTCTCGCCCTCTGTTTCAGCCCCTCTGTTTCAGCCCCTCTGTTTCAGCCCCTCTGTTTCTCGCCCTCTGTTTCAGCCCCTCTGTTTCAGTACCTCTGTTTCAGCCCCTCTGTTTCAGCCCGTCTGTTTCAGCCCCTGTGTTTCAGCCACTATGTTTCAGCCCCATTGTTTCTCGCCCTCTGTTTCTCGCCCTCTGTTTCTCGCCCTCTGTTTCAGCCCCTCTGTTATAGCCCCTCTGTTTCAGCCCCTCTGTTTCAGCCCCTCTGTTTCAGCCCCTCTGTTTCTCGCCCTCTGTTTCTCGCCCTCTGTTTCTCGCTTTCTGTTTCTCGCCCTCTGTTTCGCGCCCTCTGTTTCAGCCCCTCTGTTTCAGCCCCTCTGTTTCAGCCTCTCTGTTTCTCGCCCTCTGTTTCAGGACCTCTGTTTCAGCCCCTCTGTTTCAGCCCCTCTGTTTCAGCCCCGTAGTTTCTCGCCCTCTGTTTCAGCCCCTCTGTGTCAGTACCTCTGTTTCAGCCCCTCTGTTTCAGCCCGTCTGTTTCAGCCCCTCTGTTTCAGCCACTCTGTTTCAGCCCCTCTGTTTCTCGCCCTCTGTTTCTCGCCATCTGTTTCTCGCCTCTGTTTCAGCCCCGCTGTTTCAGCCCCTCTATTTCAGCCCCTCTGTTTCAGCCCCTCTGTTTCTTGCCCTCTGTTTCAGCCCCTCTGTTTCAGCCCCTCTGTTTCAGCCCCTCTGTTTCTCGCCCTCTGTTTCAGCCCCTCTGTTTCAGTACCTCTGTTTCAGCCCCTCTGTTTCAGCCCGTCTGTTTCAGCCCCTGTATTTCAGCCACTCTGTTTCAGCCCCATTGTTTCTCGCCCTCTGTTTCTCGCCCTCTGTTTCTCGCCCTCTGTTTCAGCCCCTCTGTTTTAGCCCCTCTGTTTCAGCCCCTCTGTTTCAGCCCCTCTGTTTCAGCCCCACTGTTTCTCGCCCTCTGTTTCATCCCCTCTGTTTCAGCCCCTTTGTTTCAGCCCCTCTGTTTCAGCCCCTCTGTTTCAGCACCTCTGTTTCAGCCCCTCTGTTTCTCGCCATCTGTTACTCGCCAGCTGTTTCTCGCCCTCTGTTTCTCGCCCTCAATTTCTCGCCATCTGTTTCAGCCCCTCTGTTTCTCGCCCTCTGTTTCTCGCCCTCTGATTCTCGCCCTCTGTTTCAGCCCCTCTGTTTCAGCCCCCCTGTTTCAGCCCCTCTGTTTCTCGCCCTCTGTTTCAGCCCCTCTGTTTCAGCCCAACATTTTCAGCCCCTCTGTTTCAGCCCCTCTGTTTCAGTCCCTCTGTTTCAGCCCCTCTGTTTCTCGCACTCTGTTTTAGCCACTCTGTTTCTCCCTCTCTGTTTCAGCCCCTCTGTTTCTCGCACTCTGTTTCAGCCCCGCTGTTTCGGCCCCTCTGTTTCTCGCCCTCTGTTTCAGCCCCTCTGTTTCAGCCCCTCTGTTTCACCCCCTCTGTTTCAGCCCCTCGGTTTCTCGCACTCTGTTTCTCGCCCTCTGTTTCAAAACCTCTGTTTCTCGCCCTCTGTTTCTCGCCCTCTGTTTCAAAACCTCTGTTTCTCGCCCTCTGTTCCTCGCCCTCTGTTTCAGCCCCTCTGTTTCAGCCCCTCTGTTTCTCGCCCTCTGGTTCTCGCCCACCGTTTCTCGCCCTCTGTTTCTCTCCCTCTGTTTCAGCCCCTCTGTTTCAGCCTCTCGGTTACAGCCACTCTGTTTCAGCCACGCTGTTTCAGCCCCTCTTTTTCAGCCCCTCTGTTTCAGCCCCTCAGTTTCAGCTCCTCTGTTTCTCGCCCTCTGTTTCAGCCCGTCGGTTTCAGCCCCTCTGTTTCATCCCCTCTGTTTCAGCCCCTCTGTTTCAGCCCCTCTGTTTCTCGCCCTCTGTTTCTCGCCCTCTGTGTCAGCCTCTCTGTTTCAGCCCCTCTGTTTCAGCCCCTCTGTTTCTCGCCCTCTGTTTCTCGCCCTCTGTTTCTCGCTTTCTGTTTCTCGCCCTCTGTTTCGCGCCCTCTGTTTCAGCCCCTCTGTTTCATCCCCTCTGTTTCAGCCCCTCTGTTTCTCGCCCTCTGTTTCAGGACCTCTGTTTCAGCCCCTCTGTTTCAGCCCCTCTGTTTAAGCCTCGCTGTTTCTCGCCCTCTGTTTCAGCCCCTCTGTTTCAGTACCTCTGTTTCAGCCCCTCTGTTTCAGCCCGTCTGATTCAGCCCCTCTGTTTCAGCACTCTGTTTCAGCCCCTCTGTTTCTCGCCCTCTGTTTCTCGCCATCTGTTTCTCGCCCTCTGTTTCAGCTCCTCTGTTTCAGCCCCACTGTTTCAGCCCCTCTGTTTCAGCCCCTCTGTTTCTCGCCCTCTGTTTCAGCCCCTCTGTTTCAGCCCCTCTGTTTCAGCCCCTCTGTTTCAGCACCTCTGTTTCAGCCCCTCTGTATCTCGCCATCTGTTACTCGCCAGCTGTTTCTCGCCCTCTGTTTCTCGCCCTCAATTTCTCGCCATCTGTTTCAGCCGCTCTGTTTCTCGCCCTCTGTTTCTCGCCCTCTGCTTCTCGCCCTCTGTTTCAGCCCCTCTGTTTCAGCCCCTCTGTTTCAGCCCCTCTGTTTCTCGCCCTCTGTTTCAGCCCCTCTGTTTCAGCCCCTCTTTTTCAGCCCCTCTGTTTCAGCCCCTCTGTTTCAGCCCCTCTGTTTCAGCCCCTCTGTTTCTCGCACTCTGTTTCTGCCCCTCTGTTTCTCCCTCTCTGTTTCAGCCCCTCTTTTTCTCGGCCTCTGTTTCAGCCCCGCTGTTTCAGCCCCTCTGTTTCAGCCCCTCTGTTTCAGCCCCTCTGTTTCTCGCCCTCTGTTTCTCGCCCTCTGTTTCTCGCTTTCTGTTTCTCGCCCTCAGTTTCGCGCCCTCTGTTTCAGCCCCTCTGTTTCAGCCCCTCTGTTTCAGCCTCTCTGTTTCTCGCCCTCTGTTTCAGGACCTCTGTTTCAGCCCCTCTGTTTCAGCCCCTCTGTTTCAGCCCCGCTGTTTCTCGCCCTCTGTTTCAGCCCCTCTGTTTCAGTACCTCTGTTTCAGCCCCTCTGTTTCAGCCCGTCTGTTTCATGCCCCTCTGTTTCAGCCACTCTGTTTCAGCCCCTCTGTTTCTCGCCCTCTGTTTCTCGCCATCTGTTTCTCGCCTCTGTTTCAGCCCCTCTGTTTCAGCCCCTCTGTTTCAGCCCCTCTGTTTCAGCCCCTCTGTTTCTCGCCCTCTGTTTCAGCCCCTCTGTTTCAGCCCCTCTGTTTCAGCCCCTCTGTTTCTCGCCCTCTGTTTCAGCCCCTCTGTTTCAGTACCTCTGTTTCAGCCCCTCTGTTTCAGCCCGTCTGTTTCAGCCCCTGTGTTTCAGCCACTCTGTTTCAGCCCCATTGTTTCTCGCCCTCTGTTTCTCGCCCTCTGTTTCTCGCCCTCTGTTTCAGCTCCTCTGTTTTAGCCCCTCTGTTTCAGCCCCTCTGTTTCAGCCCCTCTGTTTCAGCCCCACTGTTTCTCGCCCTCTGTTTCATCCCCTCTGTTTCAGCCCCTCTGTTTCAGCCCCTCTGTTTCAGCACCTCTGTTTCAGCCCCTCTGTTTCTCGCCATCTGTTACTCGCCAGCTGTTTCTCGCCCTCTGTTTCTCGCCCTCAATTTCTCGCCATCTGTTTCAGCCCCTCTGTTTCTCGCCCTCTGTTTCTCGCCCTCTGTTTCTCGCCCTCTGTTTCAGCCCATCTGTTTCAGCCCCTCTGTTTCAGCCCCTCTGTTTCTCGCCCTCTGTTTCAGACCCTCTGTTTCAGCCCCTCATTTTCAGCCCCTGTTTCAGCCCCTCTGTTTCAGTCCCTCTGTTTCAGCCCCTCTGTTTCTCGCACTCTGTTTCAGCCACTCTGTTTCTCCCTCTCTGTTTCAGCCCCTCTGTTTCTCGCACTCTGTTTCAGCCCCGCTGTTTCGGCCCCTCTGTTTCTCGCCCTCTGTTTCAGCCCCTCTGTTTCAGCCCCACTGTTTCACCCCCTCTGTTTCAGCACCTCTGTTACAGCCCCTCTGTTTTTCGCCACCTGTTTCTCGCCCTCTGTTTCTCGCACTCTGTTTCTCGCCCTCTGTTTCTCGCCCTCTGTTTCAAAACCTCTGTTTCTCGCCCTCTGTTTCTCGCCCTCTGTTTCAGCCCCTCTGTTTCAGCCCCTCTGTTTCTCGCCCTCTGGTTCTCGCCCACTGTTTCTCGCCCTCTGTTTCTCTCCCTCTGTTTCAGCCCCTCTGTTTCAGCCTCTCTGTTACAGCCACTCTGTTTCAGCCCCGCTGTTTCAGCCCCTCTTTTTCAGCCCCTCTGTTTCAGCCCCTCAGTTTCAGCTCCTCTGTTTCTCGCCCTCTGTTTCAGCCCGTCTGTTTCAGCCCCTCTGTTTCAACCCCTCTGTTTCAGCCCATCTGTTTCAACCCCTCTGTTTCAGCCCCTCTGTTTCAGCCCCTCTGTTTCTCGCCCTCTGTTTCTCGCCCTCTGTGTCAGCCCCTCTGTTTCAGCCCCTATGTTTCAGTCCCTCTGTTTCTCGCCCTCTGTTTCTCGCCCTCTGTTTCTCGCTTTCTGTTTCTCGCCCTCTGTTTCGCGCCCTCTGTTTCAGCCCCTCTGTTTCACCCCCTCTGTTTCAGCCTCTCTGTTTCTCGCCCTCTGTTTCAAGACCTCTGTTTCAGCCCCTCTGTTTCAGCCCCTCTGTTTCAGCCCCGTAGTTTCTCGCCCTCTGTTTCAGCCCCTCTGTGTCAGTACCTCTGTTTCAGCCCCTCTGTTTCAGCCCGTCTGTTTCAGCCCCTCTGTTTCAGCCACTCTGTTTCAGCCCCTCTGTTTCTCGCCCTCTGTTTCTCGCCATCTGTTTCTCGCCTCTGTTTCAGCCCCGCTGTTTCAGCCCCTCTGTTTCAGCCCCTCTGTTTCAGCCCCTCTGTTTCTTGCCCTCTGTTTCAGCCCCTCTGTTTCAGCCCCTCTGTTTCAGCCCCTCTGTTTCTCGCCCTCTGTTTCAGCCCCTCTGTTTCAGTACCTCTGTTTCAGCCCCTCTGTTTCAGCCCGTCTGTTTCAGCCCCTGTGTTTCAGCCACTCTGTTTCAGCCCCATTGTTTCTCGCCCTCTGTTTCTCGCCCTCTGTTTCTCGCCCTCTGTTTCAGCCCCTCTTTTTTAGCCCCTCTGTTTCAGCCCCTCTGTTTAAGTCCCTCTGTTTCAGCCCCACTGTTTCTCGCCCTCTGTTTCATCCCCTCTGTTTCAGCCCCTCTGTTTCAGCCCCTCTGTTTCAGCCCCTCTGTTTCAGCACCTCTGTTTCAGCCCCTCTGTTTCTCGCCATCTGTTACTCGCCAGCTGTTTCTCGCCCTCTGTTTCTCGCCCTCAATTTCTCGCCATCTGTTTCAGCCCCTCTGTTTCTCGCCCTCTGTTTCTCGCCCTCTGTTTCTCGCCCTCTGTTTCAGCCCCTCTGTTTCAGCCCCCCTGTTTCAGCCCCTCTGTTTCTCGCCCTCTGTTTCAGCCCCTCTGTTTCAGCCCCTCATTTTCAGCCCCTCTGTTTCAGCCCCTCTGTTTCAGTCCCTCTGTTTCAGCCCCTCTGTTTCTCGCACTCTGTTTCAGCCACTCTGTTTCTCCCTCTCTGTTTCAGCCCCTCTGTTTCTCGCACTCTGTTTCAGCCCCGCTGTTTCGGCCCCTCTGTTTCTCGCCCTCTGTTTAGGCCCCTCTGTTTCAGCCCCTCTGTTTCACCCCCTCTGTTTCAGACCCTCTGTTTCTCGCACTCTGTTTCTCGCCCTCTGTTTCTCGCCCTCTGTTTCTCGCCCTCTGTTTCTCGCCCTCTGTTTCAAAACCTCTGTTTCTCGCCCTCTGTTCCTCGCCCTCTGTTTCAGCCCCTCTGTTTCAGCCCCTCTGTTTCTCGCCCTCTGGTTCTCGCCCACTGTTTCTCGCCCTCTGTTTCTCTCCCTCTGTTTCAGCCCCTCTGTTTCAGCCTCTCTGTTACAGCCACTCTGTTTCAGCCACGCTGTTTCAGCCCCTCTTTTTCAGCCCCTCTGTTTCAGCCCCTCAGTTTCAGCTCCTCTGTTTCTCGCCCTCTGTTTCAGCCCGTCTGTTTCAGCCCCTCTGTTTCATCCCCTCTGTTTCAGCCCCTCTGTTTCAGCCCCTCTGTTTCTCGCCCTCTGTTTCTCGCCCTCTGTGTCAGCCTCTCTGCTTCAGCCCCTCTGTTTCAGCCCCTCTGTTTCTCGCCCTCTGTTTCTCGCCCTCTGTTTCTCGCTTTCTGTTTCTCGCCCTCTGTTTCGCGCCCTCTGTTTCAGCCCCTCTGTTTCAGCCCCTCTGTTTCAGCCCCTCTGTTTCTCGCCCTCTGTTTCAGGACCTCTGTTTCAGCCCCTCTGTTTCAGCCCCTCTGTTTAAGCCCCGCTGTTTCTCGCCCTCTGTTTCAGCCCCTCTGTTTCAGTACCTCTGTTTCAGCCCCTCTGTTTCAGCCCGTCTGATTCAGCCCCTCTGTTTCAGCACTCTGTTTCAGCCCCTCTGTTTCTCGCCCTCTGTTTCTCGCCATCTGTTTCTCGCCCTCTGTTTCAGCTCCTCTGTTTCAGCCCCTCTGTTTCAGCCCCTCTGTTTCAGCCCCTCTGTTTCTCGCCCTCTGTTTCAGCCCCTCTGTTTCAGCCCCTCTGTTTCAGCCCCTCTGTTTCAGCACCTCTGTTTCAGCCCCTCTGTATCTCGCCATCTGTTACTCGCCAGCTGTTTCTCGCCCTCTGTTTCTCGCCCTCAATTTCTCGCCATCTGTTTCAGCCGCTCTGTTTCTCGCCCTCTGTTTCTCGCCCTCTGCTTCTCGCCCTCTGTTTCAGCCCCTCTGTTTCAGCCCCTCTGTTTCAGCCCCTCTGTTTCTCGCCCTCTGTTTCAGCCCCTCTGTTTCAGCCCCTCTTTTTCAGCCCCTCTGTTTCAGCCCCTCTGTTTCAGCCCCTCTGTTTCAGCCCCTCTGTTTCTCGCACTCTGTTTCTGCCCCTCTGTTTCTCCCTCTCTGTTTCAGCCCCTCTTTTTCTCGGCCTCTGTTTCAGCCCCGCTGTTTCAGCCCCTCTGTTTCAGCCCCTCTGTTTCAGCCCCTCTGTTTCTCGCCCTCTGTTTCTCGCCCTCTGTTTCTCACTTTCTGTTTCTCGCCCTCTGTTTCGCGCCCTCTGTTTCAGCCCCTCTGTTTCAGCCCCTCTGTTTCAGCCTCTCTGTTTCTCGCCCTCAGTTTCAGGACCTCTGTTTCAGCCCCTCTGTTTCAGCCCCTCTGTTTCAGCCCCGCTGTTTCTCGCCCTCTGTTTCAGCCCCTCTGTGTCAGTACCTCTGTTTCAGCCCCTCTGTTTCAGCCCGTCTGATTCAGCCCCTCTGTTTCAGCACTCTGTTTCAGCCCCTCTGTTTCTCGCCCTCTGTTTCTCGCCATCTGTTTCTCGCCTCTGTTTCAGCCCCACTGTTAAAGCCCCTCTGTTTCAGCCCCTCTGTTTCAGCCCCTCTGTTTCTCGCCCTCTGTTTCAGCCCCTCTGTTTCAGCCCCTCTGTTTCAGCCCCTCTGTTTCTCGCCCTCTGTTTCAGCCCCTCTGTTTCAGTACCTCTGTTTCAGCCCCTCTGTTTCAGCCCGTCTGTTTCAGCCCCTGTGTTTCAGCCACTCTGTTTCAGCCCCATTGTTTCTCGCCCTCTGTTTCTCGCCCTCTGTTTCTCGCCCTCTGTTTCAGCCCCTCTGTTTTAGCCCCATTGTTTCAGCCCCTCTGTTTCAGCCCCTCTGTTTCAGCCCCACTGTTTCTCGCCCTCTGTTTCATCCCCGCTGTTTCAGCCCCTCTGTTTCAGCCCCTCTGTTTCAGCGCCTCTGTTTCAGCCCCTCTGTTTCTCGCCATCTGTTACTCGCCAGCTGTTTCTCGCCCTCTGTTTCTCGCCCTCAATTTCTCGCCATCTGTTTCAGCCCCTCTGTTTCTCGCCCTCTGTTTCTCGCCCTCTGTTTCTCGCCCTCTGTTTCAGCCCCTCTGTTTCAGCCCCTCTGTTTCAGCCCCTCTGTTTCTCGCCCTCTGTTTCAGCCCCTCTGTTTCAGCGCCTCATTTTCAGCCCCTCTGTTTCAGCCCCTCTGTTTCAGTCCCTCTGTTTCAGCCCCTCTGTTTCTCGCACTCTGTTTCAGCCACTCTGTTTCTCCCTCTCTGTTTCAGCCCCTCTGTTTCTCGCACTCTGTTTCAGCCCCGCTGTTTCGGCCCCTCTGTTTCTCGCCCTCTGTTTCAGCCCCTCTGTTTCAGCCCCACTGTTTCACCACCTCTGTTTCAGCACCTCTGTTTCAGCCCCTCTGTTTTTCGCCCTCTGTTTCTCGCCCTCTGTTTCTCGCCCTCTGTTTCTCGCCCTCTGTTTCTCGCCCTCTGTTTCTCGCCCTCTGTTTCTCGCCCTCTGTTTCTCGCCCTCTGTTTCTCGCCCACTGTTTCAAAACCTCTGTTTCTCGCCCTCTGTTTCTCGCCCTCTGTTTCAGCCCCTCTGTTTCAGCCTCTCTGTTACAGCCACTCTGTTTCAGCCCCGCTGTTTCAGCCCCTCTTTTTCAGCCCCTCTGTTTCAGCCCCTCAGTTTCAGCTCCTCTGTTTCTCGCCCTCTGTTTCAGCCCGTCTGTTTCAGCCCCTCTGTTTCAACCCCTCTGTTTCAGCCCATCTGTTTCAACCCCTCTGTTTCAGCCCCTCTGTTTCAGCCCCTCTGTTTCTCGCCCTCTGTTTCTCGCCCTCTGTGTCAGCCCCTCTGTTTCAGCCCCTATGTTTCAGCCCCTCTGTTTCTCGCCCTCTGTTTCTCGCCCTCTGTTTCTCGCTTTCTGTTTCTCGCCCTCTGTTTCGCGCCCTCTGTTTCAGCCCCTCTGTTTCAGCCCCTCTGTTTCAGCCTCTCTGTTTCTCGCCCTCTGTTTCAGGACCTCTGTTTCAGCCCCTCTGTTTCAGCCCCTCTGTTTCAGCCCCGTAGTTTCTCGCCCTCTGTTTCAGCCCCTCTGTGTCAGTACCTCTGTTTCAGCCCCTCTGTTTCAGCCCGTCTGTTTCAGCCCCTCTGTTTCAGCCACTCTGTTTCAGCCCCTCTGTTTCTCGCCCTCTGTTTCTCGCCATCTGTTTCTCGCCTCTGTTTCAGCCCCTCTGTTTCAGCCCCTCTGTTTCAGCCCCTCTGTTTCAGCCCCTCTGTTTCTTGCCCTCTGTTTCAGCCCCTCTGTTTCAGCCCCTCTGTTTCAGCCCCTCTGTTTCTCGCCCTCTGTTTCTGCCCCTCTGTTTCAGTACCTCTGTTTCAGCCCCTCTGTTTCAGCCCGTCTGTTTCAGCCCCTGTGTTTCAGCCACTCTGTTTCAGCCCCATTGTTTCTCGCCCTCTGTTTCTCGCCCTCTGTTTCTCGCCCTCTGTTTCAGCCCGACTTTTTTAGCCCCTCTGTTTCAGCCCCTCTGTTTAAGCCCCTCTGTTTCAGCCCCACTGTTTCTCGCCCTCTGTTTCATCCCCTCTGTTTCAGCCCCTCTGTTTCAGCCCCTCTGTTTCAGCCCCTCTGTTTCAGCACCTCTGTTTCAGCCCCTCTGTTTCTCGCCATCTGTTACTCGCCAGCTGTTTCTCGCCCTCTGTTTCTCGCCCTCAATTTCTCGCCATCTGTTTCAGCCCCTCTGTTTCTCGCCCTCTGTTTCTCGCCCTCTGTTTCTCGCCCTCTGTTTCAGCCCCTCTGTTTCAGCCCCCCTGTTTCAGCCCCTCTGTTTCTCGCCCTCTGTTTCAGCCCCTCTGTTTCAGCCCCTCATTTTCAGCCCCTCTGTTTCAGCCCCTCTGTTTCAGTCCCTCTGTTTCAGCCCCTCTGTTTCTCGCACTCTGTTGCAGCCACTCTGTTTCTCCCTCTCTGTTTCAGCCCCTCTGTTTCTCGCACTCTGTTTCAGCCCCGCTGTTTCGGCCCCTCTGTTTCTCGCCCTCTGTTTCAGCCCCTCTGTTTCAGCCCCTCTGTTTCACCCCCTCTGTTTCAGCCCCTCTGTTTCTCGCACTCTGTTTCTCGCCCTCTGTTTCTCGCCCTCTGTTTCTCGCCCTCTGTTTCAAAACCTCTGTTTCTCGCCCTCTGCTCCTCGCCCTCTGTTTCAGCCCCTCTGTTTCAGCCCCTCTGTTTCTCGCCCTCTGGTTCTCGCCCACTGTTTCTCGCCCTCTGTTTCTCTCCCTCTGTTTCAGCCCCTCTGTTTCAGCCTCTCTGTTACAGCCACTCTGTTTCAGCCACGCTGTTTCAGCCCCTCTTTTTCAGCCCCTCTGTTTCAGCCCCTCAGTTTCAGCTCCTCTGTTTCTCGCCCTCTGTTTCAGCCCGTCTGTTTCAGCCCCTCTGTTTCATCCCCTCTGTTTCAGCCCCTCTGTTTCAGCCCCTCTGTTTCTCGCCCTCTGTTTCTCGCCCTCTGTGTCAGCCTCTCTGCTTCAGCCCCTCTGTTTCAGCCCCTCTGTTTCTCGCCCTCTGTTTCTCGCCCTCTGTTTCTCGCTTTCTGTTTCTCGCCCTCTGTTTCGCGCCCTCTGTTTCAGCCCCTCTGTTTCAGCCCCTCTGTTTCAGCCCCTCTGTTTCTCGCCCTCTGTTTCAGGACCTCTGTTTCAGCCCCTCTGTTTCAGCCCCTCTGTTTAAGCCCCGCTGTTTCTCGCCCTCTGTTTCAGCCCCTCTGTTTCAGTACCTCTGTTTCAGCCCCTCTGTTTCAGCCCGTCTGATTCAGCCCCTCTGTTTCAGCACTCTGTTTCAGCCCCTCTGTTTCTCGCCCTCTGTTTCTCGCCATCTGTTTCTCGCCCTCTGTTTCAGCTCCTCTGTTTCAGCCCCTCTGTTTCAGCCCCTCTGTTTCAGCCCCTCTGTTTCTCGCCCTCTGTTTCAGCCCCTCTGTTTCAGCCCCTCTGTTTCAGCCCCTCTGTTTCAGCACCTCTGTTTCAGCCCCTCTGTATCTCGCCATCTGTTACTCGCCAGCTGTTTCTCGCCCTCTGTTTCTCGCCCTCAATTTCTCGCCATCTGTTTCAGCCGCTCTGTTTCTCGCCCTCTGTTTCTCGCCCTCTGCTTCTCGCCCTCTGTTTCAGCCCCTCTGTTTCAGCCCCTCTGTTTCAGCCCCTCTGTTTCTCGCCCTCTGTTTCAGCCCCTCTGTTTCAGCCCCTCTTTTTCAGCCCCTCTGTTTCAGCCCCTCTGTTTCAGCCCCTCTGTTTCAGCCCCTCTGTTTCTCGCACTCTGTTTCTGCCCCTCTGTTTCTCCCTCTCTGTTTCAGCCCCTCTTTTTCTCGGCCTCTGTTTCAGCCCCGCTGTTTCAGCCCCTCTGTTTCAGCCCCTCTGTTTCTGCCCCTCTGTTTCTCGCCCTCTGTTTCTCGCCCTCTGTTTCTCGCTTTCTGTTTCTCGCCCTCTGTTTCGCGCCCTCTGTTTCAGCCCCTCTGTTTCAGCCCCTCTGTTTCAGCCTCTCTGTTTCTCGCCCTCTGTTTCAGGACCTCTGTTTCAGCCCCTCTGTTTCAGCCCCTCTGTTTCAGCCTCTCTGTTTCAGCCCCTCTGTGTCAGTACCTCTGTTTCAGCCCCTCTGTTTCAGCCCGTCTGATTCAGCCCCTCTGTTTCAGCACTCTGTTTCAGCCCCTCTGTTTCTCGCCCTCTGTTTCTCGCCATCTGTTTCTCGCCTCTGTTTCAGCCCCTCTGTTTCAGCCCCTCTGTTTCAGCCCCTCTGTTTCTCGCCCTCTGTTTCAGCCCCTCTGCTTCAGCCCCTCTGTTTCAGCCCCTCTGTTTCTCGCCCTCTGTTTCAGCCCCTCTGTTTCAGTACCTCTGTTTCAGCCCCTCTGTTTCAGCCCGTCTGTTTCAGCCCCTGGGTTTCAGCCACTCTGTTTCAGCCCCATTGTTTCTCGCCCTCTGTTTCTCGCCCTCTGTTTCTCGCCCTCTGTTTCAGCCCCTCTGTTTTAGCCCCTCTGTTTCAGCCCCTCTGTTTCAGCCCCTCTGTTTCAGCCCCACTGTTTCTCGCCCTCTGTTTCATCCCCTCTGTTTCAGCCCCTCTGTTTCAGCCCCTCTGTTTCAGCGCCTCTGTTTCAGCCCCTCTGTTTCTCGCCATCTGTTACTCGCCAGCTGTTTCTCGCCCTCTGTTTCTCGCCCTCAATTTCTCGCCATCTGTTTCAGCCCCTCTGTTTCTCGCCCTCTGTTTCTCGCCCTCTGTTTCTCGCCCAATGTTTCAGCCCCTCTGTTTCAGCCCCTCTGTTTCAGCCCCTCTGTTTCTCGCCCTCTGTTTCAGCCCCTCTGTTTCAGCGCCTCATTTTCAGCCCCTCTGTTTCAGCCCCTCTGTTTCAGTCCCTCTGTTTCAGCCCCTCTGTTTCTCGCACTCTGTTTCAGCCACTCTGTTTCTCCCTCTCTGTTTCAGCCCCTCTGTTTCTCGCACTCTGTTTCAGCCCCGCTGTTTCGGCCCCTCTGTTTCTCGCCCTCTGTTTCAGCCCCTCTGTTTCAGCCCCACTGTTTCACCACCTCTGTTTCAGCACCTCTGTTTCAGCCCCTCTGTTTTTCGCCCTCTGTTTCTCGCCCTCTGTTTCTCGCCCTCTGTTTCTCGCCCTCTGTTTCCCGCCCTCTGTTTCTCGCCCTCTCTTTCAAAACCTCTGTTTGTCGCCCTCTGTTTCTCGCCCTCTGTTTCAGCCCCTCTGTTTCAGCCCCTCTGTTTCTCGCCCTCTGGTTCTCGCCCACTGTTTCTCGCCCTCTGTTTCTCTCCCTCTGTTTCAGCCCCTCTGTTTCAGCCTCTCTGTTACAGCCACTCTGTTTCAGCCCCGCTGTTTCAGCCCCTCTTTTTCAGCCCCTCTGTTTCAGCCCCTCAGTTTCAGCTCCTCTGTTTCTCGCCCTCTGTTTCAGCCCGTCTGTTTCAGCCCCTCTGTTTCAACCCCTCTGTTTCAGCCCCTTTGTTTCTCGCCCTCTGTTTCTCGCCCTCTGTTTCTCGCCCTCTGTGTCAGCCTCTCTGTTTCAGCCCCGCTGTTTCTCGCCCTCTGTTTCAGCCCCTCTGTGTCAGTACCTCTGTTTCAGCCCCTCTGTTTCAGCCCGTCTGATTCAGCCCCTCTGTTTCAGCACTCTGTTTCAGCCCCTCTGTTTCTCGCCCTCTGTTTCTCGCCATCTGTTTCTCGCCTCTGTTTCAGCCCCTCTGTTTCAGCCCCTCTGTTTCAGCCCCTCTGTTTCAGCCCCTCTGTTTCTCGCCCTCTGTTTCAGCCCCTCTGTTTCAGCCCCTCTGTTTCAGCCCCTCTGTTTCTCGCCCTCTGTTTCAGCCCCTCTGTTTCAGTACCTCTGTTTCAGCCCCTCTGTTTCAGCCCGTCTGTTTCAGCCCCTGTGTTTCAGCCACTCTGTTTCAGCCCCATTGTTTCTCGCCCTCTGTTTCTCGCCCTCTGTTTCTCGCCCTCTGTTTCAGCCCCTCTGTTTTAGCCCCACTGTTTCAGCCCCTCTGTTTCAGCCCCTCTGTTTCAGCCCCACTGTTTCTCGCCCTCTGTTTCATCCCCTCTGTTTCAGCCCCTCTGTTTCAGCCCCTCTGTTTCAGCGCCTCTGTTTCAGCCCCTCTGTTTCTCGCCATCTGTTACTCGCCAGCTGTTTCTCGCCCTCTGTTTCTCGCCCTCAATTTCTCGCCATCTGTTTCAGCCCCTCTGTTTCTCGCCCTCTGTTTCTCGCCCTCTGTTTCAGCCCCTCTGTTTCAGCCCCTCTGTTTCAGCCCCTCTGTTTCTCGCCCTCTGTTTCAGCCCCTCTGTTTCAGCGCCTCATTTTCAGCCCCTCTGTTTCAGCCCCTCTGTTTCAGTCCCTCTGTTTCAGCCCCTCTGTTTCTCGCACTCTGTTTCAGCCACTCTGTTTCTCCCTCTCTGTTTCAGCCCCTCTGTTTCTCGCACTCTGTTTCAGCCCCGCTGTTTCGGCCCCTCTGTTTCTCGCCCTCTGTTTCAGCCCCTCTGTTTCAGCCCCACTGTTTCACCACCTCTGTTTCAGCACCTCTGTTTCAGCCCCTCTGTTTTTCGCCCTCTGTTTCTCGCCCTCTGTTTCTCGCCCTCTGTTTCTCGCCCTCTGTTTCTCACCCTCTGTTTCTCGCCCTCTGTTTTAAAACCTCTGTTTCTCGCCCTCTGTTTCAGCCCCTCTGTTTCAGCCTCTCTGTTACAGCCACTCTGTTTCAGCCCCGCTGTTTCAGCCCCTCTTTTTCAGCCCCTCTGTTTCAGCCCCTCAGTTTCAGCTCCTCTGTTTCTCGCCCTCTGTTTCAGCCCGTCTGTTTCAGCCCCTCTGTTTCAACCCCTCTGTTTCAGCCCATCTGTTTCAACCCCTCTGTTTCAGCCCCTCTGTTTCAGCCCCTCTGTTTCTCGCCCTCTGTTTCTCGCCCTCTGTGTCAGCCCCTCTGTTTCAGCCCCTATGTTTCAGCCCCTCTGTTTCTCGCCCTCTGTTTCTCGCCCTCTGTTTCTCGCTTTCTGTTTCTCGCCCTCTGTTTCGCGCCCTCTGTTTCAGCCCCTCTGTTTCAGCCCCTCTGTTTCAGCCTCTCTGTTTCTCGCCCTCTGTTTCAGGACCTCTGTTTCAGCCCCTCTGTTTCAGCCCCTCTGTTTCAGCCCCGTAGTTTCTCGCCCTCTGTTTCAGCCCCTCTGTGTCAGTACCTCTGTTTCAGCCCCTCTGTTTCAGCCCGTCTGTTTCAGCCCCTCTGTTTCAGCCACTCTGTTTCAGCCCCTCTGTTTCTCGACCTCTGTTTCTCGCCATCTGTTTCTCGCCTCTGTTTCAGCCCCTCTGTTTCAGCCCCTCTGTTTCAGCCCCTCTGTTTCAGCCCCTCTCTTTCTTGCCCTCTGTTTCAGCCCCTCTGTTTCAGCCCCTCTGTTTCAGCCCCTCTGTTTCTCGCCCTCTGTTTCAGCCCCTCTGTTTCAGTACCTCTGTTTCAGCCCCTCTGTTTCAGCCCGTCTGTTTCAGCCCCTGTGTTTCAGCCACTCTGTTTCAGCCCCATTGTTTCTCGCCCTCTGTTTCTCGCCCTCTGTTTCTCGCCCTCTGTTTCAGCCCCTCTTTTTTAGCCCCTCTGTTTCAGCCCCTCTGTTTAAGCCCCTCTGTTTCAGCCCCACTGTTTCTCGCCCTCTGTTTCATCCCCTCTGTTTCAGCCCCTCTGTTTCAGCCCCTCTGTTTCAGCCCCTCTGTTTCAGCACCTCTGTTTCAGCCCCTCTGTTTCTCGCCATCTGTTACTCGCCAGCTGTTTCTCGCCCTCTGTTTCTCGCCCTCAATTTCTCGCCATCTGTTTCAGCCCCTCTGTTTCTCGCCCTCTGTTTCTCGCCCTCTGTTTCTCGCCCTCTGTTTCAGCCCCTCTGTTTCAGCCCCCCTGTTTCAGCCCCTCTGTTTCTCGCCCTCTGTTTCAGCCCCTCTGTTTCAGCCCCTCATTTTCAGCCCCTCTGTTTCAGCCCCTCTGTTTCAGTCCCTCTGTTTCAGCCCCTCTGTTTCTCGCACTCTGTTGCAGCCACTCTGTTTCTCCCTCTCTGTTTCAGCCCCTCTGTTTCTCGCACTCTGTTTCAGCCCCGCTGTTTCGGCCCCTCTGTTTCTCGCCCTCTGTTTCAGCCCCTCTGTTTCAGCCCCTCTGTTTCACCCCCTCTGTTTCAGCCCCTCTGTTTCTCGCACTCTGTTTCTCGCCCTCTGTTTCTCGCCCTCTGTTTCTCGCCCTCTGTTTCAAAACCTCTGTTTCTCGCCCTCTGTTCCTCGCCCTCTGTTTCAGCCCCTCTGTTTCAGCCCCTCTGTTTCTCGCCCTCTGGTTCTCGCCCACTGTTTCTCGCCCTCTGTTTCTCTCCCTCTGTTTCAGCCCCTCTGTTTCAGCCTCTCTGTTACAGCCACTCTGTTTCAGCCACGCTGTTTCAGCCCCTCTTTTTCAGCCCCTCTGTTTCAGCCCCTCAGTTTCAGCTCCTCTGTATCTCGCCCTCTGTTTCAGCCCGTCTGTTTCAGCCCCTCTGTTTCATCCCCTCTGTTTCAGCCCCTCTGTTTCAGCCCCTCTGTTTCTCGCCCTCTGTTTCTCGCCCTCTGTGTCAGCCTCTCTGCTTCAGCCCCTCTGTTTCAGCCCCTCTGTTTCTCGCCCTCTGTTTCTCGCCCTCTGTTTCTCGCTTTCTGTTTCTCGCCCTCTGTTTCGCGCCCTCTGTTTCAGCCCCTCTGTTTCAGCCCCTCTGTTTCAGCCCCTCTGTTTCTCGCCCTCTGTTTCAGGACCTCTGTTTCAGCCCCTCTGTTTCAGCCCCTCTGTTTATGCCCCGCTGTTTCTCGCCCTCTGTTTCAGCCCCTCTGTTTCAGTACCTCTGTTTCAGCCCCTCTGTTTCAGCCCGTCTGATTCAGCCCCTCTGTTTCAGCACTCTGTTTCAGCCCCTCTGTTTCTCGCCCTCTGTTTCTCGCCATCTGTTTCTCGCCCTCTGTTTCAGCTCCTCTGTTTCAGCCCCTCTGTTTCAGCCCCTCTGTTTCAGCCCCTCTGTTTCTCGCCCTCTGTTTCAGCCCCTCTGTTTCAGCCCCTCTGTTTCAGCCCCTCTGTTTCAGCACCTCTGTTTCAGCCCCTCTGTATCTCGCCATCTGTTACTCGCCAGCTGTTTCTCGCCCTCTGTTTCTCGCCCTCAATTTCTCGCCATCTGTTTCAGCCGCTCTGCTTCTCGCCCTCTGTTTCTCGCCCTCTGCTTCTCGCCCTCTGTTTCAGCCCCTCTGTTTCAGCCCCTCTGTTTCAGCCCCTCTGTTTCTCGCCCTCTGTTTCAGCCCCTCTGTTTCAGCCCCTCTTTTTCAGCCCCTCTGTTTCAGCCCCTCTGTTTCAGCCCCTCTGTTTCAGCCCCTCTGTTTCTCGCACTCTGTTTCTGCCCCTCTGTTTCTCCCTCTCTGTTTCAGCCCCTCTTTTTCTCGGCCTCTGTTTCAGCCCCGCTGTTTCAGCCCCTCTGTTTCAGCCCCTCTGTTTCTGCCCCTCTGTTTCTCGCCCTCTGTTTCTCGCCCTCTGTTTCTCGCTTTCTGTTTCTCGCCCTCTGTTTCGCGCCCTCTGTTTCAGCCCCTCTGTTTCAGCCCCTCTGTTTCAGCCTCTCTGTTTCTCGCCCTCTGTTTCAGGACCTCTGTTTCAGCCCCTCTGTTTCAGCCCCTCTGTTTCAGCCCCGCTGTTTCTCGCCCTCTGTTTCAGCCCCTCTGTGTCAGTACCTCTGTTTCAGCCCCTCTGTTTCAGCCCGACTGATTCAGCCCCTCTGTTTCAGCACTCTGTTTCAGCCCCTCTGTTTCTCGCCCTCTGTTTCTCGCCATCTGTTTCTCGCCTCTGTTTCAGCCCCTCTGTTTCAGCCCCTCTGTTTCAGCCCCTCTGTTTCAGCCCCTCTGTTTCTCGCCCTCTGTTTCAGCCCCTCTGTTTCAGCCCCTCTGTTTCAGCCCCTCTGTTTCTCGCCCTCTGTTTCAGCCCCTCTGTTTCAGTACCTCTGTTTCAGCCCCTCTGTTTCAGCCCGTCTGTTTCAGCCCCTGGGTTTCAGCCACTCTGTTTCAGCCCCATTGTTTCTCGCCCTCTGTTTCTCGCCCTCTGTTTCTCGCCCTCTGTTTCAGCCCCTCTGTTTTAGCCCCTCTGTTTCAGCCCCTCTGTTTCAGCCCCTCTGTTTCAGCCCCACTGTTTCTCGCCCTCTGTTTCATCCCCTCTGTTTCAGCCCCTCTGTTTCAGCCCCTCTGTTTCAGCGCCTCTGTTTCAGCCCCTCTGTTTCTCGCCATCTGTTACTCGCCAGCTGTTTCTCGCCCTCTGTTTCTCGCCCTCAATTTCTCGCCATCTGTTTCAGCCCCTCTGTTTCTCGCCCTCTGTTTCTCGCCCTCTGTTTCTCGCCCTCTGTTTCAGCCCCTCTGTTTCAGCCCCTCTGTTTCAGCCCCTCTGTTTCTCGCCCTCTGTTTCAGCCCCTCTGTTTCAGCGCCTCATTTTCAGCCCCTCTGTTTCAGCCCCTCTGTTTCAGTCTCTCTGTTTCAGACCCTCTGTTTCTCGCACTCTGTTTCAGCCACTCTGTTTCTCCCTCTCTGTTTCAGCCCCTCTGTTTCTCGCACTCTGTTTCAGCCCCGCTGTTTCGGCCCCTCTGTTTCTCGCCCTCTGTTTCAGCCCCTCTGTTTCAGCCCCACTGTTTCACCACCTCTGTTTCAGCACCTCTGTTTCAGCCCCTCTGTTTTTCGCCCTCTGTTTCTCGCCCTCTGTTTCTCGCCCTCTGTTTCTCGCCCTCTGTTTCTCGCCCTCTGTTTCTCGCCCTCTGTTTCAAAACCTCTGTTTGTCGCCCTCTGTTTCTCGCCCTCTGTTTCAGCCCCTCTGTTTCAGCCCCTCTGTTTCTCGCCCTCTGGTTCTCGCCCACTGTTTCTCGCCCTCTGTTTCTCTCCCTCTGTTTCAGCCCCTCTGTTTCAGCCTCTCTGTTACAGCCACTCTGTTTCAGCCCCGCTGTTTCAGCCCCTCTTTTTCAGCCCCTCTCTTTCAGCCCCTCAGTTTCAGCTCCTCTGTTTCTCGCCCTCTGTTTCAGCCCGTCTGTTTCAGCCCCTCTGTTTCAACCCCTCTGTTTCAGCCCCTTTGTTTCTCGCCCTCTGTTTCTCGCCCTCTGTTTCTCGCCCTCTGTGTCAGCCTCTCTGTTTCAGCCCCTCTGTTTCAGCCCCTCTGTTTCTTGCCCTCTGTTTCTCGCCCTCTGTTTCTCGCTTTCTGTTTCTCGCCCTCTGTTTCGCGCCCTCTGTTTCAGCCCCTCTGTTTCAGCCCCTCTGTTTCAGCCCCTCTGTTTCTCGCCCTCTGTTTCAGGACCTCTGTTTCAGCCCCTCTGTTTCAGCCCCTCTGTTTCAGCCCCGCTGTTTCTCACCCTCTGTTTCAGCCCCTCTGTTTCAGTACCTCTGTTTCAGCCCCTCTGTTTCAGCCCGTCTGTTTCAGCCCCTCTGTTTCAGCCACTCTGTTTCAGCCCCTCTGTTTCTCGCCCTCTGTTTCTCGCCATCTGTTTTCTCGCCCTCTGTTTCAGCTCCTCTGTTTCAGCCCCTCTGTTTCAGCCCCTCTGTTTCAACCCCCCTGTTTCTCGCCCTCTGTTTCAGCCCCTCTGTTTCAGCCCCTCTGTTTCAGCCCCTTTGTTTCAGCACCTCTGTTTCAGCCCCTCTGTATCTCGCCATCTGTTACTCGCCAGCTGTTTCTCGCCCTCTGTTTCTCGCCCTCAATTTCTCGCCATCTGTTTCAGCCCCTCTGTTTCTCGCCCTCTGTTTCTCGCCCTCTGTTTCTCGCCCTCTGTTTCAGCCCCTCTGTTTCAGCCACTCTGTTTCAGCCCCTCTGTTTCTCGCCCTCTGTTTCAGCCCCTCTGTTTCATCCCCTCTTTTTCAGCCCCTCTGTTTCAGCCCCTCTGTTTCTCGCCCTCTGTTTCTCGCCCTCTGTTTCTCGCTTTCTGTTTCTCGCCCTCTGTTTCGCGCCCTCTGTTTCAGCCCCTCTGTTTCAGCCCCTCTGTTTCAGCCTCTCTGTTTCTCGCCCTCTGTTTCAGGACCTCTGTTTCAGCCCCTCTGTTTCAGCCCCTCTGTTTCAGCCCCGCTGTTTCTCGCCCTCTGTTTCAGCCCCTCTGTGTCAGTACCTCTGTTTCAGCCCCTCTGTTTCAGCCCGTCTGATTCAGCCCCTCTGTTTCAGCAGTCTGTTTCAGCCCCTCTGTTTCTCGCCCTCTGTTTCTCGCCATCTGTTTCTCGCCTCTGTTTCAGCCCCTCTGTTTCAGCCCCTCTGTTTCAGCCCCTCTGTTTCAGCCCCTCTGTTTCTCGCCCTCTGTTTCAGCCCCTCTGTTTCAGCCCCTCTGTTTGAGCCCCTCTGTTTCTCGCCCTCTGTTTCAGCCCCTCTGTTTCAGTACCTCTGTTTCAGCCCCTCTGTTTCAGCCCGTCTGTTTCAGCCCCTGTGTTTCAGCCACTCTGTTTCAGCCCCATTGTTTCTCGCCCTCTGTTTCTCGCCCTCTGTTTCAGCCTCTCTGTTTTAGCCCCTCTGTTTCAGCCCCTCTGTTTCAGCCCCTCTGTTTCAGCCCCACTGTTTCTCGCCCTCTGTTTCATCCCCTCTGTTTCAGCCCCTCTGTTTCAGCCCCTCTGTTTCAGCACCTCTGTTTCAGCCCCTCTGTTTCTCGCCATCTGTTACTCGCCAGCTGTTTCTCGCCCTCTGTTTCTCGCCCTCAATTTCTCGCCATCTGTTTCAGCCCCTCTGTTTCTCGCCCTCTGTTTCTCGCCCTCTGTTTCTCGCCCTCTGTTTCAGCCCCTCTGTTTCAGCCCCTCTGTTTCAGCCCCTCTGTTTCTCGCCCTCTGTTTCAGCCCCTCTGTTTCAGCCCCTCATTTTCAGCCCCTCTGTTTCAGCCCCTCTGTTTCAGTCCCTCTGTTTCAGCCCCTCTGTTTCTCGCACTCTGTTTCAGCCACTCTGTTTCTCCCTCTCTGTTTCAGCCCCTCTGTTTCTCGCACTCTGTTTCAGCCACGCTGTTTCGGCCCCTCTGTTTCTCGCCCTCTGTTTCAGCCCCTCTGTTTCAGCCCCACTGTTTCACCACCTCTGTTTCAGCACCTCTGTTTCAGCCCCTCTGTTTTTCGCCCTCTGTTTCTCGCCCTCTGTTTCTCGCCCTCTGTTTCTCGCCCTCTGTTTCTCGCCCTCTGTTTCAAAACCTCTGTTTCTCGCCCTCTGTTTCTCGCCCTCTGTTTCAGCCCCTCTGTTTCAGCCCCTCTGTTTCTCGCCCTCTGGTTCTCGCCCACTGTTTCTCGCCCTCTGTTTCTCTCCCTCTGTTTCAGCCCCTCTGTTTCAGCCTCTCTGTTACAGCCACTCTGTTTCAGCCCCGCTGTTTCAGCCCCTCTTTTTCAGCCCCTCTGTTTCAGCCCCTCAGTTTCAGCTCCTCTGTTTCTCGCCCTCTGTTTCAGCCCGTCTGTTTCAGCCCCTCTGTTTCAACCCCTCTGTTTCAGCCCCTCTGTTTCAGCCCCTCTGTTTCTCGCCCTCTGTTTCTCGCCCTCTGTGTCAGCCTCTCTGTTTCAGCCCCTCTGTTTCCGCCCCTCTGTTTCTCGCTTTCTGTTTCTCGCCCTCTGTTTCTCGCTTTCTGTTTCTCGCCCTCTGTTTCGCGCCCTCTGTTTCAGCCCCTCTGTTTCTCGCCCTCTGTTTCAGGACCTCTGTTTCAGCCCCTCTGTTTCAGCCCCTCTGTTTCAGCCCCGCTGTTTCTCGCCCTCTGTTTCAGCCCCTCTGTTTCAGTACCTCTGTTTCAGCCCCTCTGTTTCAGCCCGTCTGTTTCAGCCCCTCTGTTTCATCCACTCTGTTTCAGCCCCTCTGTTTCTCGCCCTCTGTTTCTCGCCATCTGTTTTCTCGCCCTCTGTTTCAGCTCCTCTGTTTCAGCCCCTCTGTTTCAGCCCCTCTGTTTCAGCCCCTCTGTTTCTCGCCCTCTGTTTCAGCCCCTCTGTTTCAGCCCCTCTGTTTCAGCCCCTTTGTTTCAGCACCTCTGTTTCAGCCCCTCTGTATCTCGCCATCTGTTACTCGCCAGCTGTTTCTCGCCCTCTGTTTCTCGCCCTCAATTTCTCGCCATCTGTTTCAGCCCCTCTGTTTCTCGCCCTCTGTTTCTCGCCCTCTGTTTCTCGCCCCCTGTTTCAGCCCCTCTGTTTCAGCCCCTCTGTTTCAGCCCCTCTGTTTCTCGCCCTCTGTTTCAGCCCCTCTGTTTCAGCCCCTCTTTTTCAGCCCCTCTGTTTCAGCACCTCTGTTTCAGCCCCTCTGTTTCAGCCCCTCTGTTTCTCGCACTCTGTTTCTGCCCCTCTGTTTCTCCCTCTCTGTTTCAGCCCCTCTTTACCTCGCCCTCTGTTTCAGCCCCGCTGTTTCAGCCCCGCTGTTTCAGCCCCTCTGTTTCAGCCCCTATGATTCAGCCCCTCTGTTTCCGCCCCTCTTTTTCTCGCCCTCTGTTTCAGCGCCTCTGTTTCTCGCTCTCTGTTTCAGCCCCTCTGTTTCTCGCCCTCTGTTTCAGCCCCTCTGCTTCTCGCCCTCTGTTTCTCGCCCTCCGTTTCTCGCCCTCTGTTTCTCGCCCTCTATTTCTCGCCCTCTGTTTCTCGCCCTCTGTTTCAGCCCCTCTGTTTCTCGCCCTCTGTTTCAGACCCTCTGTTTCTCGCCCTCTGTTACAGCCCCTCTGTTTCAGCCCCTCTGTTTCAGCCCCTCTGTTTCAGCCCCTCTGATTCAGCCCCTCTGTTTCCGCCCCTCTTTTTCTCGCCCTCTGTTTCAGCCCCTCTGTTTCTCGCTCTCTGTTTCAGCCCCTCTGTTTCTCGCCCTCTGTTTCATCCCCTATGCTTCTCGCCCTCTGTTTCTCGCCCTCCGTTTCTCGCCCTCTGTTTCTCGCCCTCTGTTTCTCGCCCTCTGTTTCTCCCCCTCTGTTTCAGCCGCTCTGTTTCTCGCCCTCTGTTTCAGACCCTCTGTTTCTCGCCCTCTGTTACAGCCCCTCTGATTCAGCCCCTCTGTTTCAGCCCCTCTGTTTCTCGCCATCTGTTTCAGGACCTCTGTTTCAGCCCCTCTGTTTCAGCCCCTCTGTTTCTCGCCCTCTGTTTCAGCCCCTCTGTTTCAGTACCTCTGTTTCAGCCCCTCTGTTTCAGCCCGTCTGTTTCAGCCCCTCTGTTTCAGCCACTCTGTTTCAGCCCCTCTGTTTCTCGCCCTCTGTTTCTCGCCCTCTGTTTCTCGCCCTCTGTTTCAGCCCCTCTGTTTCAGCCCCTCTGGTTCAGCCCCTCTGTTTCAGCCCCTCTGTTTCTCGCCCTCTGTTTCAGCCCCTCTGTTTCAGCCCCTCATTTTCAGCCCCTCTGTTTCAGCCCCTCTGTTTCAGTCCCTCTGTTTCAGCCCCTCTGTTTCTCGCACTCTGTTGCAGCCACTCTGTTTCTCCCTCTCTGTTTCAGCACCTCTGTTTCTCGCACTCTGTTTCAGCCCCGCTGTTTCGGCCCCTCTGTTTCTCGCCCTCTGTTTCAGCCCCTCTGTTTCAGCCCCTCTGTTTCACCCCCTCTGTTTCAGCCCCTCTGTTTCTCGCACTCTGTTTCTCGCCCTCTGTTTCTCGCCCTCTGTTTCTCGCCCTCTGTTTCAAAACCTCTGTTTCTCGCCCTCTGTTCCTCGCCCTCTGTTTCAGCCCCTCTGTTTCAGCCCCTCTGATTCTCGCCCTCTGGTTCTCGCCCACTGTTTCTCGCCCTCTGTTTCTCTCCCTCTGTTTCAGCCCCTCTGTTTCAGCCTCTCTGTTACAGCCACTCTGTTTCAGCCACGCTGTTTCAGCCCCTCTTTTTCAGCCCCTCTCTTTCAGCCCCTCAGTTTCAGCTCCTCTGTTTCTCGCCCTCTGTTTCAGCCCGTCTGTTTCAGCCCCTCTGTTTCATCCCCTCTGTTTCAGCCCCTCTGTTTCAGCCCCTCTGTTTCTCGCCCTCTGTTTCTCGCCCTCTGTGTCAGCCTCTCTGCTTCAGCCCCTCTGTTTCAGCCCCTCTGTTTCTCGCCCTCTGTTTCTCGCCCTCTGTTTCTCGCTTTCTGTTTCTCGCCCTCTGTTTCGCGCCCTCTGTTTCAGCCCCTCTGTTTCAGCCCCTCTGTTTCAGCCCCTCTGTTTCTCGCCCTCTGTTTCAGGACCTCTGTTTCAGCCCCTCTGTTTCAGCCCCTCTGTTTAAGCCCCGCTGTTTCTCGCCCTCTGTTTCAGCCCCTCTGTTTCAGTACCTCTGTTTCAGCCCCTCTGTTTCAGCCCGTCTGATTCAGCCCCTCTGTTTCAGCACTCTGTTTCAGCCCCTCTGTTTCTCGCCCTCTGTTTCTCGCCATCTGTTTCTCGCCCTCTGTTTCAGCTCCTCTGTTTCAGCCCCTCTGTTTCAGCCCCTCTGTTTCAGCCCCTCTGTTTCTCGCCCTCTGTTTCAGCCCCTCTGTTTCAGCCCCTCTGTTTCAGCCCCTCTGTTTCAGCACCTCTGTTTCAGCCCCTCTGTATCTCGCCATCTGTTACTCGCCAGCTGTTTCTCGCCCTCTGTTTCTCGCCCTCAATTTCTCGCCATCTGTTTCAGCCGCTCTGTTTCTCGCCCTCTGTTTCTCGCCCTCTGCTTCTCGCCCTCTGTTTCAGCCCCTCTGTTTCAGCCCCTCTGTTTCAGCCCCTCTGTTTCTCGCCCTCTGTTTCAGCCCCTCTGTTTCAGCCCCTCTTTTTCAGCCCCTCTGTTTCAGCCCCTCTGTTTCAGCCCCTCTGTTTCAGCCCCTCTGTTTCTCGCACTCTGTTTCTGCCCCTCTGTTTCTCCCTCTCTGTTTCAGCCCCTCTTTTTCTCGGCCTCTGTTTCAGCCCCGCTGTTTCAGCCCCTCTGTTTCTGCCCCTCTGTTTCTCGCCCTCTGTTTCTCGCCCTCTGTTTCTCGCTTTCTGTTTCTCGCCCTCTGTTTCGCGCCCTCTGTTTCAGCCCCTCTGTTTCAGCCCCTCTGTTTCAGCCTCTCTGTTTCTCGCCCTCTGTTTCAGGACCTCTGTTTCAGCCCCTCTGTTTCAGCCCCTCTGTTTCAGCCCCGCTGTTTCTCGCCCTCTGTTTCAGCCCCTCTGTGTCAGTACCTCTGTTTCAGCCCCTCTGTTTCAGCCCGTCTGATTCAGCCCCTCTGTTTCAGCACTCTGTTTCAGCCCCTCTGTTTCTCGCCCTCTGTTTCTCGCCATCTGTTTCTCGCCTCTGTTTCAGCCCCTCTGTTTCAGCCCCTCTGTTTCAGCCCCTCTGTTTCAGCCCCTCTGTTTCTCGCCCTCTGTTTCAGCCCCTCTGTTTCAGCCCCTCTGTTTCAGCCCCTCTGTTTCTCGCCCTCTGTTTCAGCCCCTCTGTTTCAGTACCTCTGTTTCAGCCCCTCTGTTTCAGCCCGTCTGTTTCAGCCCCTGGGTTTCAGCCACTCTGTTTCAGCCCCATTGTTTCTCGCCCTCTGTTTCTCGCCCTCTGTTTCTCGCCCTCTGTTTCAGCCCCTCTGTTTTAGCCCCTCTGTTTCAGCCCCTCTGTTTCAGCCCCTCTGTTTCAGCCCCACTGTTTCTCGCCCTCTGTTTCATCCCCTCTGTTTCAGCCCCTCTGTTTCAGCCCCTCTGTTTCAGCGCCTCTGTTTCAGCCCCTCTGTTTCTCGCCATCTGTTACTCGCCAGCTGTTTCTCGCCCTCTGTTTCTCGCCCTCAATTTCTCGCCATCTGTTTCAGCCCCTCTGTTTCTCGCCCTCTGTTTCTCGCCCTCTGTTTCTCGCCCTCTGTTTCAGCCCCTCTGTTTCAGCCCCTCTGTTTCAGCCCCACTGTTTCACCACCTCTGTTTCAGCACCTCTGTTTCAGCCCCTCTGTTTTTCGCCCTCTGTTTCTCGCCCTCTGTTTCTCGCCCTCTGTTTCTCGCCCTCTGTTTCTCGCCCTCTGTTTCTCGCCCTCTGTTTCAAAACCTCTGTTTGTCGCCCTCTGTTTCTCGCCCTCTGTTTCAGCCCCTCTGTTTCAGCCCCTCTGTTTCTCGCCCTCTGGTTCTCGCCCACTGTTTCTCGCCCTCTGTTTCTCTCCCTCTGTTTCAGCCCCTCTGTTTCAGCCTCTCTGTTACAGCCACTCTGTTTCAGCCCCGCTGTTTCAGCCCCTCTTTTTCAGCCCCTCTGTTTCAGCCCCTCAGTTTCAGCTCCTCTGTTTCTCGCCCTCTGTTTCAGCCCGTCTGTTTCAGCCCCTCTGTTTCAACCCCTCTGTTTCAGCCCCTTTGTTTCTCGCCCTCTGTTTCTCGCCCTCTGTTTCTCGCCCTCTGTGTCAGCCTCTCTGTTTCAGCCCCTCTGTTTCAGCCCCTCTGTTTCTTGCCCTCTGTTTCTCGCCCTCTGTTTCTCGCTTTCTGTTTCTCGCCCTCTGTTTCGCGCCCTCTGTTTCAGCCCCTCTGTTTCAGCCCCTCTGTTTCAGCCCCTCTGTTTCTCGCCCTCTGTTTCAGGACCTCTGTTTCAGCCCCTCTGTTTCAGCCCCTCTGTTTCAGCCCCGCTGTTTCTCACCCTCTGTTTCAGCCCCTCTGTTTCAGTACCTCTGTTTCAGCCCCTCTGTTTCAGCCCGTCTGTTTCAGCCCCTCTGTTTCAGCCACTCTGTTTCAGCCCCTCTGTTTCTCGCCCTCTGTTTCTCGCCATCTGTTTTCTCGCCCTCTGTTTCAGCTCCTCTGTTTCAGCCCCTCTGTTTCAGCCCCTCTGTTTCAGCCCCTCTGTTTCTCGCCCTCTGTTTCAGCCCCTCTGTTTCAGCCCCTCTGTTTCAGCCCCTTTGTTTCAGCACCTCTGTTTCAGCCCCTCTGTATCTCGCCATCTGTTACTCGCCAGCTGTTTCTCGCCCTCTGTTTCTCGCCCTCAATTTCTCGCCATCTGTTTCAGCCCCTCTGTTTCTCGCCCTCTGTTTCTCGCCCTCTGTTTCTCGCCCTCTGTTTCAGCCCCTCTGTTTCAGCCACTCTGTTTCAGCCCCTCTGTTTCTCGCCCTCTGTTTCAGCCCCTCTGTTTCAGCCCCTCTTTTTCAGCCCCTCTGTTTCAGCCCCTCTGTTTCTCGCCCTCTGTTTCTCGCCCTCTGTTTCTCGCTTTCTGTTTCTCGCCCTCTGTTTCGCGCCCTCTGTTTCAGCCCCTCTGTTTCAGCCCCTCTGTTTCAGCCTCTCTGTTTCTCGCCCTCTGTTTCAGGACCTCTGTTTCAGCCCCTCTGTTTCAGCCCCTCTGTTTCAGCCCCGCTGTTTCTCGCCCTCTGTTTCAGCCCCTCTGTGTCAGTACCTCTGTTTCAGCCCCTCTGTTTCAGCCCGTCTGATTCAGCCCCTCTGTTTCAGCACTCTGTTTCAGCCCCTCTGTTTCTCGCCCTCTGTTTCTCGCCATCTGTTTCTCGCCTCTGTTTCAGCCCCTCTGTTTCAGCCCCTCTGTTTCAGCCCCTCTGTTTCAGCCCCTCTGTTTCTCGCCCTCTGTTTCAGCCCCTCTGTTTCAGCCCCTCTGTTTCAGCCCCTCTGTTTCTCGCCCTCTGTTTCAGCCCCTCTGTTTCAGTACCTCTGTTTCAGCCCCTCTGTTTCAGCCCGTCTGTTTCAGCCCCTGTGTTTCAGCCACTCTGTTTCAGCCCCATTGTTTCTCGCCCTCTGTTTCTCGCCCTCTGTTTCAGCCTCTCTGTTTTAGCCCCTCTGTTTCAGCCCCTCTGTTTCAGCCCCTCTGTTTCAGCCCCACTGTTTCTCGCCCTCTGTTTCATCCCCTCTGTTTCAGCCCCTCTGTTTCAGCCCCTCTGTTTCAGCACCTCTGTTTCAGCCCCTCTGTTTCTCGCCATCTGTTACTCGCCAGCTGTTTCTCGCCCTCTGTTTCTCGCCCTCAATTTCTCGCCATCTGTTTCAGCCCCTCTGTTTCTCGCCCTCTGTTTCTCGCCCTCTGTTTCTCGCCCTCTGTTTCAGCCCCTCTGTTTCAGCCCCTCTGTTTCAGCCCCTCTGTTTCTCGCCCTCTGTTTCAGCCCCTCTGTTTCAGCCCCTCATTTTCAGCCCCTCTGTTTCAGCCCCTCTGTTTCAGTCCCGCTGTTTCAGCCCCTCTGTTTCTCGCACTCTGTTTCAGCCACTCTGTTTCTCCCTCTCTGCTTCAGCCCCTCTGTTTCTCGCACTCTGTTTCAGCCCCGCTGTTTCGGCCCCTCTGTTTCTCGCCCTCTGTTTCAGCCCCTCTGTTTCAGCCCCACTGTTTCACCACCTCTGTTTCAGCACCTCTGTTTCAGCCCCTCTGTTTTTCGCCCTCTGTTTCTCGCCCTCTGTTTCTCGCCCTCTGTTTCTCGCCCTCTGTTTCAAAACCTCTGTTTCTCGCCCTCTGTTTCTCGCCCTCTGTTTCTGCCCCTCTGTTTCAGCCCCTCTGTTTCTCGCCCTCTGGTTCTCGCCCACTGTTTCTCGCCCTCTGTTTCTCTCCCTCTGTTTCAGCCCCTCTGTTTCAGCCTCTCTGTTACAGCCACTCTGTTTCAGCCCCGCTGTTTCAGCCCCTCTTTTTCAGCCCCTCTGTTTCAGCCCCTCAGTTTCAGCTCCTCTGTTTCTCGCCCTCTGTTTCAGCCCGTCTGTTTCAGCCCCTCTGTTTCAACCCCTCTGTTTCAGCCCCTCTGTTTCAGCCCCTCTGTTTCTCGCCCTCTGTTTCTCGCCCTCTGTGTCAGCCTCTCTGTTTCAGCCCCTCTGTTTCCGCCCCTCTGTTTCTCGCTTTCTGTTTCTCGCCCTCTGTTTCTCGCTTTCTGTTTCTCGCCCTCTGTTTCGCGCCCTCTGTTTCAGCCCCTCTGTTTCTCGCCCTCTGTTTCAGGACCTCTGTTTCAGCCCCTCATTTTCAGCCCCTCTGTTTCAGCCCCTCTGTTTCAGTCCCTCTGTTTCAGCCCCTCTGTTTCTCGCACTCTGTTTCAGCCACTCTGTTTCTCCCTCTCTGCTTCAGCCCCTCTGTTTCTCGCACTCTGTTTCAGCCCCGCTGTTTCGGCCCCTCTGTTTCTCGCCCTCTGTTTCAGCCCCTCTGTTTCAGCCCCACTGTTTCACCACCTCTGTTTCAGCACCTCTGTTTCAGCCCCTCTGTTTTTCGCCCTCTGTTTCTCGCCCTCTGTTTCTCGCCCTCTGTTTCTCGCCCTCTGTTTCTCGCCCTCTGTTTCAAAACCTCTGTTTCTCGCCCTCTGTTTCTCGCCCTCTGTTTCTGCCCCTCTGTTTCAGCCCCTCTGTTTCTCGCCCTCTGGTTCTCGCCCACTGTTTCTCGCCCTCTGTTTCTCTCCCTCTGTTTCAGCCCCTCTGTTTCAGCCTCTCTGTTACAGCCACTCTGTTTCAGCCCCGCTGTTTCAGCCCCTCTTTTTCAGCCCCTCTGTTTCAGCCCCTCAGTTTCAGCTCCTCTGTTTCTCGCCCTCTGTTTCAGCCCGTCTGTTTCAGCCCCTCTGTTTCAACCCCTCTGTTTCAGCCCCTCTGTTTCAGCCCCTCTGTTTCTCGCCCTCTGTTTCTCGCCCTCTGTGTCAGCCTCTCTGTTTCAGCCCCTCTGTTTCCGCCCCTCTGTTTCTCGCTTTCTGTTTCTCGCCCTCTGTTTCTCGCTTTCTGTTTCTCGCCCTCTGTTTCGCGCCCTCTGTTTCAGCCCCTCTGTTTCTCGCCCTCTGTTTCAGGACCTCTGTTTCAGCCCCTCTGTTTCAGCCCCTCTGTTTCAGCCCCGCTGTTTCTCGCCCTCTGTTTCAGCCCCTCTGTTTCAGTACCTCTGTTTCAGCCCCTCTGTTTCAGCCCGTCTGTTTCAGCCCCTCTGTTTCATCCACTCTGTTTCAGCCCCTCTGTTTCTCGCCCTCTGTTTCTCGCCATCTGTTTTCTCGCCCTCTGTTTCAGCTCCTCTGTTTCAGCCCCTCTGTTTCAGCCCCTCTGTTTCAGCCCCTCTGTTTCTCGCCCTCTGTTTCAGCCCCTCTGTTTCAGCCCCTCTGTTTCAGCCCCTTTGTTTCAGCACCTCTGTTTCAGCCCCTCTGTATCTCGCCATCTGTTACTCGCCAGCTGTTTCTCGCCCTCTGTTTCTCGCCCTCAATTTCTCGCCATCTGTTTCAGCCCCTCTGTTTCTCGCCCTCTGTTTCTCGCCCTCTGTTTCTCGCCCTCTGTTTCAGCCCCTCTGTTTCAGCCCCTCTGTTTCAGCCCCTCTGTTTCTCGCCCTCTGTTTCAGCCCCTCTGTTTCAGCCCCTCTTTTTCAGCCCCTCTGTTTCAGCCCCTCTGTTTCAGCCCCTCTGTTTCAGCCCCTCTGTTTCTCGCACTCTGTTTCTGCCCCTCTGTTTCTCCCTCTCTGTTTCAGCCCCTCTTTACCTCGCCCTCTGTTTCAGCCCCGCTGTTTCAGCCCCTCTGTTTCAGCCCCTATGATTCAGCCCCTCTGTTTCCGCCCCTCTTTTTCTCGCCCTCTGTTTCAGCGCCTCTGTTTCTCGCTCTCTGTTTCAGCCCCTCTGTTTCTCGCCCTCTGTTTCAGCCCCTCTGCTTCTCGCCCTCTGTTTCTCGCCCTCCGTTTCTCGCCCTCTGTTTCTCGCCCTCTATTTCTCGCCCTCTGTTTCTCGCCCTCTGTTTCAGCCCCTCTGTTTCTCGCCCTCTGTTTCAGACCCTCTGTTTCTCGCCCTCTGTTACAGCCCCTCTGTTTCAGCCCCTCTGTTTCAGCCCCTCTGTTTCAGCCCCTCTGATTCAGCCCCTCTGTTTCCGCCCCTCTTTTTCTCGCCCTCTGTTTCAGCCCCTCTGTTTCTCGCTCTCTGTTTCAGCCCCTCTGTTTCTCGCCCTCTGTTTCATCCCCTATGCTTCTCGCCCTCTGTTTCTCGCCCTCCGTTTCTCGCCCTCTGTTTCTCGCCCTCTGTTTCTCGCCCTCTGTTTCTCCCCCTCTGTTTCAGCCGCTCTGTTTCTCGCCCTCTGTTTCAGACCCTCTGTTTCTCGCCCTCTGTTACAGCCCCTCTGATTCAGCCCCTCTGTTTCAGCCCCTCTGTTTCTCGCCATCTGTTTCAGGACCTCTGTTTCAGCCCCTCTGTTTCAGCCCCTCTGTTTCTCGCCCTCTGTTTCAGCCCCTCTGTTTCAGTACCTCTGTTTCAGCCCCTCTGTTTCAGCCCGTCTGTTTCAGCCCCTCTGTTTCAGCCACTCTGTTTCAGCCCCTCTGTTTCTCGCCCTCTGTTTCTCGCCATCTGTTTCTCGCCTCTGTTTCAGCCCCTCTGTTTCAGCCCCTCTGTTTCAGCCCCTCTGTTTCAGCCCCTCTGTTTCTCGCCCTCTGTTTCAGCCCCTCTGTTTCAGCCCCTCTGTTTCAGCCCCTCTGTTTCTCGCCCTCTGTTTCAGCCCCTCTGTTTCAGTACCTCTGTTTCAGCCCCTCTGTTTCAGCCCGTCTGTTTCAGCCCCTGTGTTTCAGCCACTCTGTTTCAGCCCCATTGTTTCTCGCCCTCTGTTTCTCGCCCTCTGTTTCAGCCCCTCTTTTTCAGCCCCTCTGTTTCAGCCCCTCAGTTTCAGCTCCTCTGTTTCTCGCCCTCTGTTTCAGCCCGTCTGTTTCAGCCCCTCTGTTTCAACCCCTCTGTTTCAGCCCCTCTGTTTCAGCCCCTCTGTTTCTCGCCCTCTGTTTCTCGCCCTCTGTGTCAGCCTCTCTGTTTCAGCCCCTCTGTTTCCGCCCCTCTGTTTCTCGCTTTCTGTTTCTCGCCCTCTGTTTCTCGCTTTCTGTTTCTCGCCCTCTGTTTCGCGCCCTCTGTTTCAGCCCCTCTGTTTCTCGCCCTCTGTTTCAGGACCTCTGTTTCAGCCCCTCTGTTTCAGCCCCTCTGTTTCAGCCCCGCTGTTTCTCGCCCTCTGTTTCAGCCCCTCTGTTTCAGTACCTCTGTTTCAGCCCCTCTGTTTCAGCCCGTCTGTTTCAGCCCCTCTGTTTCATCCACTCTGTTTCAGCCCCTCTGTTTCTCGCCCTCTGTTTCTCGCCATCTGTTTTCTCGCCCTCTGTTTCAGCTCCTCTGTTTCAGCCCCTCTGTTTCAGCCCCTCTGTTTCAGCCCCTCTGTTTCTCGCCCTCTGTTTCAGCCCCTCTGTTTCAGCCCCTCTGTTTCAGCCCCTTTGTTTCAGCACCTCTGTTTCAGCCCCTCTGTATCTCGCCATCTGTTACTCGCCAGCTGTTTCTCGCCCTCTGTTTCTCGCCCTCAATTTCTCGCCATCTGTTTCAGCCCCTCTGTTTCTCGCCCTCTGTTTCTCGCCCTCTGTTTCTCGCCCCCTGTTTCAGCCCCTCTGTTTCAGCCCCTCTGTTTCAGCCCCTCTGTTTCTCGCCCTCTGTTTCAGCCCCTCTGTTTCAGCCCCTCTTTTTCAGCCCCTCTGTTTCAGCCCCTCTGTTTCAGCCCCTCTGTTTCAGCCCCTCTGTTTCTCGCACTCTGTTTCTGCCCCTCTGTTTCTCCCTCTCTGTTTCAGCCCCTCTTTACCTCGCCCTCTGTTTCAGCCCCGCTGTTTCAGCCCCGCTGTTTCAGCCCCTCTGTTTCAGCCCCTATGATTCAGCCCCTCTGTTTCCGCCCCTCTTTTTCTCGCCCTCTGTTTCAGCGCCTCTGTTTCTCGCTCTCTGTTTCAGCCCCTCTGTTTCTCGCCCTCTGTTTCAGCCCCTCTGCTTCTCGCCCTCTGTTTCTCGCCCTCCGTTTCTCGCCCTCTGTTTCTCGCCCTCTATTTCTCGCCCTCTGTTTCTCGCCCTCTGTTTCAGCCCCTCTGTTTCTCGCCCTCTGTTTCAGACCCTCTGTTTCTCGCCCTCTGTTACAGCCCCTCTGTTTCAGCCCCTCTGTTTCAGCCCCTCTGTTTCAGCCCCTCTGATTCAGCCCCTCTGTTTCCGCCCCTCTTTTTCTCGCCCTCTGTTTCAGCCCCTCTGTTTCTCGCCCTCTGTTTCTCGCCCTCTGTTTCTCGCCCTCTGTTTCTCGCCCTCTGTTTCTCGCCCTCTGTTTCAAAACCTCTGTTTGTCGCCCTCTGTTTCTCGCCCTCTGTTTCAGCCCCTCTGTTTCAGCCCCTCTGTTTCTCGCCCTCTGGTTCTCGCCCACTGTTTCTCGCCCTCTGTTTCTCTCCCTCTGTTTCAGCCCCTCTGTTTCAGCCTCTCTGTTACAGCCACTCTGTTTCAGCCCCGCTGTTTCAGCCCCTCTTTTTCAGCCCCTCTGTTTCAGCCCCTCAGTTTCAGCTCCTCTGTTTCTCGCCCTCTGTTTCAGCCCGTCTGTTTCAGCCCCTCTGTTTCAACCCCTCTGTTTCAGCCCCTTTGTTTCTCGCCCTCTGTTTCTCGCCCTCTGTTTCTCGCCCTCTGTGTCAGCCTCTCTGTTTCAGCCCCTCTGTTTCAGCCCCTCTGTTTCTTGCCCTCTGTTTCTCGCCCTCTGTTTCTCGCTTTCTGTTTCTCGCCCTCTGTTTCGCGCCCTCTGTTTCAGCCCCTCTGTTTCAGCCCCTCTGTTTCAGCCCCTCTGTTTCTCGCCCTCTGTTTCAGGACCTCTGTTTCAGCCCCTCTGTTTCAGCCCCTCTGTTTCAGCCCCGCTGTTTCTCACCCTCTGTTTCAGCCCCTCTGTTTCAGTACCTCTGTTTCAGCCCCTCTGTTTCAGCCCGTCTGTTTCAGCCCCTCTGTTTCAGCCACTCTGTTTCAGCCCCTCTGTTTCTCGCCCTCTGTTTCTCGCCATCTGTTTTCTCGCCCTCTGTTTCAGCTCCTCTGTTTCAGCCCCTCTGTTTCAGCCCCTCTGTTTCAGCCCCTCTGTTTCTCGCCCTCTGTTTCAGCCCCTCTGTTTCAGCCCCTCTGTTTCAGCCCCTTTGTTTCAGCACCTCTGTTTCAGCCCCTCTGTATCTCGCCATCTGTTACTCGCCAGCTGTTTCTCGCCCTCTGTTTCTCGCCCTCAATTTCTCGCCATCTGTTTCAGCCACTCTGTTTCAGCCCCTCTGTTTCTCGCCCTCTGTTTCTCGCCATCTGTTTCTCGCCTCTGTTTCAGCCCCTCTGTTTCAGCCCCTCTGTTTCAGCCCCTCTGTTTCAGCCCCTCTGTTTCTCGCCCTCTGTTTCAGCCCCTCTGTTTCAGCCCCTCTGTTTCAGCCCCTCTGTTTCTCGCCCTCTGTTTCAGCCCCTCTGTTTCAGTACCTCTGTTTCAGCCCCTCTGTTTCAGCCCGTCTGTTTCAGCCCCTGTGTTTCAGCCCCTCTGTTTCAGCCCCTCAGTTTCAGCTCCTCTGTTTCTCGCCCTCTGTTTCTCGCCCTCTGTTTCAGCCCCTCTTTTTCAGCCCCTCTGTTTCAGCCCCTCAGTTTCAGCTCCTCTGTTTCTCGCCCTCTGTTTCAGCCCGTCTGTTTCAGCCCCTCTGTTTCAACCCCTCTGTTTCAGCCCCTCTGTTTCAGCCCCTCTGTTTCTCGCCCTCTGTTTCTCGCCCTCTGTGTCAGCCTCTCTGTTTCAGCCCCTCTGTTTCCGCCCCTCTGTTTCTCGCTTTCTGTTTCTCGCCCTCTGTTTCTCGCTTTCTGTTTCTCGCCCTCTGTTTCGCGCCCTCTGTTTCAGCCCCTCTGTTTCTCGCCCTCTGTTTCAGGACCTCTGTTTCAGCCCCTCTGTTTCAGCCCCTCTGTTTCAGCCCCGCTGTTTCTCGCCCTCTGTTTCAGCCCCTCTGTTTCAGTACCTCTGTTTCAGCCCCTCTGTTTCAGCCCGTCTGTTTCAGCCCCTCTGTTTCATCCACTCTGTTTCAGCCCCTCTGTTTCTCGCCCTCTGTTTCTCGCCATCTGTTTTCTCGCCCTCTGTTTCAGCTCCTCTGTTTCAGCCCCTCTGTTTCAGCCCCTCTGTTTCAGCCCCTCTGTTTCTCGCCCTCTGTTTCAGCCCCTCTGTTTCAGCCCCTCTGTTTCAGCCCCTTTGTTTCAGCACCTCTGTTTCAGCCCCTCTGTATCTCGCCATCTGTTACTCGCCAGCTGTTTCTCGCCCTCTGTTTCTCGCCCTCAATTTCTCGCCATCTGTGTCAGCCCCTCTGTTTCTCGCCCTCTGTTTCTCGCCCTCTGTTTCTCGCCCCCTGTTTCGGCCCCTCTGTTTCAGCCCCTCTGTTTCAGCCCCTCTGTTTCTCGCCCTCTGTTTCAGCCCCTCTGTTTCAGCCCCTCTTTTTCAGCCCCTCTGTTTCAGCCCCTCTGTTTCAGCCCCTCTGTTTCAGCCCCTCTGTTTCTCGCACTCTGTTTCTGCCCCTCTGTTTCTCCCTCTCTGTTTCAGCCCCTCTTTACCTCGCCCTCTGTTTCAGCCCCGCTGTTTCAGCCCCGCTGTTTCAGCCCCTCTGTTTCAGCCCCTATGATTCAGCCCCTCTGTTTCCGCCCCTCTTTTTCTCGCCCTCTGTTTCAGCGCCTCTGTTTCTCGCTCTCTGTTTCAGCCCCTCTGTTTCTCGCCCTCTGTTTCAGCCCCTCTGCTTCTCGCCCTCTGTTTCTCGCCCTCCGTTTCTCGCCCTCTGTTTCTCGCCCTCTATTTCTCGCCCTCTGTTTCTCGCCCTCTGTTTCAGCCCCTCTGTTTCTCGCCCTCTGTTTCAGACCCTCTGTTTCTCGCCCTCTGTTACAGCCCCTCTGTTTCAGCCCCTCTGTTTCAGCCCCTCTGTTTCAGCCCCTCTGATTCAGCCCCTCTGTTTCCGCCCCTCTTTTTCTCGCCCTCTGTTTCAGCCCCTCTGTTTCTCGCTCTCTGTTTCAGCCCCTCTGTTTCTCGCCCTCTGTTTCATCCCCTATGCTTCTCGCCCTCTGTTTCTCGCCCTCCGTTTCTCGCCCTCTGTTTCTCGCCCTCTGTTTCTCGCCCTCTGTTTCTCCCCCTCTGTTTCAGCCGCTCTGTTTCTCGCCCTCTGTTTCAGACCCTCTGTTTCTCGCCCTCTGTTACAGCCCCTCTGATTCAGCCCCTCTGTTTCAGCCCCTCTGTTTCTCGCCATCTGTTTCAGGACCTCTGTTTCAGCCCCTCTGTTTCAGCCCCTCTGTTTCTCGCCCTCTGTTTCAGCCCCTCTGTTTCAGTACCTCTGTTTCAGCCCCTCTGTTTCAGCCCGTCTGTTTCAGCCCCTCTGTTTCAGCCACTCTGTTTCAGCCCCTCTGTTTCTCGCCCTCTGTTTCTCGCCCTCTGTTTCTCGCCCTCTGTTTCAGCCCCTCTGTTTCAGCCCCTCTGGTTCAGCCCCTCTGTTTCAGCCCCTCTGTTTCTCGCCCTCTGTTTCAGCCCCTCTGTTTCAGCCCCTCATTTTCAGCCCCTCTGTTTCAGCCCCTCTGTTTCAGTCCCTCTGTTTCAGCCCCTCTGTTTCTCGCACTCTGTTGCAGCCACTCTGTTTCTCCCTCTCTGTTTCAGCACCTCTGTTTCTCGCACTCTGTTTCAGCCCCGCTGTTTCGGCCCCTCTGTTTCTCGCCCTCTGTTTCAGCCCCTCTGTTTCAGCCCCTCTGTTTCACCCCCTCTGTTTCAGCCCCTCTGTTTCTCGCACTCTGTTTCTCGCCCTCTGTTTCTCGCCCTCTGTTTCTCGCCCTCTGTTTCAAAACCTCTGTTTCTCGCCCTCTGTTCCTCGCCCTCTGTTTCAGCCCCTCTGTTTCAGCCCCTCTGTTTCTCGCCCTCTGGTTCTCGCCCACTGTTTCTCGCCCTCTGTTTCTCTCCCTCTGTTTCAGCCCCTCTGTTTCAGCCTCTCTGTTACAGCCACTCTGTTTCAGCCACGCTGTTTCAGCCCCTCTTTTTCAGCCCCTCTCTTTCAGCCCCTCAGTTTCAGCTCCTCTGTTTCTCGCCCTCTGTTTCAGCCCGTCTGTTTCAGCCCCTCTGTTTCATCACATCTGTTTCAGCCCCTCTGTTTCAGCCCCTCTGTTTCTCGCCCTCTGTTTCTCGCCCTCTGTGTCAGCCTCTCTGCTTCAGCCCCTCTGTTTCAGCCCCTCTGTTTCTCGCCCTCTGTTTCTCGCCCTCTGTTTCTCGCTTTCTGTTTCTCGCCCTCTGTTTCGCGCCCTCTGTTTCAGCCCCTCTGTTTCAGCCCCTCTGTTTCAGCCCCTCTGTTTCTCGCCCTCTGTTTCAGGACCTCTGTTTCAGCCCCTCTGTTTCAGCCCCTCTGTTTAAGCCCCGCTGTTTCTCGCCCTCTGTTTCAGCCCCTCTGTTTCAGTACCTCTGTTTCAGCCCCTCTGTTTCAGCCCGTCTGATTCAGCCCCTCTGTTTCAGCACTCTGTTTCAGCCCCTCTGTTTCTCGCCCTCTGTTTCTCGCCATCTGTTTCTCGCCCTCTGTTTCAGCTCCTCTGTTTCAGCCCCTCTGTTTCAGCCCCTCTGTTTCAGCCCCTCTGTTTCTCGCCCTCTGTTTCAGCCCCTCTGTTTCAGCCCCTCTGTTTCAGCCCCTCTGTTTCAGCACCTCTGTTTCAGCCCCTCTGTATCTCGCCATCTGTTACTCGCCAGCTGTTTCTCGCCCTCTGTTTCTCGCCCTCAATTTCTCGCCATCTGTTTCAGCCGCTCTGTTTCTCGCCCTCTGTTTCTCGCCCTCTGCTTCTCGCCCTCTGTTTCAGCCCCTCTGTTTCAGCCCCTCTGTTTCAGCCCCTCTGTTTCTCGCCCTCTGTTTCAGCCCCTCTGTTTCAGCCCCTCTTTTTCAGCCCCTCTGTTTCAGCCCCTCTGTTTCAGCCCCTCTGTTTCAGCCCCTCTGTTTCTCGCACTCTGTTTCTGCCCCTCTGTTTCTCCCTCTCTGTTTCAGCCCCTCTTTTTCTCGGCCTCTGTTTCAGCCCCGCTGTTTCAGCCCCTCTGTTTCTGCCCCTCTGTTTCTCGCCCTCTGTTTCTCGCCCTCTGTTTCTCGCTTTCTGTTTCTCGCCCTCTGTTTCGCGCCCTCTGTTTCAGCCCCTCTGTTTCAGCCCCTCTGTTTCAGCCTCTCTGTTTCTCGCCCTCTGTTTCAGGACCTCTGTTTCAGCCCCTCTGTTTCAGCCCCTCTGTTTCAGCCCCGCTGTTTCTCGCCCTCTGTTTCAGCCCCTCTGTGTCAGTACCTCTGTTTCAGCCCCTCTGTTTCAGCCCGTCTGATTCAGCCCCTCTGTTTCAGCACTCTGTTTCAGCCCCTCTGTTTCTCGCCCTCTGTTTCTCGCCATCTGTTTCTCGCCTCTGTTTCAGCCCCTCTGTTTCAGCCCCTCTGTTTCAGCCCCTCTGTTTCAGCCCCTCTGTTTCTCGCCCTCTGTTTCAGCCCCTCTGTTTCAGCCCCTCTGTTTCAGCCCCTCTGTTTCTCGCCCTCTGTTTCAGCCCCTCTGTTTCAGTACCTCTGTTTCAGCCCCTCTGTTTCAGCCCGTCTGTTTCAGCCCCTGGGTTTCAGCCACTCTGTTTCAGCCCCATTGTTTCTCGCCCTCTGTTTCTCGCCCTCTGTTTCTCGCCCTCTGTTTCAGCCCCTCTGTTTTAGCCCCTCTGTTTCAGCCCCTCTGTTTCAGCCCCTCTGTTTCAGCCCCACTGTTTCTCGCCCTCTGTTTCATCCCCTCTGTTTCAGCCCCTCTGTTTCAGCCCCTCTGTTTCAGCGCCTCTGTTTCAGCCCCTCTGTTTCTCGCCATCTGTTACTCGCCAGCTGTTTCTCGCCCTCTGTTTCTCGCCCTCAATTTCTCGCCATCTGTTTCAGCCCCTCTGTTTCTCGCCCTCTGTTTCTCGCCCTCTGTTTCTCGCCCTCTGTTTCAGCCCCTCTGTTTCAGCCCCTCTGTTTCAGCCCCTCTGTTTCTCGCCCTCTGTTTCAGCCCCTCTGTTTCAGCGCCTCATTTTCAGCCCCTCTGTTTCAGCCCCTCTGTTTCAGTCCCTCTGTTTCAGACCCTCTGTTTCTCGCACTCTGTTTCAGCCACTCTGTTTCTCCCTCTCTGTTTCAGCCCCTCTGTTTCTCGCACTCTGTTTCAGCCCCGCTGTTTCGGCCCCTCTGTTTCTCGCCCTCTGTTTCAGCCCCTCTGTTTCAGCCCCACTGTTTCACCACCTCTGTTTCAGCACCTCTGTTTCAGCCCCTCTGTTTTTCGCCCTCTGTTTCTCGCCCTCTGTTTCTCGCCCTCTGTTTCTCGCCCTCTGTTTCTCGCCCTCTGTTTCTCGCCCTCTGTTTCAAAACCTCTGTTTGTCGCCCTCTGTTTCTCGCCCTCTGTTTCAGCCCCTCTGTTTCAGCCCCTCTGTTTCTCGCCCTCTGGTTCTCGCCCACTGTTTCTCGCCCTCTGTTTCTCTCCCTCTGTTTCAGCCCCTCTGTTTCAGCCTCTCTGTTACAGCCACTCTGTTTCAGCCCCGCTGTTTCAGCCCCTCTTTTTCAGCCCCTCTGTTTCAGCCCCTCAGTTTCAGCTCCTCTGTTTCTCGCCCTCTGTTTCAGCCCGTCTGTTTCAGCCCCTCTGTTTCAACCCCTCTGTTTCAGCCCCTTTGTTTCTCGCCCTCTGTTTCTCGCCCTCTGTTTCTCGCCCTCTGTGTCAGCCTCTCTGTTTCAGCCCCTCTGTTTCAGCCCCTCTGTTTCTTGCCCTCTGTTTCTCGCCCTCTGTTTCTCGCTTTCTGTTTCTCGCCCTCTGTTTCGCGCCCTCTGTTTCAGCCCCTCTGTTTCAGCCCCTCTGTTTCAGCCCCTCTGTTTCTCGCCCTCTGTTTCAGGACCTCTGTTTCAGCCCCTCTGTTTCAGCCCCTCTGTTTCAGCCCCGCTGTTTCTCACCCTCTGTTTCAGCCCCTCTGTTTCAGTACCTCTGTTTCAGCCCCTCTGTTTCAGCCCGTCTGTTTCAGCCCCTCTGTTTCAGCCACTCTGTTTCAGCCCCTCTGTTTCTCGCCCTCTGTTTCTCGCCATCTGTTTTCTCGCCCTCTGTTTCAGCTCCTCTGTTTCAGCCCCTCTGTTTCAGCCCCTCTGTTTCAGCCCCTCTGTTTCTCGCCCTCTGTTTCAGCCCCTCTGTTTCAGCCCCTCTGTTTCAGCCCCTTTGTTTCAGCACCTCTGTTTCAGCCCCTCTGTATCTCGCCATCTGTTACTCGCCAGCTGTTTCTCGCCCTCTGTTTCTCGCCCTCAATTTCTCGCCATCTGTTTCAGCCCCTCTGTTTCTCGCCCTCTGTTTCTCGCCCTCTGTTTCTCGCCCTCTGTTTCAGCCCCTCTGTTTCAGCCACTCTGTTTCAGCCCCTCTGTTTCTCGCCCTCTGTTTCAGCCCCTCTGTTTCAGCCCCTCTTTTTCAGCCCCTCTGTTTCAGCCCCTCTGTTTCTCGCCCTCTGTTTCTCGCCCTCTGTTTCTCGCTTTCTGTTTCTCGCCCTCTGTTTCGCGCCCTCTGTTTCAGCCCCTCTGTTTCAGCCCCTCTGTTTCAGCCTCTCTGTTTCTCGCCCTCTGTTTCAGGACCTCTGTTTCAGCCCCTCTGTTTCAGCCCCTCTGTTTCAGCCCCGCTGTTTCTCGCCCTCTGTTTCAGCCCCTCTGTGTCAGTACCTCTGTTTCAGCCCCTCTGTTTCAGCCCGTCTGATTCAGCCCCTCTGTTTCAGCACTCTGTTTCAGCCCCTCTGTTTCTCGCCCTCTGTTTCTCGCCATCTGTTTCTCGCCTCTGTTTCAGCCCCTCTGTTTCAGCCCCTCTGTTTCAGCCCCTCTGTTTCAGCCCCTCTGTTTCTCGCCCTCTGTTTCAGCCCCTCTGTTTCAGCCCCTCTGTTTCAGCCCCTCTGTTTCTCGCCCTCTGTTTCAGCCCCTCTGTTTCAGTACCTCTGTTTCAGCCCCTCTGTTTCAGCCCGTCTGTTTCAGCCCCTGTGTTTCAGCCACTCTGTTTCAGCCCCATTGTTTCTCGCCCTCTGTTTCTCGCCCTCTGTTTCAGCCTCTCTGTTTTAGCCCCTCTGTTTCAGCCCCTCTGTTTCAGCCCCTCTGTTTCAGCCCCACTGTTTCTCGCCCTCTGTTTCATCCCCTCTGTTTCAGCCCCTCTGTTTCAGCCCCTCTGTTTCAGCACCTCTGTTTCAGCCCCTCTGTTTCTCGCCATCTGTTACTCGCCAGCTGTTTCTCGCCCTCTGTTTCTCGCCCTCAATTTCTCGCCATCTGTTTCAGCCCCTCTGTTTCTCGCCCTCTGTTTCTCGCCCTCTGTTTCTCGCCCTCTGTTTCAGCCCCTCTGTTTCAGCCCCTCTGTTTCAGCCCCTCTGTTTCTCGCCCTCTGTTTCAGCCCCTCTGTTTCAGCCCCTCATTTTCAGCCCCTCTGTTTCAGCCCCTCTGTTTCAGTCCCTCTGTTTCAGCCCCTCTGTTTCTCGCACTCTGTTTCAGCCACTCTGTTTCTCCCTCTCTGCTTCAGCCCCTCTGTTTCTCGCACTCTGTTTCAGCCCCGCTGTTTCGGCCCCTCTGTTTCTCGCCCTCTGTTTCAGCCCCTCTGTTTCAGCCCCACTGTTTCACCACCTCTGTTTCAGCACCTCTGTTTCAGCACCTCTGTTTTTCGCCCTCTGTTTCTCGCCCTCTGTTTCTCGCCCTCTGTTTCTCGCCCTCTGTTTCTCGCCCTCTGTTTCAAAACCTCTGTTTCTCGCCCTCTGTTTCTCGCCCACTGTTTCTGCCCCTCTGTTTCAGCCCCTCTGTTTCTCGCCCTCTGGTTCTCGCCCACTGTTTCTCGCCCTCTGTTTCTCTCCCTCTGTTTCAGCCCCTCTGTTTCAGCCTCTCTGTTACAGCCACTCTGTTTCAGCCCCGCTGTTTCAGCCCCTCTTTTTCAGCCCCTCTGTTTCAGCCCCTCAGTTTCAGCTCCTCTGTTTCTCGCCCTCTGTTTCAGCCCGTCTGTTTCAGCCCCTCTGTTTCAACCCCTCTGTTTCAGCCCCTCTGTTTCAGCCCCTCTGTTTCTCGCCCTCTGTTTCTCGCCCTCTGTGTCAGCCTCTCTGTTTCAGCCCCTCTGTTTCCGCCCCTCTGTTTCTCGCTTTCTGTTTCTCGCCCTCTGTTTCTCGCTTTCTGTTTCTCGCCCTCTGTTTCGCGCCCTCTGTTTCAGCCCCTCTGTTTCTCGCCCTCTGTTTCAGGACCTCTGTTTCAGCCCCTCTGTTTCAGCCCCTCTGTTTCAGCCCCGCTGTTTCTCGCCCTCTGTTTCAGCCCCTCTGTTTCAGTACCTCTGTTTCAGCCCCTCTGTTTCAGCCCGTCTGTTTCAGCCCCTCTGTTTCATCCACTCTGTTTCAGCCCCTCTGTTTCTCGCCCTCTGTTTCTCGCCATCTGTTTTCTCGCCCTCTGTTTCAGCTCCTCTGTTTCAGCCCCTCTGTTTCAGCCCCTCTGTTTCAGCCCCTCTGTTTCTCGCCCTCTGTTTCAGCCCCTCTGTTTCAGCCCCTCTGTTTCAGCCCCTTTGTTTCAGCACCTCTGTTTCAGCCCCTCTGTATCTCGCCATCTGTTACTCGCCAGCTGTTTCTCGCCCTCTGTTTCTCGCCCTCAATTTCTCGCCATCTGTTTCAGCCCCTCTGTTTCTCGCCCTCTGTTTCTCGCCCTCTGTTTCTCGCCCTCTGTTTCAGCCCCTCTGTTTCAGCCCCTCTGTTTCAGCCCCTCTGTTTCTCGCCCTCTGTTTCAGCCCCTCTGTTTCAGCCCCTCTTTTTCAGCCCCTCTGTTTCAGCCCCTCTGTTTCAGCCCCTCTGTTTCAGCCCCTCTGTTTCTCGCACTCTGTTTCTGCCCCTCTGTTTCTCCCTCTCTGTTTCAGCCCCTCTTTACCTCGCCCTCTGTTTCAGCCCCGCTGTTTCAGCCCCTCTGTTTCAGCCCCTATGATTCAGCCCCTCTGTTTCCGCCCCTCTTTTTCTCGCCCTCTGTTTCAGCGCCTCTGTTTCTCGCTCTCTGTTTCAGCCCCTCTGTTTCTCGCCCTCTGTTTCAGCCCCTCTGCTTCTCGCCCTCTGTTTCTCGCCCTCCGTTTCTCGCCCTCTGTTTCTCGCCCTCTATTTCTCGCCCTCTGTTTCTCGCCCTCTGTTTCAGCCCCTCTGTTTCTCGCCCTCTGTTTCAGACCCTCTGTTTCTCGCCCTCTGTTACAGCCCCTCTGTTTCAGCCCCTCTGTTTCAGCCCCTCTGTTTCAGCCCCTCTGATTCAGCCCCTCTGTTTCCGCCCCTCTTTTTCTCGCCCTCTGTTTCAGCCCCTCTGTTTCTCGCTCTCTGTTTCAGCCCCTCTGTTTCTCGCCCTCTGTTTCATCCCCTATGCTTCTCGCCCTCTGTTTCTCGCCCTCCGTTTCTCGCCCTCTGTTTCTCGCCCTCTGTTTCTCGCCCTCTGTTTCTCCCCCTCTGTTTCAGCCGCTCTGTTTCTCGCCCTCTGTTTCAGACCCTCTGTTTCTCGCCCTCTGTTACAGCCCCTCTGATTCAGCCCCTCTGTTTCAGCCCCTCTGTTTCTCGCCATCTGTTTCAGGACCTCTGTTTCAGCCCCTCTGTTTCAGCCCCTCTGTTTCTCGCCCTCTGTTTCAGCCCCTCTGTTTCAGTACCTCTGTTTCAGCCCCTCTGTTTCAGCCCGTCTGTTTCAGCCCCTCTGTTTCAGCCACTCTGTTTCAGCCCCTCTGTTTCTCGCCCTCTGTTTCTCGCCCTCTGTTTCTCGCCCTCTGTTTCAGCCCCTCTGTTTCAGCCCCTCTGGTTCAGCCCCTCTGTTTCAGCCCCTCTGTTTAAGCCCCACTGTTTCTCGCCCTCTGTTTCAGCCCCTCTGTTTCTCGCCCTCTGTTTCTCGCCCTCTGTTTCAGCCCCTCTGTTTCAGCCCCTCTGTTACAGCCCCTCTGTTTCTCGCCATCTGTTACTCGCCAGCTGTTTCTCGCCCTCTGTTTCTCGCCCTCAATTTCTCGCCATCTGTTTCAGCCCCTCTGTTTCTCGCCCTCTGTTTCTCGCCCTCTGTTTCTCGCCATCTGTTTCAGCCCCTCTGTTTCAGACCCTCTGTTTCAGCCCCTCTGTTTCTCGCCCTCTGTTTCAGCCCCTCTGTTTCAGCCCCTCTTTTTCAGCCCCTCTGTTTCAGCCCCTCTGTTTCAGTCCCTCTGTTTCAGCCCCTCTGTTTCTCGCACTCTGTTTCAGCCCCTCTGTTTCTCCCTCTCTGTTTCATCCCCTCTGTTTCTCGCACTCTGTTTCAGCCCCGCTGTTTCAGCTCCTGTGTTTCAGCCCCTCTGTTTCAGCCCCTCTGATTCAGACCCTCTGTTTCCGCCCCTCTTTTTCTCGCCCTCGGTTTCAGCCCCTCTGTTTCTCGCTCTCTGTTTCAGCCCCTCTGTTTCTCGCCCTCTGTTTCAGCCCCTCTGTTTCTCGCCCTCCGTTTGTCGCCCTCCGTTTCTCGCCCTCTGTTTCTCGCCCTCTGTTTCAGCCCCTCTGTTTCTCGCCCTCTGTTTCAGCCCCTCTCTTTCTCGTCCTCTGTTACAGCCCCTCTGATTCAGCCCCTCTGTTTCAGCCAGTCTGTTTCTCGCCCTCTGTTTCTCGCCGTCTGTTTCTCGCCCTCTGTTTCAGCCCCTCTGTTTCAGCCCCTGTGTTTCAGCCCCTCTGTTTCAGACTCCCTGTTTCAGCCCCTCTGTTTCAGCCCCTCTGTTTCAGCCAGTCTGTTTCTCGCCCTCTGTTTCTCGCCGTCTGTATCTCGCCCTCTGTTTCTCGCCCTCAGTTTCAGCCCCTCTGTTTCTCGCCCTCTGTTTCAGCCCCTCTGTTTCTCGCCCTCTGTTACAGCCCCTCTGTTTTAGCCCCTCTGTTTCAGCCCCTCTGTTTCAGCCCCTCTGTTTCAGCCAGTCTGTTTCTCGCCCTCTGTTTCTCGCCGTCTGTTTCTCGCCCTCTGTTTCAGCCCCTCTGTTTCAGCCCCTGTGTTTCAGCCCCTCTGTTTCAGACTCCCTGTTTCAGCCCCTCTGTTTCAGCCCCTCTGTTTCAGCCAGTCTGTTTCTCGCCCTCTGTATCTCGCCATCTGTTACTCGCCAGCTGTTTCTCGCCCTCTGTTTCTCGCCCTCAATTTCTCGCCATCTGTTTCAGCCCCTCTGTTTCTCGCCCTCTGTTTCTCGCCCTCTGTTTCTCGCCCTCTGTTTCAGCCCCTCTGTTTCAGCCCCTCTGTTTCAGCCCCTCTGTTTCTCGCCCTCTGTTTCAGCCCCTCTGTTTCAGCCCCTCTTTTTCAGCCCCTCTGTTTCAGCCCCTCTGTTTCAGCCCCTCTGTTTCTCGCACTCTGTTTCTGCCCCTCTGTTTCTCCCTCTCTGTTTCAGCCCCTCTTTTTCTCGCCCTCTGTTTCAGCCCCGCTGTTTCAGCCCCTCTGTTTCAGCCCCTCTGTTTCAGCCCCTCTGTTTCAGCCCCTCTGATTCAGCCCCTCTGTTTCCGCCCCTCTTTTTCTCGCCCTCTGTTTCAGCCCCTCTGTTTCTCGCTCTCTGTTTCAGCCCCTCTGTTTCTCGCCCTCTGTTTCAGCCCCTCTGCTTCTCGCCCTCTGTTTCTCGCCCTCCGTTTCTCGCCCTCTGTTTCTCGCCCTCTGTTTCTCGCCCTCTGTTTCTCGCCCTCTGTTTCAGCCCCTCTGTTTCTCGCCCTCTGTTTCAGACCCTCTGTTTCTCGCCCTCTGTTACAGCCCCTCTGTTTCAGCCCCTCTGTTTCAGCCCCTCTGTTTCAGCCCCTCTGATTCAGCCCCTCTGTTTCCGCCCCTCTTTTTCTCGCCCTCTGTTTCAGCCCCTCTGTTTCTCGCTCTCTGTTTCAGCCCCTCTGTTTCTCGCCCTCTGTTTCAGCCCCTATGCTTCTCGCCCTCTGTTTCTCGCCCTCCGTTTCTCGCCCTCTGTTTCTCGCCCTCTGTTTCTCGCCCTCTGTTTCTCGCCCTCTGTTTCAGCCCCTCTTTTTCACGCCCACTGTTTCAGACCCTCTGTTTCTCGCCCTCTGTTGCAGCCCGTCTGTTTCAGGACCTCTGTTTCAGCCCCTCTGTTTCAGCCCCTCTGTTTCTCGCCCTCTGTTTCAGCCCCTCAGTTTCAGTACCTCTGTTTCAGCGCCTCTGTTTCAGCCCGTCTGTTTCAGCCCCACTGTTTCAGCCACTCTGTTTCAGCCCCTCTGTTTCTCGCCCTCTGTTTCTCGCCCTCTGTTTCAGCCCCTCTGTTTCAGCCCCTCTGGTTCAGCCCCTCTGTTTCAGCCCCTCTGTTTCAGCCCCACTGTTTCTCGCCCTCTGTTTCAGCCCCTCTGTTTCTCGCCCTCTGTTTGTCGCCCTCTGTTTCAGCCCCTCTGTTTCAGCCCCTCTGTTACAGCCCCTCTGTTTCTCGCCATCTGTTACTCGCCAGCTGTTTCTCGCCCTCTGTTTCTCGCCCTCAATTTCTCGCCATCTGTTTCAGCCCCTCTGTTTCTCGCCCTCTGTTTCTCGCCCTCTGTTTCAGCCCCTCTGTTTCAGACCCTCTGTTTCAGCCCCTCTGTTTCTCGCCCTCTGTTTCAGCCCCTCTGTTTCAGCCCCTCTTTTTCAGCCAGTCTGTTTCAGCCCCTCTGTTTCAGTCCCTCTGTTTCAGCCCCTCTGTTTCTCGCACTCTGTTTCAGCCCCGCTGTTTCAGCCCCTCTGTTTCAGCCCCTCTGTTTCAGCCCCTCTGATTCAGCCCCTCTGTTTCCGCCCCTCTTTTTCTCGCCCTCAGTTTCAGCCCCTCTGTTTCTCGCTCTCTGTTTCAGCCCCTCTGTTTCTCGCCCTCTGTTTCAGCCCCTCTGTTTCTCGCCCTCCGTTTCTCGCCCTCCGCTTCTCGCCCTCTGTTTCTCGCCCTCTGTTTCTCGCCCTCTGTTTCTCGCCCTCTGTTTCAGCCCCTCTGTTTCTCGCCCTCTGTTTCAGCCCCTCTCTTTCTCGTCCTCTGTTACAGCCCCTCTGTTTCAGCCCCTCTGTTTCAGCCAGTCTGTTTCTCGCCCTCTGTTTCTCGCCGTCTGTTTCTCGCCTTCTGTTTCAGCCCCTCTGTTTCAGCCCCTCTGTTTCAGACTCCCTGTTTCAGCCCCTCTGTTTCAGCCCCTCTGTTTCCGCCAGTCTGTTTCTCGCCCTCTTTTTCTCGCCGTCTGTATCTCGCCCTCTGTTTCAGACCCTCTGTTTCAGCCCCTCTGTTTCTCGCCCTCTGTTTCAGCCCCTCTGTTTCAGTCCCTCTGTTTCAGCCGCTCTGTTCCTCGCCCTCTGTTTCAGCCCCTCTGTTTCAGCCCCTCTGTTTCAGCCCCTCTGTTTCAGCCACTTTGTTTCAGCCCCTCTGTTTCTCGCCCTCTGTTTCTCGCCCTCTGTTTCAGCCCCTCTGTTTCAGCCCCGCTGTTTCTCGCCCTCTGTTTCAGCCCCTCTGTTTCAGCCGCTCTGTTTCAGCCCCTCTGTTTCAGCCCCTCTGTTTCTCGCCCTCTGTTTCTAGCCCTCTGTTAATCGCCCTCTGTTTCTCGCACTCTTTTTCAGCCCCTCTGTTTCAGCCCCTCTGTTTGAGCCCCGCTGTTTCTCGCCCTCTGTTTCTCGCCCTCTGTTTCTCCCCCTCTGTTTCCCGACCTCTGTTTCAGCCCCTCTGTTTCAGCCCCTCTGTTTCAGCCCCTCTGTTTCAGCCCCTCTGCTTCTCGCCCTCTGTTTCTCGCCCTCTGTTTCTCGCCCTCCGTTTCTCGCCCTCTGTTTCTCGCCCTCTGTTTCTCGCCCTCTGTTTCTCGCCCTCTGTTGCAGCCCCTCTGTTTCAGGACCTCTGTTTCAGCCCCTCTGTTTCAGCCCCTCTGTTTCAGCCCCTCTGTTTCAGCCCCTCTGTTTCAGCCTCTCTGTTTCAGCCCCTCTGTTTCAGCCCCTCTGTTTCAGCCCCTCTTTTTCAGCCCCTCTGTTTCAGCACCTGTTTCAGCCCCTCTGTTTCTCGCCCTCTGTTTCACCCCCTCTGTTTCAGCACCTCTGTTTCAGCCCCTCTGTTTCACCCCCTCTGTTTCAGCCCCTCTGTTTCAGACCGTCTGTTTCAGCCCCTCTGTTTCAGGCACTCTGTTTCAGCCCCTCTGTTTCTCGCCCTCTGTTTCTCGCCCTCTGTTTCTCGCCCACTGTTTCAGCCGCTCTGTTTCGTCCCCTCTGTTTCTCACCCTCTGTTTCAGCCCCTCTGTTTCAGCCCCTCTGTTTCACCCCCTCTGTTTCAGCACCTCTGTTTCAGCCCCTCTGTTTCTCGCCCTCTGTTTCTCGCACTCTGTTTCTCGCCCTCTGTTTCTCGCCCTCTGTTTCTCGCCCTCTGTTTCTCGCTTCTGTTTCTCAACCTCTGTTTCTCGCCCTCTGTTTCAGCCCCTCTGTTTCTCCCTCTCTGTTTCATCCCCTCTGTTTCTCGCACTCTGTTTCAGCCCCGCTGTTTCAGCTCCTGTGTTTCAGCCCCTCTGTTTCAGCCCCTCTGATTCAGACCCTCTGTTTCCGCCCCTCTTTTTCTCGCCCTCGGTTTCAGCCCATCTGTTTCTCGCTCTCTGTTTCAGCCCCTCTGTTTCTCGCCCTCTGTTTCAGCCCCTCTGTTTCTCGCCCTCCGTTTGTCGCCCTCCGTTTCTCGCCCTCTGTTTCTCGCCCTCTGTTTCAGCCCCTCTGTTTCTCGCCCTCTGTTTCAGCCCCTCTCTTTCTCGTCCTCTGTTACAGCCCCTCTGATTCAGCCCCTCTGTTTCAGCCAGTCTGTTTCTCGCCCTCTGTTTCTCGCCGTCTGTTTCTCGCCCTCTGTTTCAGCCCCTCTGTTTCAGCCCCTGTGTTTCAGCCCCTCTGTTTCAGACTCCCTGTTTCAGCCCCTCTGTTTCAGCCCCTCTGTTTCAGCCAGTCTGTTTCTCGCCCTCTGTTTCTCGCCGTCTGTATCTCGCCCTCTGTTTCAGCCCCTCTGTTTCAGTCCCTCTGTTTCAGCCGCTCTGTTCCTCGCCCTCTGTTTCAGCCCCTCTGTTTCAGCCCCTCTGTTTCAGCCCCTCTGTTTCAGCCACTCTGTTTCAGCCCCTCTGTTTCTCGCCCTCTGTTTCTCGCCCTCTGTTTCTGCCCCTCTGTATCTCGCCATCTGTTACTCGCCAGCTGTTTCTCGCCCTCTGTTTCTCGCCCTCAATTTCTCGCCATCTGTTTCAGCCCCTCTGTTTCTCGCCCTCTGTTTCTCGCCCTCTGTTTCTCGCCCTCTGTTTCAGCCCCTCTGTTTCAGCCCCTCTGTTTCAGCCCCTCTGTTTCTCGCCCTCTGTTTCAGCCCCTCTGTTTCAGCCCCTCTTTTTCAGCCCCTCTGTTTCAGCCCCTCTGTTTCAGCCCCTCTGTTTCTCGCACTCTGTTTCTGCCCCTCTGTTTCTCCCTCTCTGTTTCAGCCCCTCTTTTTCTCGCCCTCTGTTTCAGCCCCGCTGTTTCAGCCCCTCTGTTTCAGCCCCTCTGTTTCAGCCCCTCTGTTTCAGCCCCTCTGATTCAGCCCCTCTGTTTCCGCCCCTCTTTTTCTCGCCCTCTGTTTCAGCCCCTCTGTTTCTCGCTCTCTGTTTCAGCCCCTCTGTTTCTCGCCCTCTGTTTCAGCCCCTCTGCTTCTCGCCCTCTGTTTCTCGCCCTCCGTTTCTCGCCCTCTGTTTCTCGCCCTCTGTTTCTCGCCCTCTGTTTCTCGCCCTCTGTTTCAGCCCCTCTGTTTCTCGCCCTCTGTTTCAGACCCTCTGTTTCTCGCCCTCTGTTACAGCCCCTCTGTTTCAGCCCCTCTGTTTCAGCCCCTCTGTTTCAGCCCCTCTGATTCAGCCCCTCTGTTTCCGCCCCTCTTTTTCTCGCCCTCTGTTTCAGCCCCTCTGTTTCTCGCTCTCTGTTTCAGCCCCTCTGTTTCTCGCCCTCTGTTTCAGCCCCTATGCTTCTCGCCCTCTGTTTCTCGCCCTCCGTTTCTCGCCCTCTGTTTCTCGCCCTCTGTTTCTCGCCCTCTGTTTCTCGCCCTCTGTTTCAGCCCCTCTTTTTCACGCCCACTGTTTCAGACCCTCTGTTTCTCGCCCTCTGTTGCAGCCCGTCTGTTTCAGGACCTCTGTTTCAGCCCCTCTGTTTCAGCCCCTCTGTTTCTCGCCCTCTGTTTCAGCCCCTCAGTTTCAGTACCTCTGTTTCAGCGCCTCTGTTTCAGCCCGTCTGTTTCAGCCCCTCTGTTTCAGCCACTCTGTTTCAGCCCCTCTGTTTCTCGCCCTCTGTTTCTCGCCCTCTGTTTCAGCCCCTCTGTTTCAGCCCCTCTGGTTCAGCCCCTCTGTTTCAGCCCCTCTGTTTCAGCCCCACTGTTTCTCGCCCTCTGTTTCAGCCCCTCTGTTTCTCGCCCTCTGTTTGTCGCCCTCTGTTTCAGCCCCTCTGTTTCAGCCCCTCTGTTACAGCCCCTCTGTTTCTCGCCATCTGTTACTCGCCAGCTGTTTCTCGCCCTCTGTTTCTCGCCCTCAATTTCTCGCCATCTGTTTCAGCCCCTCTGTTTCTCGCCCTCTGTTTCTCGCCCTCTGTTTCAGCCCCTCTGTTTCAGACCCTCTGTTTCAGCCCCTCTGTTTCTCGCCCTCTGTTTCAGCCCCTCTGTTTCAGCCCCTCTTTTTCAGCCAGTCTGTTTCAGCCCCTCTGTTTCAGTCCCTCTGTTTCAGCCCCTCTGTTTCTCGCACTCTGTTTCAGCCCCGCTGTTTCAGCCCCTCTGTTTCAGCCCCTCTGTTTCAGCCCCTCTGATTCAGCCCCTCTGTTTCCGCCCCTCTTTTTCTCGCCCTCAGTTTCAGCCCCTCTGTTTCTCGCTCTCTGTTTCAGCCCCTCTGTTTCTCGCCCTCTGTTTCAGCCCCTCTGTTTCTCGCCCTCCGTTTCTCGCCCTCCGCTTCTCGCCCTCTGTTTCTCGCCCTCTGTTTCTCGCCCTCTGTTTCTCGCCCTCTGTTTCAGCCCCTCTGTTTCTCGCCCTCTGTTTCAGCCCATCTCTTTCTCGTCCTCTGTTACAGCCCCTCTGTTTCAGCCCCTCTGTTTCAGCCAGTCTGTTTCTCGCCCTCTGTTTCTCGCCGTCTGTTTCTCGCCTTCTGTTTCAGCCCCTCTGTTTCAGCCCCTCTGTTTCAGACTCCCTGTTTCAGCCCCTCTGTTTCAGCCCCTCTGTTTCAGCCAGTCTGTTTCTCGCCCTCTTTTTCTCGCCGTCTGTATCTCGCCCTCTGTTTCAGACCCTCTGTTTCAGCCCCTCTGTTTCTCGCCCTCTGTTTCAGCCCCTCTGTTTCAGTCCCTCTGTTTCAGCCGCTCTGTTCCTCGCCCTCTGTTTCAGCCCCTCTGTTTCAGCCCCTCTGTTTCAGCCCCTCTGTTTCAGCCACTTTGTTTCAGCCCCTCTGTTTCTCGCCCTCTGTTTCTCGCCCTCTGTTTCAGCCCCTCTGTTTCAGCCCCTCTGTTTCAGCCGCTCTGTTTCAGCCCCTCTGTTTCAGCCCCTCTGTTTCTCGCCCTCTGTTTCTAGCCCTCTGTTAATCGCCCTCTGTTTCTCGCACTCTTTTTCAGCCCCTCTGTTTCAGCCCCTCTGTTTGAGCCCCGCTGTTTCTCGCCCTCTGTTTCTCGCCCTCTGTTTCTCCCCCTCTGTTTCCCGACCTCTGTTTCAGCCCCTCTGTTTCAGCCCCTCTGTTTCAGCCCCTCTGTTTCAGCCCCTCTGCTTCTCGCCCTCTGTTTCTCGCCCTCTGTTTCTCGCCCTCCGTTTCTCGCCCTCTGTTTCTCGCCCTCTGTTTCTCGCCCTCTGTTTCTCGCCGTCTGTTGCAGCCCCTCTGTTTCAGGACCTCTGTTTCAGCCCCTCTGTTTCAGCCCCTCTGTTTCAGCCCCTCTGTTTCAGCCCCTCTGTTTCAGCCTCTCTGTTTCAGCCCCTCTGTTTCAGCCCCTCTGTTTCAGCCCCTCTTTTTCAGCCCCTCTGTTTCAGCACCTGTTTCAGCCCCTCTGTTTCTCGCCCTCTGTTTCACCCCCTCTGTTTCAGCACCTCTGTTTCAGCCCCTCTGTTTCACCCCCTCTGTTTCAGCCCCTCTGTTTCAGACCGTCTGTTTCAGCCCCTCTGTTTCAGGCACTCTGTTTCAGCCCCTCTGTTTCTCGCCCTCTGTTTCTCGCCCTCTGTTTCTCGCCCTCTGTTTCAGCCGCTCTGTTTCGTCCCCTCTGTTTCTCACCCTCTGTTTCAGCCCCTCTGTTTCAGCCCCTCTGTTTCACCCCCTCTGTTTCAGCACCTCTGTTTCAGCCCCTCTGTTTCTCGCCCTCTGTTTCTCGCACTCTGTTTCTCGCCCTCTGTTTCTCGCCCTCTGTTTCTCGCCCTCTGTTTCTCGCTTCTGTTTCTCAACCTCTGTTTCTCGCCCTCTGTTTCTTGCCCTCTGTTTCAGCCCCTCTGTTTCAGCCCCTCTGTTTCTCGCCCTCTGTTTCTCGCCCTCTGTTTCTCGCCCTCTGTTTCAGCCGCTCTGTTTCGTCCCCTCTGTTTCTCACCCTCTGTTTCAGCCCCTCTGTTTCAGCTCCTCTGTTTCAGCACCTCTGTTTCAGCCCCTCTGTTTCTCGCCCGAGGTTTCATCCCCTCTGTTTCTCGCCCTCTGTTTCAGCCCCTCTGTTTCAGCCCCTCTGTTTCAGCCCCTCTGTTTCAGCCTCTCTGTTTCAGCCCCTCTGTTTCAGCCCCTCTGTTTCTCGCCCTCTGTTTCAGCCCCTCTGTTTCAGTCCCTCTGTTCCTGCCCCTCTGTTTCTCGCCCTCTGTTTCAGCCCCTCTGTTCCTCGCCCTCTGTTTCAGACCCTCTGTTTCAGCCCCTCTGTTTCAGCCCCTCTGTTTCAGCCCCTCTGTTTCTCGCCCTCTGTTTCTCGCCCTCTGTTTCTCGCTCTCTGTTTCTCGCCCTCTGTTTCAGCCCCTCTGTTGCAGCCCCATCTGTTTCAGCACCTCTGTTTCAGCCCCTCTGTTTCACCCGCTCTGTTTCAGGCCCTCTGTTTCAACCCCTCTGTTTCTCGCCCTCTGTTTCTCGCCCTCTGTTTCAGCCCCTCTGTTTGAGCCCCGCTGTTTCTCGCCCTCTGTTTCTCGCCCTCTGTTTCTCGCCCTCTGTTTCTCGCCCTCTGTTTCTCGATCTATGTTTCAGCCCCTCTGTTTATCGCCCTCTGTTTCAGCCCCTCTGTTTCAGCCCCTCTGTTTCAGCCCCTCTGTTTCAGCCTCTCTGTTTCAGCCCCTCTGTTTCAGCCCCTCTGTTTCAGCCCCTCTTTTTCAGCCCCTCTGTTTCAGCGCCTCTGTTTCAGCCCCTCTGTTTCTCGCCCTCTGTTTCACCCCCTCTGTTTCAGCACCTCTGTTTCAGCCCCTCTGTTTCACCCCCTCTGTTTCAGCCCCTCTGTTTCAGACCGTCTGTTTCAGCCCCTCTGTTTCAGGCACTCTGTTTCAGCCCCTCTGTTTCTCGCCCTCTGTTTCTCGCCCTCTGTTTCTCGCCCTCTGTATCAGCCGCTCTGTTTCGTCCCCTCTGTTTCTCACCCTCTGTTTCAGCCCCTCTGTTTCAGCCCCTCTGTTTCACCCCCTCTGTTTCAGCACCTCTGTTTCAGCCCCTCTGTTTCTCGCCCTCTGTTTCTCGCACTCTGTTTCTCGCCCTCTGTTTCTCGCCCTCTGTTTATCGCCCTCTGTTTCTCGCCTCTGTTTGTCAACCTCTGTTTCTTGCCCTCTGTTTCTCGCACTCTGTTTCAGCCCCTCTGTTTCAGCCCCTCTGTTTCAGCCTCTCTGTTACAGCCCCTCTGTTTCAGCCCCTCTGTTTCAGCCCCTCTGTTTCAGCCCCTCTGTTTCTCGCCCTCTGTTTCAGCCCCTCTGTTTCAGCCCCTCATTTTCAGCCCCTCTGTTTCAGCCCCTCTGTTTCAGTCCCTCTGTTTCAGCCCCTCTGTTTCTCGCACTCTGTTTCAGCCACTCTGTTTCTCGCCCTCTGTTTCAGCCCCTCTGTTTGAGCCCCGCTGTTTCTCGCCCTCTGTTTCTCGCCCTCTGTTTCTCGCCCTCTGTTTCTCGCCCTCTGTTTCTCGATCTATGTTTCAGCCCCTCTGTTTATCGCCCTCTGTTTCAGCCCCTCTGTTTCAGCCCCTCTGTTTCAGCCCCTCTGTTTCAGCCTCTCTGTTTCAGCCCCTCTGTTTCAGCCCCTCTGTTTCAGCCCCTCTTTTTCAGCCCCTCTGTTTCAGCGCCTCTGTTTCAGCCCCTCTGTTTCTCGCCCTCTGTTTCACCCCCTCTGTTTCAGCACCTCTGTTTCAGCCCCTCTGTTTCACCCCCTCTGTTTCAGCCCCTCTGTTTCAGACCGTCTGTTTCAGCCCCTCTGTTTCAGGCACTCTGTTTCAGCCCCTCTGTTTCTCGCCCTCTGTTTCTCGCCCTCTGTTTCTCGCCCTCTGTATCAGCCGCTCTGTTTCGTCCCCTCTGTTTCTCACCCTCTGTTTCAGCCCCTCTGTTTCAGCCCCTCTGTTTCACCCCCTCTGTTTCAGCACCTCTGTTTCAGCCCCTCTGTTTCTCGCCCTCTGTTTCTCGCACTCTGTTTCTCGCCCTCTGTTTCTCGCCCTCTGTTTATCGCCCTCTGTTTCTCGCCTCTGTTTGTCAACCTCTGTTTCTTGCCCTCTGTTTCTCGCACTCTGTTTCAGCCCCTCTGTTTCAGCCCCTCTGTTTCAGCCTCTCTGTTACAGCCCCTCTGTTTCAGCCCCTCTGTTTCAGCCCCTCTGTTTCAGCCCCTCTGTTTCTCGCCCTCTGTTTCAGCCCCTCTGTTTCAGCCCCTCATTTTCAGCCCCTCTGTTTCAGCCCCTCTGTTTCAGTCCCTCTGTTTCAGCCCCTCTGTTTCTCGCACTCTGTTTCAGCCACTCTGTTTCTCCCTCTCTGTTTCAGCCCCTCTGTTTCTCGCACTCTGTTTCAGCCCCGCTGTTTCGGCCCCTCTGTTTCTCGCCCTCTGTTTCAGCCCCTCTGTTTCAGCCCCTCTGTTTCACCCCCTCTGTTTCAGCCCCTCTGTTTCTCGCACTCTGTTTCTCGCCCTCTGTTTCTCGCCCTCTGTTTCTCGCCCTCTGTTTCAAAATCTCTGTTTCTCGCCCTCTGTTTCTCGCCCTCTGTTTCAGCCGCTCTGTTTCAGCCCCTCTGTTTCTCGCCCTCTGGTTCTCGCCCACTGTTTCTCGCCCTCTGTTTCTCTCCCTCTGTTTCAGCCCCTCTGTTTCAGCCTCTCTGTTACAGCCACTCTGTTTCAGCCACGCTGTTTCAGCCCCTCTTTTTCGGCCCCACTGTTTCAGCCCCTCAGTTTCAGCTCCTCTGTTTATCGCCCTCTGTTTCAGCCCGTCTGTTTCAGCCCCTCTGTTTCAACCCCTCAGTTTCAGCCCCTCTGTTTCTCGCCCTCTGTTTCTCGCCCTCTGTTTCTCGCCCTCTGTGTCAGCCTCTCTGTTTCAGCCCCTCTGTTTCAGCCCCTCTGTTTCTCGCCCTCTGTTTCTCGCCCTCTGTTTCTCGCTTTCTCTTTCTCGCCCTCTGTTTCGCGCCCTCTGTTTCAGCCCCTCTGTTTCAGCCCCTCTGTTTCAGCCCCTCTGTTTCTCGCCCTCTGTTTCAGGACCTCTGTTTCAGCCCCTCTGTTTCAGCCCCTCTGTTTAAGCCCCGCTGTTTTTCGCCCTCTGTTTCAGCCCCTCTGTTTCAGTACCTCTGTTTCAGCCCCTCTGTTTCAGCCCGTCTGATTCAGCCCCTCTGTTTCAGCACTCTGTTTCAGCCCCTCTGTTTCTCGCCCACTGTTTCTCGCCATCTGTTTCTCGCCCTCTGTTTCAGCTCCTCTGTTTCAGCCCCTCTGTTTCAGCCCCTCTGTTTCAGCCCCTCTGTTTCTCGCCCTCTGTTTCAGCCCCTCTGCTTCAGCCCCTCTGTTTCAGCCCCTCTGTTTCAGCACCTCTGTTTCAGCCCCTCTGTATCTCGCCATCGGTTACTCGCGAGCTGTTTCTCGCCCTCTGTTTCTCGCCCTCAATTTCTCGCCATCTGTTTCAGCCCCTCTGTTTCTCGCCCTCTGTTTCTCGCCCTCTGTTTCTCGCCCTCTGTTTCAGCCACTCTGTTTCAGCCCCTCTGTTTCAGCCCCTCTGTTTCTCGCCCTCTGTTTCAGCCCCTCTGTTTCAGCCCCTCTTTTTCAGCCCCTCTGTTTCAGCCCCACTGTTTCAGCCCCTCTGTTTCAGCCCCTCTGTTTCTCGCACTCTGTTTCTGCCCCTCTGTTTCTCCCTCTCTGTTTCAGCCCCTCTTTTTCTCGGCATCTGTTTCAGCCCCGCTGTTTCAGCCCCTCTGTTTCAGCCCCTCTGTTTCAGCCCCTCTGTTTCTCGCCCTCTGTTTCTCGCCCTCTGTTTCTCGCTTTCTGTTTCTCGCCCTCTGTTTCGCGCCCTCTGTTTCAGCCCCTCTGTTTCAGCCCCTCTGTTTCAGCCTCTCTGTTTCTCGCCCTCTGTTTCAGGACCTCTGTTTCAGCCCCTCTGTTTCAGCCCCTCTGTTTCAGCCCCGCTGTTTCAGCCCCTCTGTTTCAGCCCCTCTGTGTCAGTACCTCTGTTTCAGCTCCTCTGTTTCAGCCCGTCTGTTTCAGCCCCTCTGTTTCAGCCACTCTGTTTCAGCCCCTCTGTTTCTCGCCCTCTGTTTCTCGCCATCTGTTTCAGCCCCTCTGTTTCAGCCCCTCTGTTTCAGTACCTCTGTTTCAGCCCCTCTGTTTCAGCCCGTCTGATTCAGCCCCTCTGTTTCAGCACTCTGTTTCAGCCCCTCTGTTTCTCGCCCACTGTTTCTCGCCATCTGTTTCTCGCCCTCTGTTTCAGCTCCTCTGTTTCAGCCCCTCTGTTTCAGCCCCTCTGTTTCAGCCCCTCTGTTTCTCGCCCTCTGTTTCAGCCCCTCTGCTTCAGCCCCTCTGTTTCAGCCCCTCTGTTTCAGCACCTCTGTTTCAGCCCCTCTGTATCTCGCCATCGGTTACTCGCGAGCTGTTTCTCGCCCTCTGTTTCTCGCCCTCAATTTCTCGCCATCTGTTTCAGCCCCTCTGTTTCTCGCCCTCTGTTTCTCGCCCTCTGTTTCTCGCCCTCTGTTTCAGCCACTCTGTTTCAGCCCCTCTGTTTCAGCCCCTCTGTTTCTCGCCCTCTGTTTCAGCCCCTCTGTTTCAGCCCCTCTTTTTCAGCCCCTCTGTTTCAGCCCCACTGTTTCAGCCCCTCTGTTTCAGCCCCTCTGTTTCTCGCACTCTGTTTCTGCCCCTCTGTTTCTCCCTCTCTGTTTCAGCCCCTCTTTTTCTCGGCATCTGTTTCAGCCCCGCTGTTTCAGCCCCTCTGTTTCAGCCCCTCTGTTTCAGCCCCTCTGTTTCTCGCCCTCTGTTTCTCGCCCTCTGTTTCTCGCTTTCTGTTTCTCGCCCTCTGTTTCGCGCCCTCTGTTTCAGCCCCTCTGTTTCAGCCCCTCTGTTTCAGCCTCTCTGTTTCTCGCCCTCTGTTTCAGGACCTCTGTTTCAGCCCCTCTGTTTCAGCCCCTCTGTTTCAGCCCCGCTGTTTCAGCCCCTCTGTTTCAGCCCCTCTGTGTCAGTACCTCTGTTTCAGCTCCTCTGTTTCAGCCCGTCTGTTTCAGCCCCTCTGTTTCAGCCACTCTGTTTCAGCCCCTCTGTTTCTCGCCCTCTGTTTCTCGCCATCTGTTTCTCGCCTCTGTTTCAGCCCCTCTGTTTCAGCCCCTCTGTTTCAGCCCCTCTGTTTCAGCCCCTCTGTTTCTCGCCCTCTGTTTCAGCCCCTCTGTTTCAGCCCCTCTGTTTCAGCCCCTCTGTTTCTCGCCCTCTGTTTCAGCCCCTCTGTTTCAGTACCTCTGTTTCAGCCCCTCTGTTTCAGCCCGTCTGTTTCAGCCCCTGTGTTTCAGCCACTCTGTTGCAGCCCCATTGTTTCTCGCCCTCTGTTTCTCGCCCTCTGTTTCTCGCCCTCTGTTTCAGCCCCTCTGTTTTATCCCCTCTGTTTCAGCCCCTCTGTTTCAGCCCCTCTGTTTCAGCCCCACTGTTTCTCGCCCTCTGTTTCATCCCCTCTGTTTCAGCCCCTCTGTTTCAGCCCCTCTGTTTCTCGCCCTCTGTTTCTCGCCCTCTGTGTCAGCCTCTCTGTTTCAGCCCCTCTGTTTCAGCCCCTCTGTTTCTCGCCCTCTGTTTCTCGCCCTCTGTTTCTCGCTTTCTGTTTCTCGCCCTCTGTTTCGCGCCCTCTGTTTCAGCCCCTCTGTTTCAGCCCCTCTGTTTCAGCCCCTCTGTTTCTCGCCCTCTGTTTCAGGACCTCTGTTTCAGCCCCTCTGTTTCAGCCCCTCTGTTTCAGCCCCTCTGTTTCTCGCCCTCTGTTTCAGCCCCTCTGTTTCAGTACCTCTGTTTCAGCCCCTCTGTTTCAGCCCGTCTGTTTCAGCCCCTCTGTTTCAGCCACTCTGTTTCAGCCCCTCTGTTTCTCGCCCTCTGTTTCTCGCCATCTGTTTTCTCGCCCTCTGTTTCAGCTCCTCTGTTTCAGCCCCTCTGTTTCAGCCCCTCTGTTTCAGCCCCTCTGTTTCTCGCCCTCTGTTTCAGCCCCTCTGTTTCAGCCCCTCTGTTTCAGCCCCTCTGTTTCAGCACCTCTGTTTCAGCCCCTCTGTATCTCGCCATCTGTTACTCGCCAGCTGTTTCTCGCCCTCTGTTTCTCGCCCTCAATTTCTCGCCATCTGTTTCAGCCCCTCTGTTTCTCGCCCTCTGTTTCTCGCCCTCTGTTTCCCGCCCTCTGTTTCAGCCCCTCTGTTTCAGCCCCTCTGTTTCAGCCCCTCTGTTTCTCGCCCTCTGTTTCAGCCCCTCTGTTTCAGCCCCTCTTTTTCAACCCCTCTGTTTCAGCCCCTCTGTTTCAGCCCCTCTGTTTCAGCCCCTCTGTTTCTCGCACTCTGTTTCTGCCCCTCTGTTTCTCCCTCTCTGTTTCAGCCCCTCTTTTTCTCGCCCTCTGTTTCAGCCCCGCTGTTTCAGCCCCTCTGTTTCAGCCCCTCTGTTTCACCCCCTCTGTTTCAGCCCCTCTGATTCAGCCCCTCTGTTTCCGCCCCTCTTTTTCTCGCCCGATGTTTCAGCCCCTCCGTTTCTCGCTCTCTGTTTCAGCCCCTCTGTTTCTCGCCCTCTGTTTCAGCCCCTCTGCTTCTCGCCCTCTGTTTCTCGCCCTCCGTTTCTCGCCCTCTGTTTCTCGCCCTCTGTTTCTCGCCCTCTGTTTCAGCCCCTCTGTTTCTCGCCCTCTGTTTCAGACCCTCTGTTTCTCGCCCTCTGTTACAGCCCCTCTGTTTCAGCCCCTCTGTTTCAGCCCCTCTGTTTCAGCCCCTCTGATTCAGCCCCTCTGTTTCCGCCCCTCTTTTTCTCGCCCTCTGTTTCAGCCCCTCTGTTTCTCGCTCTCTGTTTCAGCCCCTCTGTTTCTCGCCCTCTGTTTCAGCCCCTATGCTTCTCGCCCTCTGTTTCTCGCCCTCCGTTTCTCGCCCTCTGTTTCTCGCCCTCTGTTTCTCGCCCTCTGTTTCTCGCCCTCTGTTTCAGCCCCTCTGCTTCTCGCCCTCTGTTTCAGACCCTCTGTTTCTCGCCCTCTGTTAGAGCCCCTCTGTTTCAGCCCCTCTGTTTCAGCCCCTCTGTTTCTCGCCATCTGTTTCAGGACCTCTGTTTCAGCCCCTCTGTTTCAGCCCCTCTGTTTCAGCCCCTCTGTTTCTCGCCCTCTCTTTCAGCCCCTCTGTTTCAGTACCTCTGTTTCAGCCCCTCTGTTTCAGCCCGTCTGTTTCAGCCCCTCTGTTTCAGCCACTCTGTTTCAGCCCCTCTGTTTCTCGCCCTCTGTTTCTCGCCCTCTGTTTCTCGCCCTCTGTTTCTCGCCCTCTGTTTCAGCCCCTCTGTTTCAGACCCTCTGTTTCAGCCCCTCTGTTTCTCGCCCTCTGTTTCAGCCCCTCTGTTTCAGCCCCTCTTTTTCAGCCCCTCTGTTTCAGCCCCTCTGTTTCAGTCCCTCTGTTTCAGCCCCTCTGTTTCTCGCACTCTGTTTCAGCCCCTCTGTTTCTCCCTCTCTGTTTCAGCCCCTCTGTTTCTCGCACTCTGTTTCAGCCCCGCTGTTTCAGCCCCTGTGTTTCAGCCCCTCTGTTTCAGCCCCTCTGATTCAGCCCCTCTGTTTCCGCCCCTCTTTTTCTCGCCCTCGGTTTCAGCCCCTCTGTTTCTCGCTCTCTGTTTCAGCCCCTCTGTTTCTCGCCCTCTGTTTCAGCCCCTCTGTTTCTCGCCCTCCGTTTCTCGCCCTCCGTTTCTCGCCCTCTGTTTCTCGCCCTCTGTTTCAGCCCCTCTGTTTCTCGCCCTCTGTTTCAGCCCCTCTCTTTCTCGTCCTCTGTTACAGCCCCTCTGTTTCAGCCCCTCTGTTTCAGCCCGTCTGTTTCTCGCCCTCTGTTTCTCGCCCTCTGTTTCTCGCCCTCTGTTTCAGCCCCTCTGTTCCAGCCCCTCTGTTTCAGCCCCTCTGTTTCAGACTCCCTGTATCAGCCCCTCTGTTTCAGTCCCTCTGTTTCAGCCAGTCTGTTTCTCGCCCTCTGTTTCTCGCCGTCTGTATCTCGCCCTCTGTTTCAGCCCCTCTGTTTCAGTCCCTCTGTTTCAGCCGCTCTGTTCCTCGCCCTCTGTTTCAGCCCCTCTGTTTCAGCCCCTCTGTTTCAGCCCCTCTGTTTCAGCCACTCTGTTTCAGCCCCTCTGTTTCTCGCCCTCTGTTTCTCGCCCTCTGTTTCAGCCCCTCTGTATCTCGCCATCTGTTACTCGCCAGCTGTTTCTCGCCCTCTGTTTCTCGCCCTCAATTTCTCACCATCTGTTTCAGCCCCTCTGTTTCTCGCCCTCTGTTTCTCGCCCTCTGTTTCTCGCCCTCTGTTTCAGACCCTCTGTTTCAGCCCCTCTGTTTCAGCCCCTCTGTTTCTCGCCCTCTGTTTCAGCCCCTCTGTTTCAACCCCTCTTTTTCAGCCCCTCTGTTTCAGCCCCTCTGTTTCAGCCCCTCTGTTTCTGCCCCTCTGTTTCTCGCACTCTGTTTCTGCCCCTCTGTTTCTCCCTCTCTGTTTCAGCCCCTCTTTTTCTCGCCCTCTGTTTCAGCCCCGCTGTTTCAGCCCCTCTGTTTCAGCCCCTCTGTTTCAGCCCCTCTGTTTCAGCCCCTCTGATTCAGCCCCTCTGTTTCCGCCCCTCTTTTTCTCGCCCGCTGTTTCAGACCCTCTGTTTCTCGCTCTCTGTTTCAGCCCCTCTGTTTCTCGCCCTCTGTTTCAGCCCCTCTGCTTCTCGCCCTCTGTTTGTCGCCCTCCGTTTCTCGCCCTCTGTTTCTCGCCCTCTGATTCTCGCCCTCTGTTTCAGACCCTCTGTTTCTCGCCCTCTGTTACAGCCACTCTGTTTCAGCCCCTCTGTTTCAGCCCCTCTGTTTCAGCCCCACTGATTCAGCCCCTCTGTTTCCGCCCCTCTTTTTCTCGCCCTCTGTTTCAGCCCCTCTGTTTCTCGCTCTCTGTTTCAGCCCCTCTGATTCAGCCCCTCTGTTTCTCGCTCTCTGTTTCAGCCCCTCTGTTTCTCGCCCTCTGTTTCAGCCCCTATGCTTCTCGCCCTCTGTTTCTCGCCCTCCGTTTCTCGCCCTCTGTTTCTCGCCCTCTGTTTCTCGCCCTCTGTTTCTCGCCCTCTGTTTCAGCCCCTCTTTTTCTCGCCCTCTGTTTCAGACCCTCTGTTTCTCGCCCTCTGTTACAGCCCCTCTGTTTCAGCCCCTCTGTTTCAGCCCCTCTGTTTCTCGCCATCTGTTTCAGGACCTCTGTTTCAGCCCCTATGTTTCAGCCCCTCTGTTTCTCGCCCTCTGTTTCAGCCCCTCTGTTTCAGTACCTCTGTTTCAGCCCCTCTGTTTCAGCCCGTCTGTTTCAGCCCCTCTGTTTCAGCCACTCTGTTTCAGCCCCTCTGTTTCTCGCCCTCTGTTTCTCGCCCTCTGTTTCTCGCCCTCTGTTTCAGCCCCTCTGTTTCAGCCCCTCTGGTTCAGCCCCTCTGTTTCAGCCCCTCTGTTTCAGCCCCACTGTTTCTCGCCCTCTGTTTCAGCCCCTCTGTTTCTCGCCCTCTGTTTCTCGCCCTCAGTTTCAGCCCCTCTGTTTCAGCCCCTCTGTTACAGCCCCTCTGTTTCTCGCCATCTGTTACTCGCCAGCTATTTCTCGCCCTCTGTTTCCGCCCCTCAGTTTCTCGCCATCTGTTTCAGCCCCTCTGTTTCTCGCCCTCTGTTTCTCGCCCTCTGTTTCTCGCCCTCTGTTTCAGCCCCTCTTTTTCTCGCCCTCTGTTTCAGACCCTCTGTTTCTCGCCCTCTGTTACAGCCCCTCTGTTTCAGCCCCTCTGTTTCAGCCCCTCTGTTTCTCGCCATCTGTTTCAGGACCTCTGTTTCAGCCCCTATGTTTCAGCCCCTCTGTTTCTCGCCCTCTGTTTCAGCCCCTCTGTTTCAGTACCTCTGTTTCAGCCCCTCTGTTTCAGCCCGTCTGTTTCAGCCCCTCTGTTTCAGCCACTCTGTTTCAGCCCCTCTGTTTCTCGCCCTCTGTTTCTCGCCCTCTGTTTCTCGCCCTCTGTTTCAGCCCCTCTGTTTCAGCCCCGCTGTTTCTCGCCCTCTGTTTCAGCCCCTCTGTTTCAGCCGCTCTGTTTCAGCCCCTCTGTTTCAGCCCCTCTGTTTCTCGCCCTCTGTTTCTAGCCCTCTGTTAATCGCCCTCTGTTTCTCGCACTCTTTTTCAGCCCCTCTGTTTCAGCCCCTCTGTTTGAGCCCCGCTGTTTCTCGCCCTCTGTTTCTCGCCCTCTGTTTCTCCCCCTCTGTTTCCCGCCCTCTGTTTCAGCCCCTCTGTTTCAGCCCCTCTGTTTCAGCCCCTCTGTTTCAGCCCCTCTGCTTCTCGCCCTCTGTTTCTCGCCCTCTGTTTCAGCCCCTCTGTTTCTCGCCCTCTGTTACAGCCCCTCTGTTTCAGCCTCTCTGTTTCAGCCCCTCTGTTTCTCGCCATCTGTTTCAGGACCTCTGTTTCAGCCCCTATGTTTCAGCCCCTCTGTTTCTCGCCCTCTGTTTCAGCCCCTCTGTTTCAGTACCTCTGTTTCAGCCCCTCTGTTTCAGCCCGTCTGTTTCAGCCCCTCTGTTTCAGCCACTCTGTTTCAGCCCCTCTGTTTCTCGCCCTCTGTTTCTCGCCCTCTGTTTCTCGCCCTCTGTTTCAGCCCCTCTGTTTCAGCCCCGCTGTTTCTCGCCCTCTGTTTCAGCCCCTCTGTTTCAGCCGCTCTGTTTCAGCCCCTCTGTTTCAGCCCCTCTGTTTCTCGCCCTCTGTTTCTAGCCCTCTGTTAATCGCCCTCTGTTTCTCGCACTCTTTTTCAGCCCCTCTGTTTCAGCCCCTCTGTTTGAGCCCCGCTGTTTCTCGCCCTCTGTTTCTCGCCCTCTGTTTCTCCCCCTCTGTTTCCCGCCCTCTGTTTCAGCCCCTCTGTTTCAGCCCCTCTGTTTCAGCCCCTCTGTTTCAGCCCCTCTGCTTCTCGCCCTCTGTTTCTCGCCCTCTGTTTCAGCCCCTCTGTTTCTCGCCCTTTGTTTCAGCCCCTCTGTTTCAGCCCCTCTGATTCAGCCCCTCTGTTTCAGCCCCTCTTTTTCAGCCCCTCTGTTTCAGCACCTCTGTTTCAGCCCCTCTGTTTCTCGCCCTCTATTTCTCGCCCTCTGTTTCTCGCCCTCTGTTTCTCGCCCTATGTTTCTCGCCCTCTGTTGCAGCCCCCCTGTTTCTCGCCCTCTGTTTCTCGCCCTCTTTTTCAGCCCCTCTGTTTCAGCCCCTCTGTTTCAGCCCCTCTGTTTCACCCCCTCTGTTTCAGCACCTCGGTTTCAGCCCCTCTGTTTCTCGCCCTCTGTTTCTCGCACTCTGTTTCTCGCACTCTGTTTCTCGCCCTCTGTTTCTCGCCCTCTGTTTCTCGCCCTTTGTTTCTCGCCCTCTGTTTCAGCCCCTCTGTTTCAGCCCCTCTGTTTCAGCCCCTCTGTTTCTCGCCCTCTGTTTCAGCCCCTCTGTTTCTCGCCCAAAGTTTCAGCCCCTCTGCTTCAGCCCCTCTGTTTCAGCCCCTCTGTTTCAGCCCCTATGTTTCAGCCCCTCTGTTTCTCGCCCACTGTTTCAGCCCCTCTGCTTCAGCCCCTCTGTTTCAGCCCCTCTGTTTCAGCCCCTATGTTTCTCGCCCTCTGTTTCTCGCCCTCTGTGTCAGCCCCTCTGTTTCAGCCCCTCTGTTTCAGCCCCTCTGTTTCTCGCCCTCTGTTTCTCGCCCTCTGTTTCTCGCCCTCTGTTTCTCGCCCTCTGTTTCTCGCCCTCTGTTTCAGCCCCTCTGTTTCAGCCCCTCTGATTCAGCCCCTCTGTTTCTCGCCCTCTGTTTCAGCCCCTCTGTTTCAGCCCCTCTGTTTCAGCCCCTCTGTTTCAGCCCCTCTGTTTCTCGCCCTCTGTTTCAGCCCCTCTGTTTCAGCCACTCTGTTTCAGCCCCTCTGTTTCAGCCCGTCTGTTTCAGCCTCTCTGTTTCAGGCACTCTGTTTCAGCCCCTCTGTTTCAGCCCCTCTGTTTCAGCCCCTCTGTTTCTCGCCCTCTGTTTCAGCCCCTCTGTTTCAGCCCCTCTGTTTCAGCCCCTCTGTTTCAGCCCCTCTGTTTCTCGCCCTCTATTTCAGCCCCTCTGTTTCAGCCACTCTGTTTCAGCCCCTCTGTTTCAGCCCGTCTGTTTCAGCCTCTCTGTTTCAGGCACTCTGTTTCAGCCACTCTGTTTCTCGCCCTCTGTTTCTCGCCCTCTGTTTCTCGCCCTCTGTTTCAGCCCCTCTTTTTCAGCCCCTCTGTTTCAGCCCCTCTGATTCAGCCCCTCTGTTTCCGCCCCTCTTTTTCTCGCCCTCTGTTTCAGCCCCTCTGTTTCTCGCTCTCTGTTTCAGCCCCTCTGTTTCTCGCCCTCTGTTTCAGCCCCTCTGTTTCTCGCCCTCCGTTTCTCGCCCTCCGTTTCTCGCCCTCTGTTTCTCGCCCTCTGTTTCTCGCCCTCTGTTTCTCGCCCTCTGTTTCAGCCCCTCTGTTTCTCGCCCTCAGTTTCAGCCCCTCTCTTTCTCGTCCTCTGTTACAGCCCCTCTGTTTCAGCCCCTCTGTTTCAGCCAGTCTGTTTCTCGCCCTCTGTTTCTCGCCGTCTGTTTCTCGCCCTCTATTTCAGCCCCTCTGTTTCAGCCCCTCTGTTTCAGACTCCCTGTTTCAGCCCCTCTGTTTCAGCCCCTCTGTTTCAGCCAGTTTGTTTCTCGCCCTCTTTTTCTCGCCGTCTGTATCTCGCCCTCTGTTTCAGCCCCTCTGTTTCAGCCCCTCTGTTTCTCGCCCTCTGTTTCAGCCCCTCTGTTTCAGTCCCTCTGTTTCAGCCGCTCTGTTCCTCGCCCTCTGTTTCAGCCCCTCTGTTTCAGCCCCTCTGTTTCAGCCCCTCTGTTTCAGCCACTCTGTTTCAGCCCCTCTGTTTCTCGCCCTCTGTTTCTCGCCCTCTGTTTCAGCCCCTCTGTTTCAGCCCCGCTGTTTCTCGCCCTCTGTTTCAGCCCCTCTGTTTCAGCCGCTCTGTTTCAGCCCCTCTGTTTCAGCCCCTATGTTTCTCGCCCTCTGTTTCTCGCCCTCTGTGTCAGCCCCTCTCTTTCAGCCCCTCTGTTTCAGCCCCTCTGTTTCTCGCCCTCTGTTTCTCGCCCTCTGTTTCTCGCCCTCTGTTTCTCGCCCTCTGTTTCTCGCCCTCTGTTTCAGCCCCTCTGTTTCAGCCCCTCTGATTCAGCCCCTCTGTTTCTCGCCCTCTGTTTCAGCCCCTCTGTTTCAGCCCCTCTGTTTCAGCCCCTCTGTTTCAGCCCCTCTGTTTCTCGCCCTCTGTTTCAGCCCCTCTGTTTCAGCCACTCTGTTTCAGCCCCTCTGTTTCAGCCCGTCTGTTTCAGCCTCTCTGTTTCAGGCACTCTGTTTCAGCCCCTCTGTTTCAGCCCCTCTGTTTCAGCCCCTCTGTTTCTCGCCCTCTGTTTCAGCCCCTCTGTTTCAACCCCTCTGTTTCAGCCCCTCTGTTTCAGCCCCTCTGTTTCAGCCCCTCTGTTTCAGCACCTCTGTTTCAGCCCCTCTGTTTCTCGCCATCTGTTACTCGCCAGCTGTTTCTCGCCCTCTGTTTCTAGCCCTCTGTTAATCGCCCTCTGTTTCTCGCACTCTTTTTCAGCCCCTCTGTTTCAGCCCCTCTGTTTGAGCCCCGCTGTTTCTCGCCCTCTGTTTCTCGCCCTCTGTTTCTCCCCCTCTGTTTCCCGCCCTCTGTTTCAGCCCCTCTGTTTCAGCCCCTCTGTTTCAGCCCCTCTGTTTCAGCCCCTCTGCTTCTCGCCCTCTGTTTCTCGCCCTCTGTTTCAGCCCCTCTGTTTCTCGCCCTTTGTTTCAGCCCCTCTGTTTCAGCCCCTCAGATTCAGCCCCTCTGTTTCAGCCCCTCTTTTTCAGCCCCTCTGTTTCAGCACCTCTGTTTCAGCCCCTCTGTTTCTCGCCCTCTATTTCTCGCCCTCTGTTTCTCGCCCTCTGTTTCTCGCCCTATGTTTCTCGCCCTCTGTTGCAGCCCCCCTGTTTCTCGCCCTCTGTTTCTCGCCCTCTTTTTCAGCCCCTCTGTTTCAGCCCCTCTGTTTCAGCCCCTCTGTTTCACCCCCTCTGTTTCAGCACCTCGGTTTCAGCCCCTCTGTTTCTCGCCCTCTGTTTCTCGCACTCTGTTTCTCGCACTCTGTTTCTCGCCCTCTGTTTCTCGCCCTCTGTTTCTCTCCCTCTGTTTCTCGCCCTTTGTTTCTCGCCCTCTGTTTCAGCCCCTCTGTTTCAGCCCCTCTGTTTCAGCCCCTCTGTTTCTCGCCCTCTGTTTCAGCCCCTCTGTTTCTCGCCCACTGTTTCAGCCCCTCTGCTTCAGCCCCTCTGTTTCAGCCCCTCTGTTTCAGCCCCTATGTTTCTCGCCCTCTGTTTCTCGCCCTCTGTGTCAGCCCCTCTGTTTCAGCCCCTCTGTTTCAGCCCCTCTGTTTCTCGCCCTCTGTTTCTCGCCCTCTGTTTCTCGCCCTCTGTTTCTCGCCCTCTGTTTCTCGCCCTCTGTTTCAGCCCCTCTGTTTCAGCCCCTCTGATTCAGCCCCTCTGTTTCTCGCCCTCTGTTTCAGCCCCTCTGTTTCAGCCCCTCTGTTTCAGCCCCTCTGTTTCAGCCCCTCTGTTTCTCGCCCTCTGTTTCAGCCCCTCTGTTTCAGCCACTCTGTTTCAGCCCCTCTGTTTCAGCCCGTCTGTTTCAGCCTCTCTGTTTCAGGCACTCTGTTTCAGCCCCTCTGTTTCAGCCCCTCTGTTTCAGCCCCTCTGTTTCTCGCCCTCTGTTTCAGCCCCTCTGTTTCAACCCCTCTGTTTCAGCCCCTCTGTTTCAGCCCCTCTGTTTCTCGCCCTCTATTTCAGCCCCTCTGTTTCAGCCACTCTGTTTCAGCCCCTCTGTTTCAGCCCGTCTGTTTCAGCCTCTCTGTTTCAGGCACTCTGTTTCAGCCACTCTGTTTCTCGCCCTCTGTTTCTCGCCCTCTGTTTCTCGCCCTCTGTTTCAGCCCCTCTGTTTCAGCCCCTCTGTTTCAGCCCCTCTGTTTCAGCCCCTCTGTTTCTCGCCATCTGTTTCAGGACCTCTGTTTCAGCCCCTATGTTTCAGCCCCTCTGTTTCTCGCCCTCTGTTTCAGCCCCTCTGTTTCAGTACCTCTGTTTCAGCCCCTCTGTTTCAGCCCGTCTGTTTCAGCCCCTCTGTTTCAGCCACTCTGTTTCAGCCCCTCTGTTTCTCGCCCTCTGTTTCTCGCCCTCTGTTTCTCGCCCTCTGTTTCAGCCCCTCTGTTTCAGCCCCTCTGGTTCAGCCCCTCTGTTTCAGCCCCTCTGTTTCAGCCCCACTGTTTCTCGCCCTCTGTTTCAGCCCCTCTGTTTCTCGCCCTCTGTTTCTCGCCCTCTGTTTCTCGCCCTCTGTTTCAGCCCCTCTGTTTCTCGCCCTCTGTTTCAGACCCTCTGTTTCTCGCCCTCTGTTAGAGCCCCTCTGTTTCAGCCCCTCTGTTTCAGCCCCTCTGTTTCTCGCCATCTGTTTCAGGACCTCTGTTTCAGCCCCTCTGTTTCAGCCCCTCTGTTTCAGCCCCTCTGTTTCTCGCCCTCTCTTTCAGCCCCTCTGTTTCAGTACCTCTGTTTCAGCCCCTCTGTTTCAGCCCGTCTGTTTCAGCCCCTCTGTTTCAGCCACTCTGTTTCAGCCCCTCTGTTTCTCGCCCTCTGTTTCTCGCCCTCTGTTTCTCGCCCTCTGTTTCAGCCCCTCTGTTTCAGCCCCTCTGGTTCAGCCCCTCTGTTTCAGCCCCTCTGTTTAAGCGCCACTGTTTCTCGCCCTCTGTTTCAGCCCCTCTGTTTCTCGCCTTCTGTTTCTCGCCCTCTGTTTCAGCCCCTCTGTTTCAGCCCCTCTGTTACAGCCCCTCTGTTTCTCGCCATCTGTTACTCGCCAGCTGTTTCTCGCCCTCTGTTTCTCGCCCTCAATTTCTCGCCATCTGTTTCAGCCCCTCTGTTTCTCGCCCTCTGTTTCTCGCCCTCTGTTTCTCGCCCTCTGTTTCAGCCCCTCTGTTTCAGACCCTCTGTTTCAGCCCCTCTGTTTCTCGCCCTGTGTTTCAGCCCCTCTGTTTCAGCCCCTCTTTTTCAGCCCCTCTGTTTCAGCCCCTCTGTTTCAGTCCCTCTGTTTCAGCCCCTCTGTTTCTCGCACTCTGTTTCAGCCCCTCTGTTTCTCCCTCTCTGTTTCAGCCCCTCTGTTTCTCGCACTCTGTTTCAGCCCCGCTGTTTCAGCCCCTGTGTTTCAGCCCCTCTGTTTCAGCCCCTCTGATTCAGCCCCTCTGTTTCCGCCCCTCTTTTTCTCGCCCTCGGTTTCAGCCCCTCTGTTTCTCGCTCTCTGTTTCAGCCCCTCTGTTTCTCGCCCTCTGTTTCAGCCCCTCTGTTTCTCGCCCTCCGTTTCTCGCCCTCCGTTTCTCGCCCTCTGTTTCTCGCCCTCTGTTTCAGCCCCTCTGTTTCTCGCCCTCTGTTTCAGCCCCTCTCTTTCTCGTCCTCTGTTACAGCCCCTCTGTTTCAGCCCCTCTGTTTCAGCCCGTCTGTTTCTCGCCCTCTGTTTCTCGCCCTCTGTTTCAGCCCCTCTGTTTCTCGCCCTCTGTTTCAGCCCCTCTCTTTCTCGTCCTCTGTTACAGCCCCTCTGTTTCAGCCCCTCTGTTTCAGCCCGTCTGTTTCTCGCCCTCTGTTTCAGCCCCTCTGTTCCAGCCCCTCTGTTTCAGCCCCTCTGTTTCAGACTCCCTGTATCAGCCCCTCTGTTTCAGCCCCTCTGTTTCAGCCAGTCTGTTTCTCGCCCTCTGTTTCTCGCCGTCTGTATCTCGCCCTCTGTTTCAGCCCCTCTGTTTCAGTCCCTCTGTTTCAGCCGCTCTGTTCCTCGCCCTCTGTTTCAGCCCCTCTGTTTCAGCCCCTCTGTTTCAGCCCCTCTGTTTCAGCCACTCTGTTTCAGCCCCTCTGTTTCTCGCCCTCTGTTTCTCGCCCTCTGTTTCAGTCCCTCTGTATCTCGCCATCTGTTACTCGCCAGCTGTTTCTCGCCCTCTGTTTCTCGCCCTCAATTTCTCGCCATCTGTTTCAGCCCCTCTGTTTCTCGCCCTCTGTTTCTCGCCCTCTGTTTCTCGCCCTCTGTTTCAGCCCCTCTGTTTCAGCCCCTCTGTTTCAGCCCCTCTGTTTCTCGCCCTCTGTTTCAGCCCCTCTGTTTCAGCCCCTCTTTTTCAGCCCCTCTGTTTCAGCCCCTCTGTTTCAGCCCCTCTGTTTCAGCCCCTCTGTTTCTCGCACTCTGTTTCTGCCCCTCTGTTTCTCCCTCTCTGTTTCAGCCCCTCTTTTTCTCGCCCTCTGTTTCAGCCCCGCTGTTTCAGCCCCTCTGTTTCAGCCCCTCTGTTTCAGCCCGTCTGTTTCAGCCCCTCTGTTTCAGCCACTCTGTTTCAGCCCCTCTGTTTCTCGCCCTCTGTTTCTCGCCCTCTGTTTCTCGCCCTCTGTTTCAGCCCCTCTGTTTCAGCCCCGCTGTTTCTCGCCCTCTGTTTCAGCCCCTCTGTTTCAGCCGCTCTGTTTCAGCCCCTCTGTTTCAGCCCCTCTGTTTCTCGCCCTCTGTTTCTAGCCCTCTGTTAATCGCCCTCTGTTTCTCGCACTCTTTTTCAGCCCCTCTGTTTCAGCCCCTCTGTTTGAGCCCCGCTGTTTCTCGCCCTCTGTTTCTCGCCCTCTGTTTCTCCCCCTCTGTTTCCCGCCCTCTGTTTCAGCCCCTCTGTTTCAGCCCCTCTGTTTCAGCCCCTCTGTTTCAGCCCCTCTGCTTCTCGCCCTCTGTTTCTCGCCCTCTGTTTCAGCCCCTCTGTTTCTCGCCCTCTGTTACAGCCCCTCTGTTTCAGCCCCTCTGTTTCAGCCCCTCTGTTTCTCGCCATCTGTTTCAGGACCTCTGTTTCAGCCCCTATGTTTCAGCCCCTCTGTTTCTCGCCCTCTGTTTCAGCCCCTCTGTTTCAGTACCTCTGTTTCAGCCCCTCTGTTTCAGCCCGTCTGTTTCAGCCCCTCTGTTTCAGCCACTCTGTTTCAGCCCCTCTGTTTCTCGCCCTCTGTTTCTCGCCCTCTGTTTCTCGCCCTCTGTTTCAGCCCCTCTGTTTCAGCCCCGCTGTTTCTCGCCCTCTGTTTCAGCCCCTCTGTTTCAGCCGCTCTGTTTCAGCCCCTCTGTTTCAGCCCCTCTGTTTCTCGCCCTCTGTTTCTAGCCCTCTGTTAATCGCCCTCTGTTTCTCGCACTCTTTTTCAGCCCCTCTGTTTCAGCCCCTCTGTTTGAGCCCCGCTGTTTCTCGCCCTCTGTTTCTCGCCCTCTGTTTCTCCCCCTCTGTTTCCCGCCCTCTGTTTCAGCCCCTCTGTTTCAGCCCCTCTGTTTCAGCCCCTCTGTTTCAGCCCCTCTGCTTCTCGCCCTCTGTTTCTCGCCCTCTGTTTCAGCCCCTCTGTTTCTCGCCCTTTGTTTCAGCCCCTCTGTTTCAGCCCCTCTGATTCAGCCCCTCTGTTTCAGCCCCTCTTTTTCAGCCCCTCTGTTTCAGCACCTCTGTTTCAGCCCCTCTGTTTCTCGCCCTCTATTTCTCGCCCTCTGTTTCTCGCCCTCTGTTTCTCGCCCTATGTTTCTCGCCCTCTGTTGCAGCCCCCCTGTTTCTCGCCCTCTGTTTCTCGCCCTCTTTTTCAGCCCCTCTGTTTCAGCCCCTCTGTTTCAGCCCCTCTGTTTCACCCCCTCTGTTTCAGCACCTCGGTTTCAGCCCCTCTGTTTCTCGCCCTCTGTTTCTCGCACTCTGTTTCTCGCACTCTGTTTCTCGCCCTCTGTTTCTCGCCCTCTGTTTCTCGCCCTTTGTTTCTCGCCCTCTGTTTCAGCCCCTCTGTTTCAGCCCCTCTGTTTCAGCCCCTCTGTTTCTCGCCCTCTGTTTCAGCACCTCTGTTTCTCGCCCAAAGTTTCAGCCCCTCTGCTTCAGCCCCTCTGTTTCAGCCCCTCTGTTTCAGCCCCTATGTTTCAGCCCCTCTGTTTCTCGCCCACTGTTTCAGCCCCTGTGCTTCAGCCCCTCTGTTTCAGCCCCTCTGTTTCAGCCCCTATGTTTCTCGCCCTCTGTTTCTCGCCCTCTGTGTCAGCCCCTCTGTTTCAGCCCCTCTGTTTCAGCCCCTCTGTTTCTCGCCCTCTGTTTCTCGCCCTCTGTTTCTCGCCCTCTGTTTCTCGCCCTCTGTTTCTCGCCCTCTGTTTCAGCCCCTCTGTTTCAGCCCCTCTGATTCAGCCCCTCTGTTTCTCGCCCTCTGTTTCAGCCCCTCTGTTTCAGCCCCTCTGTTTCAGCCCCTCTGTTTCAGCCCCTCTGTTTCTCGCCCTCTGTTTCAGCCCCTCTGTTTCAGCCACTCTGTTTCAGCCCCTCTGTTTCAGCCCGTCTGTTTCAGCCTCTCTGTTTCAGGCACTCTGTTTCAGCCCCTCTGTTTCAGCCCCTCTGTTTCAGCCCCTCTGTTTCTCGCCCTCTATTTCAGCCCCTCTGTTTCAGCCCCTCTGTTTCAGCCCCTCTGTTTCAGCCCCTCTGTTTCTCGCCCTCTATTTCAGCCCCTCTGTTTCAGCCACTCTGTTTCAGCCCCTCTGTTTCAGCCCGTCTGTTTCAGCCTCTCTGTTTCAGGCACTCTGTTTCAGCCACTCTGTTTCTCGCCCTCTGTTTCTCGCCCTCTGTTTCTCGCCCTCTGTTTCAGCCCCTCTTTTTCAGCCCCTCTGTTTCAGCCCCTCTGATTCAGCCCCTCTGTTTCCGCCCCTCTTTTTCTCGCCCTCTGTTTCAGCCCCTCTGTTTCTCGCTCTCTGTTTCAGCCCCTCTGTTTCTCGCCCTCTGTTTCAGCCCCTCTGTTTCTCGCCCTCCGTTTCTCGCCCTCCGTTTCTCGCCCTCTGTTTCTCGCCCTCTGTTTCTCGCCCTCTGTTTCTCGCCCTCTGTTTCAGCCCCTCTGTTTCTCGCCCTCAGTTTCAGCCCCTCTCTTTCTCGTCCTCTGTTACAGCCCCTCTGTTTCAGCCCCTCTGTTTCAGCCAGTCTGTTTCTCGCCCTCTGTTTCTCGCCGTCTGTTTCTCGCCCTCTGTTTCAGCCCCTCTGTTTCAGCCCCTCTGTTTCAGACTCCCTGTTTCAGCCCCTCTGTTTCAGCCCCTCTGTTTCAGCCAGTTTGTTTCTCGCCCTCTTTTTCTCGCCGTCTGTATCTCGCCCTCTGTTTCAGCCCCTCTGTTTCAGCCCCTCTGTTTCTCGCCCTCTGTTTCAGCCCCTCTGTTTCAGTCCCTCTGTTTCAGCCGCTCTGTTCCTCGCCCTCTGTTTCAGCCCCTCTGTTTCAGCCCCTCTGTTTCAGCCCCTCTGTTTCAGCCACTCTGTTTCAGCCCCTCTGTTTCTCGCCCTCTGTTTCTCGCCCTCTGTTTCAGCCCCTCTGTTTCAGCCCCGCTGTTTCTCGCCCTCTGTTTCAGCCCCTCTGTTTCAGCCGCTCTGTTTCAGCCCCTCTGTTTCAGCCCCTCTGTTTCAGCACCTCTGTTTCAGCCCCTCTGTTTCTCGCCATCTGTTACTCGCCAGCTGTTTCTCGCCCTCTGTTTCTAGCCCTCTGTTAATCGCCCTCTGTTTCTCGCACTCTTTTTCAGCCCCTCTGTTTCAGCCCCTCTGTTTGAGCCCCGCTGTTTCTCGCCCTCTGTTTCTCGCCCTCTGTTTCTCCCCCTCTGTTTCCCGCCCTCTGTTTCAGCCCCTCTGTTTCAGCCCCTCTGTTTCAGCCCCTCTGTTTCAGCCCCTCTGCTTCTCGCCCTCTGTTTCTCGCCCTCTGTTTCAGCCCCTCTGTTTCTCGCCCTTTGTTTCAGCCCCTCTGTTTCAGCCCCTCAGATTCAGCCCCTCTGTTTCAGCCCCTCTTTTTCAGCCCCTCTGTTTCAGCACCTCTGTTTCAGCCCCTCTGTTTCTCGCCCTCTATTTCTCGCCCTCTGTTTCTCGCCCTCTGTTTCTCGCCCTATGTTTCTCGCCCTCTGTTGCAGCCCCCCTGTTTCTCGCCCTCTGTTTCTCGCCCTCTTTTTCAGCCCCTCTGTTTCAGCCCCTCTGTTTCAGCCCCTCTGTTTCACCCCCTCTGTTTCAGCACCTCGGTTTCAGCCCCTCTGTTTCTCGCCCTCTGTTTCTCGCACTCTGTTTCTCGCACTCTGTTTCTCGCCCTCTGTTTCTCGCCCTCTGTTTCTCTCCCTCTGTTTCTCGCCCTTTGTTTCTCGCCCTCTGTTTCAGCCCCTCTGTTTCAGCCCCTCTGTTTCAGCCCCTCTGTTTCTCGCCCTCTGTTTCAGCCCCTCTGTTTCTCGCCCACTGTTTCAGCCCCTCTGCTTCAGCCCCTCTGTTTCAGCCCCTCTGTTTCAGCCCCTATGTTTCTCGCCCTCTGTTTCTCGCCCTCTGTGTCAGCCCCTCTGTTTCAGCCCCTCTGTTTCAGCCCCTCTGTTTCTCGCCCTCTGTTTCTCGCCCTCTGTTTCTCGCCCTCTGTTTCTCGCCCTCTGTTTCTCGCCCTCTGTTTCAGCCCCTCTGTTTCAGCCCCTCTGATTCAGCCCCTCTGTTTCTCGCCCTCTGTTTCAGCCCCTCTGTTTCAGCCCCTCTGTTTCAGCCCCTCTGTTTCAGCCCCTCTGTTTCTCGCCCTCTGTTTCAGCCCCTCTGTTTCAGCCACTCTGTTTCAGCCCCTCTGTTTCAGCCCGTCTGTTTCAGCCTCTCTGTTTCAGGCACTCTGTTTCAGCCCCTCTGTTTCAGCCCCTCTGTTTCAGCCCCTCTGTTTCTCGCCCTCTGTTTCAGCCCCTCTGTTTCAGCCCCTCTGTTTCAGCCCCTCTGTTTCAGCCCCTCTGTTTCTCGCCCTCTATTTCAGCCCCTCTGTTTCAGCCACTCTGTTTCAGCCCCTCTGTTTCAGCCCGTCTGTTTCAGCCTCTCTGTTTCAGGCACTCTGTTTCAGCCACTCTGTTTCTCGCCCTCTGTTTCTCGCCCTCTGTTTCTCGCCCTCTGTTTCAGCCCCTCTGTTTCAGCCCCTCTGTTTCAGCCCCTCTGTTTCAGCCCCTCTGTTTCTCGCCATCTGTTTCAGGACCTCTGTTTCAGCCCCTATGTTTCAGCCCCTCTGTTTCTCGCCCTCTGTTTCAGCCCCTCTGTTTCAGTACCTCTGTTTCAGCCCCTCTGTTTCAGCCCGTCTGTTTCAGCCCCTCTGTTTCAGCCACTCTGTTTCAGCCCCTCTGTTTTTCGCCCTCTGTTTCTCGCCCTCTGTTTCTCGCCCTCTGTTTCAGCCCCTCTGTTTCAGCCACTCTGGTTCAGCCCCTCTGTTTCAGCCCCTCTGTTTCAGCCCCACTGTTTCTCGCCCTCTGTTTCAGCCCCTCTGTTTCTCGCCCTCTGTTTCTCGCCCTCTGTTTCTCGCCCTCTGTTTCAGCCCCTCTGTTTCTCGCCCTCTGTTTCAGACCCTCTGTTTCTCGCCCTCTGTTAGAGCCCCTCTGTTTCAGCCCCTCTGTTTCAGCCCCTCTGTTTCTCGCCATCTGTTTCAGGACCTCTGTTTCAGCCCCTCTGTTTCAGCCCCTCTGTTTCAGCCCCTCTGTTTCTCGCCCTCTCTTTCAGCCCCTCTGTTTCAGTACCTCTGTTTCAGCCCCTCTGTTTCAGCCCGTCTGTTTCAGCCCCTCTGTTTCAGCCACTCTGTTTCAGCCCCTCTGTTTCTCGCCCTCTGTTTCTCGCCCTCTGTTTCTCGCCCTCTGTTTCAGCCCCTCTGTTTCAGCCCCTCTGGTTCAGCCCCTCTGTTTCAGCCCCTCTGTTTAAGCGCCACTGTTTCTCGCCCTCTGTTTCAGCCCCTCTGTTTCTCGCCTTCTGTTTCTCGCCCTCTGTTTCAGCCCCTCTGTTTCAGCCCCTCTGTTACAGCCCCTCTGTTTCTCGCCATCTGTTACTCGCCAGCTGTTTCTCGCCCTCTGTTTCTCGCCCTCAATTTCTCGCCATCTGTTTCAGCCCCTCTGTTTCTCGCCCTCTGTTTCTCGCCCTCTGTTTCTCGCCCTCTGTTTCAGCCCCTCTGTTTCAGACCCTCTGTTTCAGCCCCTCTGTTTCTCGCCCTGTGTTTCAGCCCCTCTGTTTCAGCCCCTCTTTTTCAGCCCCTCTGTTTCAGCCCCTCTGTTTCAGTCCCTCTGTTTCAGCCCCTCTGTTTCTCGCACTCTGTTTCAGCCCCTCTGTTTCTCCCTCTCTGTTTCAGCCCCTCTGTTTCTCGCACTCTGTTTCAGCCCCGCTGTTTCAGCCCCTGTGTTTCAGCCCCTCTGTTTCAGCCCCTCTGATTCAGCCCCTCTGTTTCCGCCCCTCTTTTTCTCGCCCTCGGTTTCAGCCCCTCTGTTTCTCGCTCTCTGTTTCAGCCCCTCTGTTTCTCGCCCTCTGTTTCAGCCCCTCTGTTTCTCGCCCTCCGTTTCTCGCCCTCCGTTTCTCGCCCTCTGTTTCTCGCCCTCTGTTTCAGCCCCTCTGTTTCTCGCCCTCTGTTTCAGCCCCTCTCTTTCTCGTCCTCTGTTACAGCCCCTCTGTTTCAGCCCCTCTGTTTCAGCCCGTCTGTTTCTCGCCCTCTGTTTCTCGCCCTCTGTTTCAGCCCCTCTGTTTCTCGCCCTCTGTTTCAGCCCCTCTCTTTCTCGTCCTCAGTTACAGCCCCTCTGTTTCAGCCCCTCTGTTTCAGCCCGTCTGTTTCTCGCCCTCTGTTTCAGCCCCTCTGTTCCAGCCCCTCTGTTTCAGCCCCTCTGTTTCAGACTCCCTGTATCAGCCCCTCTGTTTCAGCCCCTCTGTTTCAGCCAGTCTGTTTCTCGCCCTCTGTTTCTCGCCGTCTGTATCTCGCCCTCTGTTTCAGCCCCTCTGTTTCAGTCCCTCTGTTTCAGCCGCTCTGTTCCTCGCCCTCTGTTTCAGCCCCTCTGTTTCAGCCCCTCTGTTTCAGCCCCTCTGTTTCAGCCACTCTGTTTCAGCCCCTCTGTTTCTCGCCCTCTGTTTCTCGCCCTCTGTTTCAGCCCCTCTGTATCTCGCCATCTGTTACTCGCCAGCTGTTTCTCGCCCTCTGTTTCTCGCCCTCAATTTCTCGCCATCTGTTTCAGCCCCTCTGTTTCTCGCCCTCTGTTTCTCGCCCTCTGTTTCTCGCCCTCTGTTTCAGCCCCTCTGTTTCAGCCCCTCTGTTTCAGCCCCTCTGTTTCTCGCCCTCTGTTTCAGCCCCTCTGTTTCAGCCCCTCTTTTTCAGCCCCTCTGTTTCAGCCCCTCTGTTTCAGCCCCTCTGTTTCAGCCCCTCTGTTTCTCGCACTCTGTTTCTGCCCCTCTGTTTCTCCCTCTCTGTTTCAGCCCCTCTTTTTCTCGCCCTCTGTTTCAGCCCCGCTGTTTCAGCCCCTCTGTTTCAGTCCCTCTGTTTCAGCCCCTCTGTTTCAGCCCCTCTGATTCAGCCCCTCTGTTTCCGCCCCTCTTTTTCTCGCCCGCTGTTTCAGCCCCTCTGTTTCTCGCTCTCTGTTTCAGCCCCTCTGTTTCTCGCCCTCTGTTTCAGCCCCTCTGCTTCTCGCCCTCTGTTTCTCGCCCTCCGTTTCTCGCCCTCTGTTTCTCGCCCTCTGATTCTCGCCCTCTGTTTCAGACCCTCTGTTTCTCGCCCTCTGTTACAGCCCCTCTGTTTCAGCCCCTCTGTTTCAGCCCCTCTGTTTCAGCCCCACTGATTCAGCCCCTCTGTTTCCGCCCCTCTTTTTCTCGCCCTCTGTTTCAGCCCCTCTGTTTCTCGCTCTCTGTTTCAGCCCCTCTGTTTCAGCCCCTCTGTTTCTCGCTCTCTGTTTCAGCCCCTCTGTTTCTCGCCCTCTGTTTCAGCCCCTATGCTTCTCGCCCTCTGTTTCTCGCCCTCCGTTTCTCGCCCTCTGTTTCTCGCCCTCTGTTTCTCGCCCTCTGTTTCTCGCCCTCTGTTTCAGCCCCTCTTTTTCTCGCCCTCTGTTTCAGACCCTCTGTTTCTCGCCCTCTGTTACAGCCCCTCTGTTACAGCCCCTCTGTTTCAGCCCCTCTGTTTCAGCCCCTCTGTTTCTCGCCATCTGTTTCAGGACCTCTGTTTCAGCCCCTATGTTTCAGCCCCTCTGTTTCTCGCCCTCTGTTTCAGCCCCTCTGTTTCAGTACCTCTGTTTCAGCCCCTCTGTTTCACCCCGTCTGTTTCAGCCCCTCTGTTTCAGCCACTCTGTTTCAGCCCCTCTGTTTCTCGCCCTCTGTTTCTCGCCCTCTGTTTCTCGCCCTCTGTTTCAGCCCCTCTGTTTCAGCCCCTTTGGTTCAGCCCCTCTGTTTCAGCCCCTCTGTTTCAGCCCCACTGTTTCTCGCCCTCTGTTTCAGCCCCTCTGTTTCTCGCCCTCTGTTTCTCGCCCTCTGTTTCAGCCCCTCTGTTTCAGCCCCTCTGTTACAGCCCCTCTGTTTCTCGCCATCTGTTACTCGCCAGCTATTTCTCGCCCTCTGTTTCTCGCCCTCAATTTCTCGCCATCTGTTTCAGCCCCTCTGTTTCTCGCCCTCTGTTTCTCGCCCTCTGTTTCTCGCCCTCTGTTTCAGCCCCTCTGTTTCAGACCCTCTGTTTCAGCCCCTCTGTTTCTCGCCCTCTGTTTCAGCCCCTCTGTTTCAGCCCCTCTTTTTCAGCCCCTCTGTTTCAGCCCCTCTGTTTCAGTCCCTCTGTTTCAGCCCCTCTGTTTCTCGCACTCTGTTTCAGCCCCTCTGTTTCTCGCACTCTGTTTCTCGCCCTCTGTTTCTCGCCCTCTGTTTCAGCCCCTCTGTTTCAGCCCCTCTGTTTCAGCCCCTCTTTTTCAGCCCCTCTGTTTCAGCCCCTCTGATTCAGCCCCTCTGTTTCCGCCCCTCTTTTTCTCGCCCTCTGTTTCAGCCCCTCTGTTTCTCGCTCTCTGTTTCAGCCCCTCTGTTTCTCGCCCTCTGTTTCAGCCCCTCTCTTTCTCGCCCTCCGTTTCTCGCCCTCCGTTTCTCGCCCTCTGTTTCTCGCCCTCTGTTTCAGCCCCTCTGTTTCTCGCCCTCAGTTTCAGCCCCTCTCTTTCTCGTCCTCTGTTACAGTCCCTCTGTTTCAGCCCCTCTGTTTCAGCCAGTCTGTTTCTCGCCCTCTGTTTCTCGCCGTCTGTTTCTCGCCCTCTGTTTCAGCCCCTCTGTTTCAGCCCCTCTGTTTCAGCCCCTCTGTTTCAGACTCCCTGTTTCAGCCCCTCTGTTTCAGCCCCTCTGTTTCAGCCAGTTTGTTTCTCGCCCTCTTTTTCTCGCCGTCTGTATCTCGCCCTCTGTTTCAGCCCCTCTGTTTCAGCCCCTCTGTTTCTCGCCCTCTGTTTCAGCCCCTCTGTTTCAGTCCCTCTGTTTCAGCCGCTCTGTTCCTCGCCCTCTGTTTCAGCCCCTCTGTTTCAGCCCCTCTGTTTCAGCCCCTCTGTTTCAGCCACTCTGTTTCAGCCCCTCTGTTTCTCGCCCTCTGTTTCTCGCCCTCTGTTTCAGCCCCTCTGTTTCAGCCCCGCTGTTTCTCGCCCTCTGTTTCAGCCCCTCTGTTTCAGCCGCTCTGTTTCAGCCCCTCTGTTTCAGCCCCTCTGTTTCTCGCCCTCTGTTTCTAGCCCTCTGTTAATCGCCCTCTGTTTCTCGCACTCTTTTTCAGCCCCTCTGTTTCAGCCCCTCTGTTTGAGCCCCGCTGTTTCTCGCCCTCTGTTTCTCGCCCTCTGTTTCTCCCCCTCTGTTTCCCGCCCTCTGTTTCAGCCCCTCTGTTTCAGCCCCTCTGTTTCAGCCCCTCTGTTTCAGCCCCTCTGCTTCTCGCCCTCTGTTTCTCGCCCGCTGTTTCAGCCCCTCTGTTTCTCGCCCTTTGTTTCAGCCCCTCTGTTTCAGCCCCTCTGATTCAGCCCCTCTGTTTCAGCCCCTCTTTTTCAGCCCCTCTGTTTCAGCACCTCTGTTTCAGCCCCTCTGTTTCTCGCCCTCTATTTCTCGCCCTCTGTTTCTCGCCCTCTGTTTCTCGCCCTATGTTTCTCGCCCTCTGTTGCAGCCCCCCTGTTTCTCGCCCTCTGTTTCTCGCCCTCTTTTTCAGCCCCTCTGTTTCAGCCCCTCTGTTTCAGCCCCTCTGTTTCACCCCCTCTGTTTCAGCACCTCGGTTTCAGCCCCTCTGTTTCTCGCCCTCTGTTTCTCGCACTCTGTTTCTCGCACTCTGTTTCTCGCCCTCTGTTTCTCGCCCTCTGTTTCTCTCCCTCTGTTTCTCGCCCTTTGTTTCTCGCCCTCTGTTTCAGCCCCTCTGTTTCAGCCCCTCTGTTTCAGCCCCTCTGTTTCTCGCCCTCTGTTTCAGCCCCTCTGTTTCTCGCCCACTGTTTCAGCCCCTCTGCTTCAGCCCCTCTGTTTCAGCCCCTCTGTTTCAGCCCCTATGTTTCTCGCCCTCTGTTTCTCGCCCTCTGTGTCAGCCCCTCTGTTTCAGCCCCTCTGTTTCAGCCCCTCTGTTTCTCGCCCTCTGTTTCTCGCCCTCTGTTTCTCGTCCTCTGTTTCTCGCCCTCTTTTTCTCGCCCTCTGTTTCAGCCCCTCTGTTTGTCGCTCTCTGTTTCAGCCCCTCTGTTTCTCGCCCTCTGTTTCAGCCCCTCTGTTTCTCGCCCTCCGTTTCTCGCCCTCCGTTTCTCGCCCTCTGTTTCTCGCCCTCTGTTTCTCGCCCTCTGTTTCTCGCCCTCTGTTTCAGCCCCTCTGTTTCTCGCCCTCAGTTTCAGCCCCTCTCTTTCTCGTCCTCTGTTACAGCCCCTCTGTTTCAGCCCCTCTGTTTCAGCCAGTCTGTTTCTCGCCCTCTGTTTCTCGCCGTCTGTTTCTCGCCCTCTGTTTCAGCCCCTCTGTTTCAGCCCCTCTGTTTCAGCCCCTCTGTTTCAGACTCCCTGTTTCAGCCCCTCTGTTTCAGCCCCTCTGTTTCAGCCAGTTTGTTTCTCGCCCTCTTTTTCTCGCCGTCTGTATCTCGCCCTCTGTTTCAGCCCCTCTGTTTCAGCCCCTCTGTTTCTCGCCCTCTGTTTCAGCCCCTCTGTTTCAGTCCCTCTGTTTCAGCCGCTCTGTTCCTCGCCCTCTGTTTCAGCCCCTCTGTTTCAGCCCCTCTGTTTCAGCCCCTCTGTTTCAGCCACTCTGTTTCAGCCCCTCTGTTTCTCGCCCTCTGTTTCTCGCCCTCTGTTTCAGCCCCTCTGTTTCAGCCCCGCTGTTTCTCGCCCTCTGTTTCAGCCCCTCTGTTTCAGCCGCTCTGTTTCAGCCCCTCTGTTTCAGCCCCTCTGTTTCTCGCCCTCTGTTTCTAGCCCTCTGTTAATCGCCCTCTGTTTCTCGCACTCTTTTTCAGCCCCTCTGTTTCAGCCCCTCTGTTTGAGCCCCGCTGTTTCTCGCCCTCTGTTTCTCGCCCTCTGTTTCTCCCCCTCTGTTTCCCGCCCTCTGTTTCAGCCCCTCTGTTTCAGCCCCTCTGTTTCAGCCCCTCTGTTTCAGCCCCTCTGCTTCTCGCCCTCTGTTTCTCGCCCTCTGTTTCAGCCCCTCTGTTTCTCGCCCTTTGTTTCAGCCCCTCTGTTTCAGCCCCTCTGATTCAGCCCCTCTGTTTCAGCCCCTCTTTTTCAGCCCCTCTGTTTCAGCACCTCTGTTTCAGCCCCTCTGTTTCTCGCCCTCTATTTCTCGCCCTCTGTTTCTCGCCCTCTGTTTCTCGCCCTATGTTTCTCGCCCTCTGTTGCAGCCCCCCTGTTTCTCGCCCTCTGTTTCTCGCCCTCTTTTTCAGCCCCTCTGTTTCAGCCCCTCTGTTTCAGCCCCTCTGTTTCACCCCCTCTGTTTCAGCACCTCGGTTTCAGCCCCTCTGTTTCTCGCCCTCTGTTTCTCGCACTCTGTTTCTCGCACTCTGTTTCTCGCCCTCTGTTTCTCGCCCTCTGTTTCTCTCCCTCTGTTTCTCGCCCTTTGTTTCTCGCCCTCTGTTTCAGCCCCTCTGTTTCAGCCCCTCTGTTTCAGCCCCTCTGTTTCTCGCCCTCTGTTTCAGCCCCTCTGTTTCTCGCCCACTGTTTCAGCCCCTCTGCTTCAGCCCCTCTGTTTCAGCCCCTCTGTTTCAGCCCCTATGTTTCTCGCCCTCTGTTTCTCGCCCTCTGTGTCAGCCCCTCTGTTTCAGCCCCTCTGTTTCAGCCCCTAAGTTTCTCGCCCTCTGTTTCTCGCCCTCTGTTTCTCGCCCTCTGTTTCTCGCCCTCTGTTTCAGCCCCTCTGTTTCAGCCCCTCTGATTCAGCCCCTCTGTTTCTCGCCCTCTGTTTCAGCCCCTCTGTTACAGCCCCTCTGTTTCAGCCCCTCTGTTTCAGCCCCTCTGTTTCTCGCCCTCTGTTTCAGCCCCTCTGTTTCAGCCACTCTGTTTCAGCCCCTCTGTTTCAGCCCGTCTGTTTCAGCCTCTCTGTTTCAGGCACTCTGTTTCAGCCCCTCTGTTTCAGCCCCTCTGTTTCAGCCCCTCTGTTTCTCGCCCTCTGTTTCAGCCCCTCTGTTTCAGCCCCTCTGTTTCAGCCCCTCTGTTTCAGCCCCTCTGTTTCTCGCCCTCTATTTCAGCCCCTCTGTTTCAGCCACTCTGTTTCAGCCCCTCTGTTTCAGCCCGTCTGTTTCAGCCTCTCTGTTTCAGGCACTCTGTTTCAGCCACTCTGTTTCTCGCCCTCTGTTTCTCGCCCTCTGTTTCTCGCCCTCTGTTTCAGCCCCTCTTTTTCAGCCCCTCTGTTTCAGCCCCTCTGATTCAGCCCCTCTGTTTCCGCCCCTCTTTTTCTCGCCCTCTGTTTCAGCCCCTCTGTTTCTCGCTCTCTGTTTCAGCCCCTCTGTTTCTCGCCCTCTGTTTCAGCCCCTCTGTTTCTCGCCCTCCGTTTCTCGCCCTCCGTTTCTCGCCCTCTGTTTCTCGCCCTCTGTTTCTCGCCCTCTGTTTCTCGCCCTCTGTTTCAGCCCCTCTGTTTCTCGCCCTCAGTTTCAGCCCCTCTCTTTCTCGTCCTCTGTTACAGCCCCTCTGTTTCAGCCCCTCTGTTTCAGCCAGTCTGTTTCTCGCCCTCTGTTTCTCGCCGTCTGTTTCTCGCCCTCTGTTTCAGCCCCTCTGTTTCTGCCCCTCTGTTTCAGCCCCTCTGTTTCAGACTCCCTGTTTCAGCCCCTCTGTTTCAGCCCCTCTGTTTCAGCCAGTTTGTTTCTCGCCCTCTTTTTCTCGCCGTCTGTATCTCGCCCTCTGTTTCAGCCCCTCTGTTTCAGCCCCTCTGTTTCTCGCCCTCTGTTTCAGCCCCTCTGTTTCAGTCCCTCTGTTTCAGCCGCTCTGTTCCTCGCCCTCTGTTTCAGCCCCTCTGTTTCAGCCCCTCTGTTTCAGCCCCTCTGTTTCAGCCACTCTGTTTCAGCCCCTCTGTTTCTCGCCCTCTGTTTCTCGCCCTCTGTTTCAGCCCCTCTGTTTCAGCCCCGCTGTTTCTCGCCCTCTGTTTCAGCCCCTCTGTTTCAGCCGCTCTGTTTCAGCCCCTCTGTTTCAGCCCCTCTGTTTCTCGCCCTCTGTTTCTAGCCCTCTGTTAATCGCCCTCTGTTTCTCGCACTCTTTTTCAGCCCCTCTGTTTCAGCCCCTCTGTTTGAGCCCCGCTGTTTCTCGCCCTCTGTTTCTCGCCCTCTGTTTCTCCCCCTCTGTTTCCCGCCCTCTGTTTCAGCCCCTCTGTTTCAGCCCCTCTGTTTCAGCCCCTCTGTTTCAGCCCCTCTGCTTCTCGCCCTCTGTTTCTCGCCCTCTGTTTCAGCCCCTCTGTTTCAGCCCCTCTGATTCAGCCCCTCTGTTTCAGCCCCTCTTTTTCAGCCCCTCTGTTTCAGCACCTCTGTTTCAGCCCCTCTGTTTCTCGCCCTCTATTTCTCGCCCTCTGTTTCTCGCCCTCTGTTTCTCGCCCTATGTTTCTCGCCCTCTGTTGCAGCCCCCCTGTTTCTCGCCCTCTGTTTCTCGCCCTCTTTTTCAGCCCCTCTGTTTCAGCCCCTCTGTTTCAGCCCCTCTGTTTCACCCCCTCTGTTTCAGCACCTCGGTTTCAGCCCCTCTGTTTCTCGCCCTCTGTTTCTCGCACTCTGTTTCTCGCACTCTGTTTCTCGCCCTCTGTTTCTCGCCCTCTGTTTCTCTCCCTCTGTTTCTCGCCCTTTGTTTCTCGCCCTCTGTTTCAGCCCCTCTGTTTCAGCCCCTCTGTTTCAGCCCCTCTGTTTCTCGCCCTCTGTTTCAGCCCCTCTGTTTCTCGCCCACTGTTTCAGCCCCTCTGCTTCAGCCCCTCTGTTTCAGCCCCTCTGTTTCAGCCCCTATGTTTCTCGCCCTCTGTTTCTCGCCCTCTGTGTCAGCCCCTCTGTTTCAGCCCCTCTGTTTCAGCCCCTCTGTTTCTCGCCCTCTGTTTCTCGCCCTCTGTTTCTCGCCCTCTGTTTCTCGCCCTCTGTTTCTCGCCCTCTGTTTCAGCCCCTCTGTTTCAGCCCCTCTGATTCAGCCCCTCTGTTTCAGCCCCTCTGTTTCAGCCCCTCTGTTTCAGCCCCTCTGTTTCAGCCCCTCTGTTTCAGCCCCTCTGTTTCTCGCCCTCTGTTTCAGCCCCTCTGTATCAGCCACTCTGTTTCAGCCCCTCTGTTTCAGCCCGTCTGTTTCAGCCTCTCTGTTTCAGGCACTCTGTTTCAGCCCCTCTGTTTCAGCCCCTCTGTTTCAGCCCCTCTGTTTCTCGCCCTCTGTTTCAGCCCCTCTGTTTCAGCCCCTCTGTTTCAGCCCCTCTGTTTCAGCCCCTCTGTTTCTCGCCCTCTATTTCAGCCCCTCTGTTTCAGCCACTCTGTTTCAGCCCCTCTGTTTCAGCCCGTCTGTTTCAGCCTCTCTGTTTCAGGCACTCTGTTTCAGCCACTCTGTTTCTCGCCCTCTGTTTCTCGCCCTCTGTTTCAGCCCCTCTGTTTCAGCCCCTCTGTTTCAGCCCCTCTGTTTCTCGCCCTCTGTTTCAGCCCCTCTGTTTCAGCCCCTCTTTTTCAGCCCCTCTGTTTCAGCCCCTCTGTTTCAGTCCCTCTGTTTCAGCCCCTCTGTTTCTCGCACTCTGTTTCAGCCCCTCTGTTTCTCGCTCTCTGTTTCTCGCCCTCTGTTTCTCGCCCTCTGTTTCAGCCCCTCTGTTTCAGCCCCTCTGTTTCAGCCCCTCTTTTTCAGCCCCTCTGTTTCAGCCCCTCTGATTCAGCCCCTCTGTTTCTCGCCCTCTGTTTCAGCCCCTCTGTTTCTCGCCCTCCGTTTCTCGCCCTCCGTTTCTCGCCCTCTGTTTCTCGCCCTCTGTTTCTCGCCCTCTGTTTCTCGCCCTCTGTTTCAGCCCCTCTGTTTCTCGCCCTCTGTTTCAGCCCCTCTCTTTCTCGTCCTCTGTTACAGCCCCTCTGTTTCAGCCCCTCTGTTTCAGCCAGTCTGTTTCTCGCCCTCTGTTTCTCGCCGTCTGTTTCTCGCCCTCTGTTTCAGCCCCTCTGTTTCAGCCCCTCTGTTTCAGCCCCTCTGTTTCAGACTCCCTGTTTCAGCCCCTGTGTTTCAGCCCCTCTGTTTCAGCCAGTTTGTTTCTCGCCCTCTTTTTCTCGCCGTCTGTATCTCGCCCTCTGTTTCAGCCCCTCTGTTTCAGCCCCTCTGTTTCTCGCCCTCTGTTTCAGCCCCTCTGTTTCAGTCCCTCTGTTTCAGCCGCTCTGTTCCTCGCCCTCTGTTTCAGCCCCTCTGTTTCAGCCCCTCTGTTTCAGCCCCTCTGTTTCAGCCACTCTGTTTCAGCCCCTCTGTTTCTCGCCCTCTGTTTCAGCCCCTCTGTTTCAGCCCCTCTGTTTCTCGCCCTCTGTTTCTAGCCCTCTGTTAATCGCCCTCTGTTTCTCGCACTCTTTTTCAGCCCCTCTGTTTCAGCCCCTCTGTTTGAGCCCCGCTGTTTCTCGCCCTCTGTTTCTCGCCCTCTGTTTCTCCCCCTCTGTTTCCCGCCCTCTGTTTCAGCCCCTCTGTTTCAGCCCCTCTGTTTCAGCCCCTCTCCTTCTCGCCCTCTGTTTCTCGCCCTCTGTTTCAGCCCCTCTGTTTCTCGCCCTTTGTTTCAGCCCCTCTGTTTCAGCCCCTCTGATTCAGCCCCTCTGTTTCAGCCCCTCTTTTTCAGCCCCTCTGTTTCAGCACCTCTGTTTCAGCCCCTCTGTTTCTCGCCCTCTATTTCTCGCCCTCTGTTTCTCGCCCTCTGTTTCTCGCCCTCTGTTTCTCGCCCTCTGTTGCAGCCCCCCTGTTTCTCGCCCTCTGTTTCTCGCCCTCTTTTTCAGCCCCTCTGTTTCAGCCCCTCTGTTTCAGCCCCTCTGTTTCACCCCCTCTGATTCAGCACCTCGGTTTCAGCCCCTCTGTTTCTCGCCCTCTGTTTCTCGCACTCTGTTTCTCGCACTCTGTTTCTCGCCCTCTGTTTCTCGCCCTCTGTTTCTCTCCCTCTGTTTCTCGCCCTTTGTTTCTCGCCCTCTGTTTCAGCCCCTCTGTTTCAGCCCCTCTGTTTCAGCCCCTCTGTTTCTCGCCCTCTGTTTCAGCCCCTCTGTTTCTCGCCCTCTGTTTCAGCCCCTCTGCTTCAGCCCCTCTGTTTCAGCCCCTCTGTTTCAGCCCCTATGTTTCTCGCCGTCTGTTTCTCGCCCTCTGTGTCAGCCCCTCTGTTTCAGCCCCTCTGTTTCAGCCCCTCTGTTTCTCGCCCTCTGTTTCTCGCCCTCTGTTTCTCGCCCTCTGTTTCAGCCCCTCTGTTTCAGCCCCTATGATTCAGCCCCTCTGTTTCTCGCCCTCTGTTTCAGCCCCTCTGTTTCAGCCCCTCTGTTTCAGCCACTCTGTTTCAGCCCCTCTGTTTCTCGCCCTCTGTTTCAGCCCCTCTGTTTCAGCCACTCTGTTTCAGCCCCTCTGTTTCAGCCCGTCTGTTTCAGCCTCTCTGTTTCAGGCCCTCTGTTTCAGCCACTCTGTTTCTCGCCCTCTGTTTCTCGCCCTCTGTTTCTCGCCCTCTGTTTCAGCCCCTCTGTTTCAGCCCCTCTGTTTCACCCCCTCTGTTTCTCGCCCTCTGTTTCAGCCCCTCTGTTCCTCGCCCTCTGTTACAGACCCTCTGTTTCAGCCCCTCTGTTTCAGCACCTCTGTTTCAGCCCCTCTGTTTCTCGCCCTCTGTTTCAGCCCCTCTGTTTCAGCCACTCTGTTTCAGCCCCTCTGTTTCAGCCCGTCTGTTTCAGCCTCTCTGTTTCAGGCACTCTGTTTCAGCCCCTCTGTTTCTCGCCCTCTGTTTCTCGCCCTCTGTTTCTCGCCCTCTGTTTCAGCCCCTCTGTTTCAGTCCCTCTGTTCCTGCCCCTCTGTTTCTCGCCCTCTGTTTCAGCCCCTCTGTTCCTCGCCCTCTGTTTCAGACCCTCTGTTTCAGCCCCTCTGTTTCAGCCCCTCTGTTTCTCGCCCTCTGTTTCTCGCCCTCTGTTTCTCGCTCTCTGTTTCTCGCCCTCTGTTTCAGCCCCTGTTTCAGCCCCTCTGTTTCAGCACCTCTGTTTCAGCCCCTCTGTTTCAGCCGCTCTGTTTCAGGCCCTCTGTTTCAACCCCTCTGTTTCTCGCCCTCTGTTTCTCGCCCTCTGTTTCAGCCCCTCTGTTTGAGCCCCGCTGTTTCTCGCCCTCTGTTTCTCGCCCTCTGTTTCTCGCCCTCTGTTTCTCGCCCTCTGTTTCTCGATCTATGTTTCAGCCCCTCTGTTTCTCGCCCTCTGTTTCAGCCCCTCTATTTCAGCCCCTCTGTTTCAGCCCCTCTGTTTCAGCCTCTCTGTTTCAGCCCCTCTGTTTCAGCCCCTCTGTTTCAGCCCCTCTTTTTCAGCCCCTCTGTTTCAGCACCTCTGTTTCAGCCCCTCTGTTTCTCGCCCTCTGTTTCACCCCCTCTGTTTCAGCACCTCTGTTTCAGCACCTCCTTTTCACCCCCTCTGTTTCAGCCCCTCTGTTTCAGACCGTCTGTTTCAGCCCCTCTGTTTCAGGCACTCTGTTTCAGCCCCTCTGTTTCTCGCCCTCTGTTTCTCGCCCTCTGTTTCTCGCCCTCTGTTTCAGCCGCTCTGTTTCGTCCCCTCTGTTTCTCACCCTCTGTTTCAGCCCCTCTGTTTCAGCCCCTCTGTTTCACCCCCTCTGTTTCAGCACCTCTGTTTCAGCCCCTCTGTTTCTCGCCCTCTGTTTCTCGCACTCTGTTTCTCGCCCTCTGTTTCTCGCCCTCTGTTTCTCGCCCTCTGTTTCTCGCCTCTGTTTCTCAACCTCTGTTTCTCGCCCTCTGTTTCTTGCCCTCTGTTTCAGCCCCTCTGTTTCAGCCCCTCTGTTTCTCGCACTCTGTTTCTCGCCCTCTGTTTCTCGCCCTCTGTTTCAGCCGCTCTGTTTCGTCCCCTCTGTTTCTCACCCTCTGTTTCAGCCCCTCTATTTCAGCTCCTCTGTTTCAGCACCTCTGTTTCATCCCCTCTGTTTCTCGCCCGAGGTTTCATCCCCTCTGTTTCTCGCCCTCTGTTTCAGCCCCTCTGTTTCAGCCCCTCTGTTTCAGCCCCTCTGTTTCAGCCTCTCTGTTTCAGCCCCTCTGTTTCAGCCCCTCTGTTTCTCGCCCTCTGTTTCAGCCCCTCTGTTTCAGTCCCTCTGTTCCTGCCCCTCTGTTTCTCGCCCTCTGTTTCAGCCCCTCTGTTCCTCGCCCTCTGTTTCAGACCCTCTGTTTCAGCCCCTCTGTTTCAGCCCCTCTGTTTCAGCCCCTCTGTTTCTCGCCCTCTGTTTCTCGCCCTCTGTTTCTCGCTCTCTGTTTCTCGCCCTCTGTTTCAGCCCCTCTGTTTCAGCCCCTCTGTTTCAGCACCTCTGTTTCAGCCCCTCTGTTTCAGCCGCTCTGTTTCAGGCCCTCTGTTTCAACCCCTCTGTTTCTCGCCCTCTGTTTCTCGCCCACTGTTTCAGCGCCTCTGTTTGAGCCCCGCTGTTTCTCGCCCTCTGTTTCTCGCCCTCTGTTTCTCGCCCTCTGTTTCTCGCCCTCTGTTTCTCGATCTATGTTTCAGCCCCTCTGTTTCAGCCCCTCTGTTTCAGCCCCTCTGTTTCAGCCTCTCTGTTTCAGCCCCTCTGTTTCAGCCCCTCTGTTTCAGCCCCTCTTTTTCAGCCCCTCTGTTTCAGCACCTCTGTTTCAGCCCCTCTGTTTCTCGCCCTCTGTTTCACCCCCTCTGTTTCAGCACCTCTGTTTCAGCCCCACTGTTTCACCCCCTCTGTTTCAGCCCCTCTGTTTCAGACCGTCTGTTTCAGCCCCTCTGTTTCAGGCACTCTGTTTCAGCCCCTCTGTTTCTCGCCCTCTGTTTCTCGCCCTCTGTTTCTCGCCCTCTGTTTCAGCCGCTCTGTTTCACCCCCTCTGATTCTCACCCTCTGTTTCAGCCCCTCTGTTTCAGCCCCTCTGTTTCACCCCCTCTGTTTCAGCACCTCTGTTTCAGCCCCTCTGTTTCTCGCCCTCTTTTTCTCGCACTCTGTTTCTCGCCCTCTGTTTCTCGCCCTCTGTTTCTCGCCCTCTGTTTCTCGCCTCTGTTTCTCAACCTGTTTCTTGCCCTCTGTTTCTCGCACTCTGTTTCAGCCCCTCTGTTTCAGCCCCTCTGTTTCGCCCCTCTTTTTCAGCCCCTCTGTTTCAGCACCTCTGTTTCAGCCCCTCTGTTTCTCGCCCTCAGTTTCATCCCCTCTGTTTCTCGCCCTCTGTTTCAGCCCCTCTGTTTCAGCCCCTCTGTTTCAGCACCTCTGTTTCAGCCCCTCTGTTTCAGCCCCTCTGTTTCAGCCTCTCTGTTTCAGCCCCTCTGTTTCTCGCCCGCTGTTTCTCGCACTCTGTTTCTCGCCCTCTGTTTCTCGCCCTCTGTTTCTCGCCCTCTGTTTCTCGCCTCTGTTTCTCAACCTCTGTTTCTCGCTCTCTGTTTCTTGCCCTCTGTTTTTGCCCCTCTGTTTCAGCCCCTCTGTTTCAGCCCCTCTGTTTCAGCCTCTCTGTTACAGCCCCTCTGTTTCAGCCCCTCTGTTTCAGCCCCTCTTTTTCAGCCCCTCTGTTTCAGCACCTCTGTTTCAGCCCCTCTGTTTCTCGCCCTCAGTTTCATCCCCTCTGTTTCTCGCCCTCTGTTTCAGCCCCTCTGTTTCAACCCCTCTGTTTCAGCACCTCTGTTTCAGCCCCTCTGTTTCAGCCCCTCTGTTTCAGCCTCTCTGTTTCAGCCCCTCTGTTTCAGCCCGTCTGTTTCTCGCCCTCTGTTTCAGCCCATCTGTTTCTCGCCCTCTGTTTCAGCCCCTCTGTTCCTCGCCCTCTGTTTCAGACCCTCTGTTAAAGCCCCTCTGTTTCAGCCCCTCTGTTTCAGCCACTCTGTTTCTCGCCCTCTGTTTCTCGCCCTCTGTTTCTCGCTCTCTGTTTCTCGCCCACTGATTCAGCCCCTCTGTTTCAGCCCCTCTGTTTCAGCACCTCTGTTTCAGCCCCTCTGTTTCAGCCGCTCTGTTTCAGGCCCTCTGTTTCACCCCCTCTGTTTCTCGCCCTCTATTTCTCGCCCTCTGTTTCAGCCCCTCTGTTTGAGCCCAGCTGTTTCTCGCCCTCTGTTTATCGCCCTCTGTTTCTCGCCACTGTTTCTCAACCTCTGTTTCTCGCCCTCTGTTTCTTGCCCTCTGTTTCAGCCCCTCTGTTTCAGCCCCTCTGTTTCACGCCCTCTGTTTCTCGCCCTCTGTTTCTCGCCCTCTGTTTCTCTCCCTCTGTTTCAGCCCCTCTGTTTCAGCCTCTCTGTTACAGCCCCTCTGTTTCAGCCCCTCTGTTTCACCACCTCTTTTTCAGCTCCTCTGTTTCAGCACCTCTGTTTCAGCCCCTCTGTTTCTCGCCCGAGGTTTCATCCCCTCTGTTTCTCGCCCTCTGTTTCAGCCCCTCTGTTTCAGCCCCTCTGTTTCAGCCTCTCTGTTTCAGCCCCTCTGTTTCAGCCCCTCTGTTTCTCGCCCTCTGTTTCAGCACCTCTGTTTCAGTCCCTCTGTTCCTGCCCCTCTGTTTCTCGCCCTCTGTTTCAGCCCCTCTGTTCCTCGCCCTCTGTTTCAGACCCTCTGTTTCAGCCCCTCTGTTTCAGCCTCTCTGTTACAGCCCCTCTGTTTCAGCCCCTCTGTTTCAGCCCCTCTGTTTCAGCCCCTCTGTTTCAGCCCCTCTGTTTCTCGCCCTCTGTTTCTCGCCCTCTGTTTCTCGCTCTCTGTTTCTCGCCCTCTGTTTCAGCCCCTGTTTCAGCCCCTCTGTTTCAGCACCTCTGTTTCAGCCCCTCTGTTTCAGCCGCTCTGTTTCAGGCCCTCTGTTTCAACCCCTTTGTTTCTCGCCCTCTGTTTCTCGCCCTCTGTTTCAGCCCCTCTGTTTGAGCCCCGCTGTTTCTCGCCCTCTGTTTCTCGCCCTCTGTTTCTCGCCCTCTGTTTCTCGCCCTCTGTTTCTCGATCTATGTTTCAGCCCCTCTGTTTCTCGCCCTCTGTTTCAGCCCCTCTATTTCAGCCCCTCTGTTTCAGCCCCTCTGTTTCAGCCTCTCTGTTTCAGCCCCTCTGTTTCAGCCCCTCTGTTTCAGCCCCTCTTTTTCAGCCCCTCTGTTTCAGCACCTCTGTTTCAGCCCCTCTGTTTCTCGCCCTCTGTTTCACCCCCTCTGTTTCAGCACCTCTGTTTCAGCACCTCCTTTTCACCCCCTCTGTTTCAGCCCCTCTGTTTCAGACCGTCTGTTTCAGCCCCTCTGTTTCAGGCACTCTGTTTCAGCCCCTCTGTTTCTCGCCCTCTGTTTCTCGCCCTCTGTTTCTCGCCCTCTGTTTCAGCCGCTCTGTTTCGTCCCCTCTGTTTCTCACCCTCTGTTTCAGCCCCTCTGTTTCAGCCCCTCTGTTTCACCCCCTCTGTTTCAGCACCTCTGTTTCAGCCCCTCTGTTTCTCGCCCTCTGTTTCTCGCACTCTGTTTCTCGCCCTCTGTTTCTCGCCCTCTGTTTCTCGCCCTCTGTTTCTCGCCTCTGTTTCTCAACCTCTGTTTCTCGCCCTCTGTTTCTTGCCCTCTGTTTCAGCCCCTCTGTTTCAGCCCCTCTGTTTCTCGCACTCTGTTTCTCGCCCTCTGTTTCTCGCCCTCTGTTTCAGCCGCTCTGTTTCGTCCCCTCTGTTTCTCACCCTCTGTTTCAGCCCCTCTATTTCAGCTCCTCTGTTTCAGCACCTCTGTTTCATCCCCTCTGTTTCTCGCCCGAGGTTTCATCCCCTCTGTTTCTCGCCCTCTGTTTCAGCCCCTCTGTTTCAGCCCCTCTGTTTCAGCCCCTCTGTTTCAGCCTCTCTGTTTCAGCCCCTCTGTTTCAGCCCCTCTGTTTCTCGCCCTCTGTTTCAGCCCCTCTGTTTCAGTCCCTCTGTTCCTGCCTCTCTGTTTCTCGCCCTCTGTTTCAGCCCCTCTGTTCCTCGCCCTCTGTTTCAGACCCTCTGTTTCAGCCCCTCTGTTTCAGCCCCTCTGTTTCAGCCCCTCTGTTTCTCGCCCTCTGTTTCTCGCCCTCTGTTTCTCGCTCTCTGTTTCTCGCCCTCTGTTTCAGCCCCTCTGTTTCAGCCCCTCTGTTTCAGCACCTCTGTTTCAGCCCCTTTGTTTCAGCCGCTCTGTTTCAGGCCCTCTGTTTCAACCCCTCTGTTTCTCGCCCTCTGTTTCTCGCCCACTGTTTCAGCGCCTCTGTTTGAGCCCCGCTGTTTCTCGCCCTCTGTTTCTCGCCCTCTGTTTCTCGCCCTCTGTTTCTCGCCCTCTGTTTCTCGATCTATGTTTCAGCCCCTCTGTTTATCGCCCTCTGTTTCAGCCCCTCTGTTTCAGCCCCTCTGTTTCAGCCCCTCTGTTTCAGCCTCTCTGTTTCAGCCCCTCTGTTTCAGCCCCTCTGTTTCAGCCCCTCTTTTTCAGCCCCTCTGTTTCAGCACCTCTGTTTCAGCCCCTCTGTTTCTCGCCCTCTGTTTCACCCCCTCTGTTTCAGCACCTCTGTTTCAGCCCCACTGTTTCACCCCCTCTGTTTCAGCCCCTCTGTTTCAGACCGTCTGTTTCAGCCCCTCTGTTTCAGGCACTCTGTTTCAGCCCCTCTGTTTCTCGCCCTCTGTTTCTCGCCCTCTGTTTCTCGCCCTCTGTTTCAGCCGCTCTGTTTCACCCCCTCTGATTCTCACCCTCTGTTTCAGCCCCTCTGTTTCAGCCCCTCTGTTTCACCCCCTCTGTTTCAGCACCTCTGTTTCAGCCCCTCTGTTTCTCGCCCTCTGTTTCTCGCACTCTGTTTCTCGCCCTCTGTTTCTCGCCCTCTGTTTCTCGCCCTCTGTTTCTCGCCTCTGTTTCTCAACCTGTTTCTTGCCCTCTGTTTCTCGCACTCTGTTTCAGCCCCTCTGTTTCAGCCCCTCTGTTTCAGCCCCTCTTTTTCAGCCCCTCTGTTTCAGCACCTCTGTTTCAGCCCCTCTGTTTCTCGCCCTCAGTTTCATCCCCTCTGTTTCTCGCCCTCTGTTTCAGCCCCTCTGTTTCAGCCCCTCTGTTTCAGCACCTCTGTTTCAGCCCCTCTGTTTCAGCCCCTCTGTTTCAGCCTCTCTGTTTCAGCCCCTCTGTTTCTCGCCCTCTGTTTCTCGCACTCTGTTTCTCGCCCTCTGTTTCTCGCCCTCTGTTTCTCGCCCTCTGTTTCTCGCCTCTGTTTCTCAACCTCTGTTTCTCGCCCTCTGTTTCTTGCCCTCTGTTTTTGCCCCTCTGTTTCAGCCCCTCTGTTTCAGCCCCTCTGTTTCAGCCTCTCTGTTACAGCCCCTCTGTTTCAGCCCCTCTGTTTCAGCGCCTCTTTTTCAGCCCCTCTGTTTCAGCACCTCTGTTTCAGCCCCTCTGTTTCTCGCCCTCAGTTTCATCCCCTCTGTTTCTCGCCCTCTGTTTCAGCCCCTCTGTTTCAGCCCCTCTGTTTCAGCACCTCTGTTTCAGCCCCTCTGTTTCAGCCCCTCTGTTTCAGCCTCTCTGTTTCAGCCCCTCTGTTTCAGCCCGTCTGTTTCTCGCCCTCTGTTTCAGCCCATCTGTTTCTCGCCCTCTGTTTCAGCCCCTCTGTTCCTCGCCCTCTGTTTCAGACCCTCTGTTAAAGCCCCTCTGTTTCAGCCCCTCTGTTTCAGCCACTCTGTTTCTCGCCCTCTGTTTCTCGCCCTCTGTTTCTCGCTCTCTGTTTCTCGCCCACTGATTCAGCCCCTCTGTTTCAGCCCCTCTGTTTCAGCACCTCTGTTTCAGCCCCTCTGTTTCAGCCGCTCTGTTTCAGGCCCTCTGTTTCACCCCCTCTGTTTCTCGCCCTCTATTTCTCGCCCTCTGTTTCAGCCCCTCTGTTTGAGCCCAGCTGTTTCTCGCCCTCTGTTTATCGCCCTCTGTTTCTCGCCACTGTTTCTCAACCTCTGTTTCTCGCCCTCTGTTTCTTGCCCTCTGTTTCAGCCCCTCTGTTTCAGCCCCTCTGTTTCACGCCCTCTGTTTCTCGCCCTCTGTTTCTCGCCCTCTGTTTCTCTCCCTCTGTTTCAGCCCCTCTGTTTCAGCCTCTCTGTTACAGCCCCTCTGTTTCAGCCCCTCTGTTTCAGTACCTCTGTTTCAGCCCCTCTGTTTCAGCCCGTCTGTTTCAGCCCCTCTGTTTCAGCCACTCTGTTTCAGCCCCTCTGTTTCTCGCCCTCTGTTTCTCGCCCTCTGTTTCTCGCCCTCTGTTTCAGCCCCTCTGTTTCAGCCCCTCTGGTTCAGCCCCTCTGTTTCAGCCCCTCTGTTTCAGCCCCACTGTTTCTCGCCCTCTGTTTCAGCCCCTCTGTTTCTCGCCCTCTGTTTCTCGCCCTCTGTTTCAGCCCCTCTGTTTCAGCCCCTCTGTTACAGCCCCTCTGTTTCTCGCCATCTGTTACTCGCCAGCTGTTTCTCGCCCTCTGTTTCTCGCCCTCAATTTCTCGCCATCTGTTTCAGCCCCTCTGTTTCTCGCCCTCTGTTTCTCGCCCTCTGTTTCTCGCCCTCTGTTTCAGCCCCTCTGTTTCAGACCCTCTGTTTCAGCCCCTCTGTTTCTCGCCCTCTGTTTCAGCCCCTCTGTTTCAGCCCCTCTTTTTCAGCCCCTCTGTTTCAGCCCCTCTGTTTCAGTCCCTCTGTTTCAGCCCCTCTGTTTCTCGCACTCTGTTTCAGCCCCTCTGTTTCTCGCTCTCTGTTTCTCGCCCTCTGTTTCTCGCCCTCTGTTTCAGCCCCTCTGTTTCAGCCCCTCTGTTTCAGCCCCTCTTTTTCAGCCCCTCTGTTTCAGCCCCTCTGATTCAGCCCCTCTGTTTCTCGCCCTCTGTTTCAGCCCCTCTGTTTCTCGCCCTCCGTTTCTCGCCCTCCGTTTCTCGCCCTCTGTTTCTCGCCCTCTGTTTCTCGCCCTCTGTTTCTCGCCCTCTGTTTCAGCCCCTCTGTTTCTCGCCCTCTGTTTCAGCCCCTCTCTTTCTCGTCCTCTGTTACAGCCCCTCTGTTTCAGCCCCTCTGTTTCAGCCAGTCTGTTTCTCGCCCTCTGTTTCTCGCCGTCTGTTTCTCGCCCTCTGTTTCAGCCCCTCTGTTTCAGCCCCTCTGTTTCAGCCCCTCTGTTTCAGACTCCCTGTTTCAGCCCCTGTGTTTCAGCCCCTCTGTTTCAGCCAGTTTGTTTCTCGCCCTCTTTTTCTCGCCGTCTGTATCTCGCCCTCTGTTTCAGCCCCTCTGTTTCAGCCCCTCTGTTTCTCGCCCTCTGTTTCAGCCCCTCTGTTTCAGTCCCTCTGTTTCAGCCGCTCTGTTCCTCGCCCTCTGTTTCAGCCCCTCTGTTTCAGCCCCTCTGTTTCAGCCCCTCTGTTTCAGCCACTCTGTTTCAGCCCCTCTGTTTCTCGCCCTCTGTTTCTCGCCCTCTGTTTCAGCCCCTCTGTTTCAGCCCCGCTGTTTCTCGCCCTCTGTTTCAGCCCCTCTGTTTCAGCCGCTCTGTTTCAGCCCCTCTGTTTGAGCCCCGCTGTTTCTCGCCCTCTGTTTCTCGCCCTATGTTTCTCCCCCTCTGTTTCCCGCCCTCTGTTTCAGCCCCTCTGTTTCAGCCCCTCTGTTTCAGCCCCTCTGCTTCTCGCCCTCTGTTTCTCGCCCTCTGTTCCAGCCCCTCTGTTTCTCGCCCTTTGTTTCAGCCCCTCTGTTTCAGCCCCTCTGATTCAGCCCCTCTGTTTCAGCCCCTCTTTTTCAGCCCCTCTGTTTCAGCACCTCTGTTTCAGCCCCTCTGTTTCTCGCCCTCTATTTCTCGCCCTCTGTTTCTCGCCCTCTGTTTCTCGCCCTCTGTTTCTCGCCCTCTGTTGCAGCCCCCCTGTTTCTCGCCCTCTGTTTCTCGCCCTCTTTTTCAGCCCCTCTGTTTCAGCCCCTCTGTTTCAGCCCCTCTGTTTCACCCCCTCTGATTCAGCACCTCGGTTTCAGCCCCTCTGTTTCTCGCCCTCTGTTTCTCGCACTCTGTTTCTCGCACTCTGTTTCTCGCCCTCTGTTTCTCGCCCTCTGTTTCTCTCCCTCTGTTTCTCGCCCTTTGTTTCTCGCCCTCTGTTTCAGCCCCTCTGTTTCAGCCCCTCTGTTTCAGCCCCTCTGTTTCTCGCCCTCTGTTTCAGCCCCTCTGTTTCTCGCCCTCTGTTTCAGCCCCTCTGCTTCAGCCCCTCTGTTTCAGCCCCTCTGTTTCAGCCCCTATGTTTCTCGCCCTCTGTTTCTCGCCCTCTGTGTCAGCCCCTCTGTTTCAGCCCCTCTGTTTCAGCCCCTCTGTTTCTCGCCCTCTGTTTCTCGCCCTCTGTTTCTCGCCCTCTGTTTCTCGCCCTCTGTTTCAGCCCCTCTGTTTCAGCCCCTCTGATTCAGCCCCTCTGTTTCTCGCCCTCTGTTTCAGCCCCTCTTTTTCAGCCCCTCTGTTTCAGCCCCTCTGTTTCAGCCCCTCTGTTTCTCGCCCTCTGTTTCAGCCCCTCTGTTTCAGCCACTCTGTTTCAGCCCCTCTGTTTCAGCCCGTCTGTTTCAGCCTCTCTGTTTCAGGCACTCTGTTTCAGCCACTCTGTTTCTCGCCCTCTGTTTCTCGCCCTCTGTTTCTCGCCCTCTGTTTCAGCCCCTCTGTTTCAGCCCCTCTGTTTCACCCCCTCTGTTTCTCGCCCTCTGTTTCAGCCCCTCTGTTCCTCGCCCTCTGTTACAGACCCTCTGTTTCAGCCCCTCTGTTTCAGCACCTCTGTTTCAGCCCCTCTGTTTCTCGCCCTCTGTTTCAGCCCCTCTGTTTCAGCCACTCTGTTTCAGCCCCTCTGTTTCAGCCCGTCTGTTTCAGCCTCTCTGTTTCAGGTACTCTGTTTCAGCCCCTCTGTTTATCGCCCTCTGTTTCTCGCCCTCTGTTTCTCGCCCTCTGTTTCAGCCCCTCTGTTTCAGTCCCTCTGTTCCTGCCCCTCTGTTTCTCGCCCTCTGTTTCAGCCCCTCTGTTCCTCGCCCTCTGTTTCAGACCCTCTGTTTCAAACCCTCTGTTTCAGCCCCTCTGTTTCAGCCCCTCTGTTTCTCGCCCTCTGTTTCTCGCCCTCTGTTTCTCGCTCTCTGTTTCTCGCCCTCTGTTTCAGCCCCTGTTTCAGCCCCTCTGTTTCAGCACCTCTGTTTCAGCCCCTCTGTTTCAGCCGCTCTGTTTCAGGCCCTCTGTTTCAACCCCTCTGTTTCTCGCCCTCTGTTTCTCGCCCTCTGTTTCAGCCCCTCTGTTTGAGCCCCGCTGTTTCTCGCCCTCTGTTTCTCGCCCTCTGTTTCTCGCCCTCTGTTTCTCGCCCTCTGTTTCTCGATCTATGTTTCAGCCCCTCTGTTTCTCGCCCTCTGTTTCAGCCCCTCTATTTCAGCCCCTCTGTTTCAGCCCCTCTGTTTCAGCCTCTCTGTTTCAGCCCCTCTGTTTCAGCCCCTCTGTTTCAGCCCCTCTTTTTCAGCCCCTCTGTTTCAGCACCTCTGTTTGAGCCCCTCTGTTTCTCGCCCTCTGTTTCACCCCCTCTGTTTCAGCACCTCTGTTTCAGCACCTCCTTTTCACCCCCTCTGTTTCAGCCCCTCTGTTTCAGACCGTCTGTTTCAGCCCCTCTGTTTCAGGCACTCTGTTTCAGCCCCTCTGTTTCTCGCCCTCTGTTTCTCGCCCTCTGTTTCTCGCCCTCTGTTTCAGCCGCTCTGTTTCGTCCCCTCTGTTTCTCACCCTCTGTTTCAGCCCCTCTGTTTCAGCCCCTCTGTTTCACCCCCTCTGTTTCAGCACCTCTGTTTCAGCCCCTCTGTTTCTCGCCCTCTGTTTCTCGCACTCTGTTTCTCGCCCTCTGTTTCTCGCCCTCTGTTTCTCGCCCTCTGTTTCTCGCCTCTGTTTCTCAACCTCTGTTTCTCGCCCTCTGTTTCTTGCCCTCTGTTTCAGCCCCTCTGTTTCAGCCCCTCTGTTTCTCGCACTCTGTTTCTCGCCCTCTGTTTCTCGCCCTCTGTTTCAGCCGCTCTGTTTCGTCCCCTCTGTTTCTCACCCTCTGTTTCAGCCCCTCTATTTCAGCTCCTCTGTTTCAGCACCTCTGTTTCATCCCCTCTGTTTCTCGCCCGAGGTTTCATCCCCTCTGTTTCTCGCCCTCTGTTTCAGCCCCTCTGTTTCAGCCCCTCTGTTTCAGCCCCTCTGTTTCAGCCTCTCTGTTTCAGCCCCTCTGTTTCAGCCCCTCTGTTTCTAGCCCTCTGTTTCAGCCCCTCTGTTTCAGTCCCTCTGTTCCTGCCCCTCTGTTTCTCGCCCTCTGTTTCAGCCCCTCTGTTCCTCGCCCTCTGTTTCAGACCCTCTGTTTCAGCCCCTCTGTTTCAGCCCCTCTGTTTCAGCCCCTCTGTTTCTCGCCCTCTATTTCTCGCCCTCTGTTTCTCGCTCTCTGTTTCTCGCCCTCTGTTTCAGCCCCTCTGTTTCAGCACCTCTGTTTCAGCGCCTCTGTTTCAGCCCCTCTGTTTCAGCCGCTCTGTTTCAGGCCCTCTGTTTCAACCCCTCTGTTTCTCGCCCTCTGTTTCTCGCCCACTGTTTCAGCGCCTCTGTTTGAGCCCCGCTGTTTCTCGCCCTCTGTTTCTCGCCCTCTGTTTCTCGCCCTCTGTTTCTCGCCCTCTGTTTCTCGATCTATGTTTCAGCCCCTCTGTTTCAGCCCCTCTGTTTCAGCCCCTCTGTTTCAGCCTCTCTGTTTCAGCCCCTCTGTTTCAGCCCCTCTGTTTCAGCCCCTCTTTTTCAGCCCCTCTGTTTCAGCACCTCTGTTTCAGCCCCTCTGTTTCTCGCCCTCTGTTTCACCCCCTCTGTTTCAGCACCTCTGTTTCAGCCCCACTGTTTCACCCCCTCTGTTTCAGCCCCTCTGTTTCAGACCGTCTGTTTCAGCCCCTCTGTTTCAGGCAATCTGTTTCAGCCCCTCTGTTTCTCGCCCTCTGTTTCTCGCCCTCTGTTTCTCGCCCTCTGTTTCAGCCGCTCTGTTTCACCCCCTCTGATTCTCACCCTCTGTTTCAGCCCCTCTGTTTCAGCCCCTCTGTTTCACCCCCTCTGTTTCAGCACCTCTGTTTCAGCCCCTCTGTTTCTCGCCCTCTGTTTCTCGCACTCTGTTTCTCGCCCTCTGTTTCTCGCCCTCTGTTTCTCGCCCTCTGTTTCTCGCCTCTGTTTCTCAACCTGTTTCTTGCCCTCTGTTTCTCGCACTCTGTTTCAGCCCCTCTGTTTCAGCCCCTCTGTTTCGCCCCTCTTTTTCAGCCCCTCTGTTTCAGCACCTCTGTTTCAGCCCCTCTGTTTCTCGCCCTCAGTTTCATCCCCTCTGTTTCTCGCCCTCTGTTTCAGCCCCTCTGTTTCAGCCCCTCTGTTTCAGCACCTCTGTTTCAGCCCCTCTGTTTCAGCCCCTCTGTTTCAGCCTCTCTGTTTCAGCCCCTCTGTTTCTCGCCCGCTGTTTCTCGCACTCTGTTTCTCGCCCTCTGTTTCTCGCCCTCTGTTTCTCGCCCTCTGTTTCTCGCCTCTGTTTCTCAACCTCTGTTTCTCGCCCTCTGTTTCTTGCCCTCTGTTTTTGCCCCTCTGTTTCAGCCCCTCTGTTTCAGCCCCTCTGTTTCAGCCTCTCTGTTACAGCCCCTCTGTTTCAGCCCCTCTGTTTCAGCCCCTCTTTTTCAGCCCCTCTGTTTCAGCACCTCTGTTTCAGCCCCTCTGTTTCTCGCCCTCAGTTTCATCCCCTCTGTTTCTCGCCCTCTGTTTCAGCCCCTCTGTTTCAGCCCCTCTGTTTCAGCACCTCTGTTTCAGCCCCTCTGTTTCAGCCCCTCTGTTTCAGCCTCTCTGTTTCAGCCCCTCTGTTTCAGCCCGTCTGTTTCTCGCCCTCTGTTTCAGCCCATCTGTTTCTCGCCCTCTGTTTCAGCCCCTCTGTTCCTCGCCCTCTGTTTCAGACCCTCTGTTAAAGCCCCTCTGTTTCAGCCCCTCTGTTTCAGCCACTCTGTTTCTCGCACTCTGTTTCTCGCCCTCTGTTTCTCGCTCTCTGTTTCTCGCCCACTGATTCAGCCCCTCTGTTTCAGCCCCTCTGTTTCAGCACCTCTGTTTCAGCCCCTCTGTTTCAGCCGCTCTGTTTCAGGCCCTCTGTTTCACCCCCTCTGTTTCTCGCCCTCTATTTCTCGCCCTCTGTTTCAGCCCCTCTGTTTGAGCCCAGCTGTTTCTCGCCCTCTGTTTATCGCCCTCTGTTTCTCGCCACTGTTTCTCAACCTCTGTTTCTCGCCCTCTGTTTCTTGCCCTCTGTTTCAGCCCCTCTGTTTCAGCCCCTCTGTTTCACGCCCTCTGTTTCTCGCCCTCTGTTTCTCGCCCTCTGTTTCTCTCCCTCTGTTTCAGCCCCTCTGTTTCAGCCTCTCTGTTACAGCCCCTCTGTTTCAGCCCCTGTGTTTCACCCCCTCTTTTTCAGCTCCTCTGTTTCAGCACCTCTGTTTCAGCCCCTCTGTTTCTCGCCCGAGGTTTCATCCCCTCTGTTTCTCGCCCTCTGTTTCAGCCCCTCTGTTTCAGCCCCTCTGTTTCAGCCTCTCTGTTTCAGCCCCTCTGTTTCAGCCCCTCTGTTTCTCGCCCTCTGTTTCAGCACCTCTGTTTCAGTCCCTCTGTTCCTGCCCCTCTGTTTCTCGCCCTCTGTTTCAGCCCCTCTGTTCCTCGCCCTCTGTTTCAGACCCTCTGTTTCAGCCCCTCTGTTTCAGCCTCTCTGTTACAGCCCCTCTGTTTCAGCCCCTCTGTTTCAGCCCCTCTGTTTCAGCCCCTCTGTTTCAGCCCCTCTGTTTCTCGCCCTCTGTTTCTCGCCCTCTGTTTCTCGCTCTCTGTTTCTCGCCCTCTGTTTCAGCCCCTGTTTCAGCCCCTCTGTTTCAGCACCTCTGTTTCAGCCCCTCTGTTTCAGCCGCTCTGTTTCAGGCCCTCTGTTTCAACCCCTCTGTTTCTCGCCCTCTGTTTCTCGCCCTCTGTTTCAGCCCCTCTGTTTGAGCCCCGCTGTTTCTCGCCCTCTGTTTCTCGCCCTCTGTTTCTCGCCCTCTGTTTCTCGCCCTCTGTTTCTCGATCTATGTTTCAGCCCCTCTGTTTCTCGCCCTCTGTTTCAGCCCCTCTATTTCAGCCCCTCTGTTTCAGCCCCTCTGTTTCAGCCTCTCTGTTTCAGCCCCTCTGTTTCAGCCCCTCTGTTTCAGCCCCTCTTTTTCAGCCCCTCTGTTTCAGCACCTCTGTTTCAGCCCCTCTGTTTCTCGCCCTCTGTTTCACCCCCTCTGTTTCAGCACCTCTGTTTCAGCACCTCCTTTTCACCCCCTCTGTTTCAGCCCCTCTGTTTCAGACCGTCTGTTTCAGCCCCTCTGTTTCAGGCACTCTGTTTCAGCCCCTCTGTTTCTCGCCCTCTGTTTCTCGCCCTCTGTTTCTCGCCCTCTGTTTCAGCCGCTCTGTTTCGTCCCCTCTGTTTCTCACCCTCTGTTTCAGCCCCTCTGTTTCAGCCCCTCTGTTTCACCCCCTCTGTTTCAGCACCTCTGTTTCAGCCCCTCTGTTTCTCGCCCTCTGTTTCTCGCACTCTGTTTCTCGCCCTCTGTTTCTCGCCCTCTGTTTCTCGCCCTCTGTTTCTCGCCTCTGTTTCTCAACCTCTGTTTCTCGCCCTCTGTTTCTTGCCCTCTGTTTCAGCCCCTCTGTTTCAGCCCCTCTGTTTCTCGCACTCTGTTTCTCGCCCTCTGTTTCTCGCCCTCTGTTTCAGCCGCTCTGTTTCGTCCCCTCTGTTTCTCACCCTCTGTTTCAGCCCCTCTATTTCTGCTCCTCTGTTTCAGCACCTCTGTTTCATCCCCTCTGTTTCTCGCCCGAGGTTTCATCCCCTCTGTTTCTCGCCCTCTGTTTCAGCCCCTCTGTTTCAGCCCCTCTGTTTCAGCCCCTCTGTTTCAGCCTCTCTGTTTCAGCCCCTCTGTTTCAGCCCCTCTGTTTCTCGCCCTCTGTTTCAGCCCCTCTGTTTCAGTCCCTCTGTTCCTGCCCCTCTGTTTCTCGCCCTCTGTTTCAGCCCCTCTGTTCCTCGCCCTCTGTTTCAGACCCTCTGTTTCAGCCCCTCTGTTTCAGCCCCTCTGTTTCAGCCCCTCTGTTTCTCGCCCTCTGTTTCTCGCCCTCTGTTTCTCGCTCTCTGTTTCTCGCCCTCTGTTTCAGCCCCTCTGTTTCAGCCCCTCTGTTTCAGCACCTCTGTTTCAGCCCCTCTGTTTCAGCCGCTCTGTTTCAGGCCCTCTGTTTCAACCCCTCTGTTTCTCGCCCTCTGTTTCTCGCCCACTGTTTCAGCGCCTCTGTTTGAGCCCCGCTGTTTCTCGCCCTCTGTTTCTCGCCCTCTGTTTCTCGCCCTCTGTTTCTCGCCCTCTGTTTCTCGATCTATGTTTCAGCCCCTCTGTTTATCGCCCTCTGTTTCAGCCCCTCTGTTTCAGCACCTCTGTTTCAGCCCCTCTGTTTCAGCCTCTCTGTTTCAGCCCCTCTGTTTCAGCCCCTCTGTTTCAGCCCCTCTTTTTCAGCCCCTCTGTTTCAGCACCTCTGTTTCAGCCCCTCTGTTTCTCGCCCTCTGTTTCACCCCCTCTGTTTCAGCACCTCTGTTTCAGCCCCACTGTTTCACCCCCTCTGTTTCAGCCCCTCTGTTTCAGACCGTCTGTTTCAGCCCCTCTGTTTCAGGCACTCTGTTTCAGCCCCTCTGTTTCTCGCCCTCTGTTTCTCGCCCTCTGTTTCTCGCCCTCTGTTTCAGCCGCTCTGTTTCACCCCCTCTGATTCTCACCCTCTGTTTCAGCCCCTCTGTTTCAGCCCCTCTGTTTCACCCCCTCTGTTTCAGCACCTCTGTTTCAGCCCCTCTGTTTCTCGCCCTCTGTTTCTCGCACTCTGTTTCTCGCCCTCTGTTTCTCGCCCTCTGTTTCTCGCCCTCTGTTTCTCGCCTCTGTTTCTCAACCTGTTTCTTGCCCTCTGTTTCTCGCACTCTGTTTCAGCCCCTCTGTTTCAGCCCCTCTGTTTCAGCCCCTCTTTTTCAGCCCCTCTGTTTCAGCACCTCTGTTTCAGCCCCTCTGTTTCTCGCCCTCAGTTTCATCCCCTCTGTTTCTCGCCCTCTGTTTCAGCCCCTCTGTTTCAGCCCCTCTCTTTCAGCACCTCTGTTTCAGCCCCTCTGTTTCAGCCCCTCTGTTTCAGCCTCTCTGTTTCAGCCCCTCTGTTTCTCGCCCTCTGTTTCAGCCCCTCTGTTTCAGCCCCTCTTTTTCAGCCCCTCTGTTTCAGCACCTCTGTTTCAGCCCCTCTGTTTCTCGCCCTCAGTTTCATCCCCTCTGTTTCTCGCCCTCTGTTTCAGCCCCTCTGTTTCAGCCCCTCTGTTTCAGCACCTCTGTTTCAGCCCCTCTGTTTCAGCCCCTCTGTTTCAGCCTCTCTGTTTCAGCCCCTCTGTTTCAGCCCGTCTGTTTCTCGCCCTCTGTTTCAGCCCATCTGTTTCTCGCCCTCTGTTTCAGCCCCTCTGTTCCTCGCCCTCTGTTTCAGACCCTCTGTTAAAGCCCCTCTGTTTCAGCCCCTCTGTTTCAGCCACTCTGTTTCTCGCCCTCTGTTTCTCGCCCTCTGTTTCTCGCTCTCTGTTTCTCGCCCACTGATTCAGCCCCTCTGTTTCAGCCCCTCTGTTTCAGCCCCTCTGTTTCAGCCCCTCTGTTTCAGCCGCTCTGTTTCAGGCCCTCTGTTTCACCCCCTCTGTTTCTCGCCCTCTATTTCTCGCCCTCTGTTTCAGCCCCTCTGTTTGAGCCCAGCTGTTTCTCGCCCTCTGTTTATCGCCCTCTGTTTCTCGCCACTGTTTCTCAACCTCTGTTTCTCGCCCTCTGTTTCTTGCCCTCTGTTTCAGCCCCTCTGTTTCAGCCCCTCTGTTTCACGCCCTCTGTTTCTCGCCCTCTGTTTCTCGCCCTCTGTTTCTCTCCCTCTGTTTCAGCCCCTCTGTTTCAGCCTCTCTGTTACAGCCCCTCTGTTTCAGCCCCTCTGTTTCACCCCCTCTTTTTCAGCTCCTCTGTTTCAGCACCTCTGTTTCAGCCCCTCTGTTTCTCGCCCGAGGTTTCATCCCCTCTGTTTCTCGCCCTCTGTTTCAGCCCCTCTGTTTCAGCCCCTCTGTTTCAGCCTCTCTGTTTCAGCCCCTCTGTTTCAGCCCCTCTGTTTCTCGCCCTCTGTTTCAGCACCTCTGTTTCAGTCCCTCTGTTCCTGCCCCTCTGTTTCTCGCCCTCTGTTTCAGCCCCTCTGTTCCTCGCCCTCTGTTTCAGACCCTCTGTTTCAGCCCCTCTGTTTCAGCCTCTCTGTTTCAGCCCCTCTGTTTCTCGCCCTCTGTTTCTCGCCCTCTGTTTCTCGCTCTCTGTTTCTCGCCCTCTGTTTCAGCCCCTGTTTCAGCCCCTCTGTTTCAGCACCTCTGTTTCAGCCCCTCTGTTTCAGCCGCTCTGTTTCAGGCCCTCTGTTTCAACCCCTCTGTTTCTCGCCCTCTGTTTCTCGCCCTCTGTTTCAGCCCCTCTGTTTGAGCCCCGCTGTTTCTCGCCCTCTGTTTCTCGCCCTCTGTTTCTCGCCCTCTGTTTCTCGCCCTCTGTTTCTCGATCTATGTTTCAGCCCCTCTGTTTCTCGCCCTCTGTTTCAGCCCCTCTGTTTCAGCCCCTCTGTTTCAGCCCCACTGTTTCAGCCTCTCTGTTTCAGCCCCTCTGTTTCAGCCCCTCTGTTTCAGCCCCTCTTTTTCAGCCCCTCTGTTTCAGCACCTCTGTTTCAGCCCCTCTGTTTCTCGCACTCTGTTTCACCCCCTCTGTTTCAGCACCTCTGTTTCAGCCCCTCTGTTTCACCCCCTCTGTTTCAGCCCCTCTGTTTCAGACCGTCTGTTTCAGCCCCTCTGTTTCAGGCACTCTGTTTCAGCCCCTCTGTTTCTCGCCCTCTGTTTCTCGCCCTCTGTTTCTCGCCCTCTGTTTCAGCCGCTCTGTTTCGTCCCCTCTGTTTCTCACCCTCTGTTTCAGCCCCTCTGTTTCACCCCCTCTGTTTCAGCACCTCTGTTTCAGCCCCTCTGTTTCTCGCCCTCTGTTTCTCGCACTCTGTTTCTCGCCCTCTGTTTCTCGCCCTCTGTTTCTCGCCCTCTGTTTCTCGCCTCTGTTTCTCAACCTCTGTTTCTCGCCCTCTGTTTCTTGCCCTCTGTTTCAGCCCCTCTGTTTCAGCCCCTCTGTTTCTCGCACTCTGTTTCTCGCCCTCTGTTTCTCGCCCTCTGTTTCAGCTGCTCTGTTTCGTCCCCTCTGTTTCTCACCCTCTGTTTCAGCCCCTCTATTTCAGCTCCTCTGTTTCAGCACCTCTGTTTCAGCCCCTCTGTTTCTCGCCCGAGGTTTCATCCCCTCTGTTTCTCGCCCTCTGTTTCAGCCCCTCTGTTTCAGCCCCTCTGTTTCAGCCCCTCTGTTTCAGCCTCTCTGTTTCAGCCCCTCTGTTTCAGCCCCTCTGTTTCTCGCCCTCTGTTTCAGCACCTCTGTTTCAGTCCCTCTGTTCCTGCCCCTCTGTTTCTCGCCCTCTGTTTCAGCCCCTCTGTTCCTCGCCCTCTGTTTCAGACCCTCTGTTTCAGCCCCTCTGTTTCAGCCCCTCTGTTTCAGCCCCTCTGTTTCTCGCCCTCTGTTTCTCGCCCTCTGTTTCTCGCTCTCTGTTTCTCGCCCTCTGTTACAGCCCCTCTGTTTCAGCCCCTCTGTTTCAGCACCTCTGTTTCAGCCCCTCTGTTTCAGCCGCTCTGTTTCAGGCCCTCTGTTTCAACCCCTCTGTTTCTCGCCCTCTGTTTCTCGCCCACTGTTTCAGCGCCTCTGTTTGAGCCCCGCTGTTTCTCGCCCTCTGTTTCTCGCCCTCTGTTTCTCGCCCTCTGTTTCTCGCCCTCTGTTTCTCGATCTATGTTTCAGCCCCTCTGTTTATCGCCCTCTGTTTCAGCCCCTCTGTTTAAGCCCCTCTGTTTCAGCCCCTCTTTTTCAGCCCCTCTGTTTCAGCACCTCTGTTTCAGCCCCTCTGTTTCTCGCCCTCTGTTTCACCCCCTCTGTTTCAGCACCTCTGTTTCAGCCCCTCTGTTTCACCGCCTCTGTTTCAGCCCCTCTGTTTCAGACCGTCTGTTTCAGCCCCTCTGTTTCAGGCACTCTGTTTCAGCCCCTCTGTTTCTCGCCCTCTGTTTCTCGCCCTCTGTTTCTCGCCCTCTGTTTCAGCCGCTCTGTTTCACCCCCTCTGTTTCTCACCCTCTGTTTCAGCCCCTCTGTTTCAGCCCCTCTGTTTCACCCCCTCTGTTTCAGCACCTCTGTTTCAGCCCCTCTGTTTCTCGCCCTCTGTTTCTCGCACTCTGTTTCTCGCCCTCTGTTTCTCGCCCTCTGTTTCTCGCCCTCTGTTTCTCGCCTCTGTTTCTCAACCTGTTTCTTGCCCTCTGTTTCTCGCACTCTGTTTCTCGCCCTCTCTTTCAGCCCCTCTGTTTCAGCCCCTCTGTTTCAGCCCCTCTGTTTCAGCCCCTCTGTTTCAGCCCCTCTGTTTCAGCCCCTCTGTTTCAGCCCCTCTGTTTCTCGCCCTCTGTTCAAGCCCCTCTGTTTCAGCCACTCTGTTTCAGCCCCTCTGTTTCAGCCCGTCTGTTTCAGCCCCTCTGTTTCAGCCACTCTGTTTCTGCCCCTCTGTTTCTCGCCCTCTGTTTCACGCCCTCTGTTTCTCGCCCTCTCTTTCAGCCCCTCTGTTTCAGCCCCTCTGTTTCAGCCCCTCTGTTTCAGCTCCTCTGTTTCTCGCCCTCTGTTTCAGCCCCTCTTTTTCAGCCCCTCTGTTTCAGCCCCTCTGTTTCAGCACCTCTGTTTCAGCCCCTATGTTTCTCGCCATCTGTTACTCGCCAGCTGTTTCTCGCCCTCTGTTTCTCGCCCTCAGTTTCTCGCCCTCTGTTTCAGCCCCTCTGTTTCTCGCCCTCTGTTTCTCGCCATCTGTTTCTCTCCCTCTGTTTCAGCCCCTCTGTTTCAGCCCGTTTGTTTCTCGCCCTCTGTTTCAGCCCCTCTGTTTCAGCCCCTCTTTTTCAGCCCCTCTGTTTCAGCCCCTGTGTTTCAGCCCCTCTGTTTCAGCCCCTCTGTGTCTCGCACTCTGTTTCAGCCCCTCTGTTTCTCGCTCCCTGTTTCAGCCCTTCTCTTTCTCGCCCTCTGGTTCAGCCTGTCTGTTTCAGCCCCTCTGTTTCAGCCCCTCTGTTTCAGCCCCACTGATTCAGCCCCTCTGTTTCCGCCCCTCTTTTTCTCGCCCTCTGTTTCAGCCACTCTGTTTCAGCCCCTGTGTTTCAGCTCCACTGTTTCAGCCCCTCTGTTTCTCGCCCTCTGTTTCTCGCCCTCTGTTTCTCGCCCTCTGTTTCAGCCCCTCTGTTTCTCGCCCTCTGTTTCAGCCCCTCTGTTTCTCGCCCTCTGTTTCAGCCCCTCTGTTTCAGCCCCTCTGTTTCAGCCCCTCTGTTTCAGCCAGTCTGTTTATCGCCCTCTGTTTCTCGCCGTCTGTTTCTCGCCCTCTGTTTCAGCCCCTCTGTTTCAGCCCCTCGGTTTCAGCCCCTCTGTTTCAGCCCCTGTGTTTCAGCCCCTCTGTTTCTCGCCCTCTGTTTCTCGCCCTCTGTTTCTCGCTCTCTGTTTCTCGCCCTCTGTTTCAGCCCCTCTGTTTCAGCCCCTCGGTTTCAGCACCTCTGTTTCAGCCCCTCTGTTTCAGCCGCTCTGTTTCAGGCCCTCTGTTTCAACCCCTCTGTTTCTCGCCCTCTGTTTCTCGCCCACTGTTTCAGCGCCTCTGTTTGAGCCCCGCTGTTTATCGCCCTCTGTTTCTCGCCCTCTGTTTCTCGCCCTCTGTTTCTCGATCTATGTTTCAGCCCCTCTGTTTATCGCCCTCTGTTTCAGCCCCTCTGTTTCAGCCCCTCTGTTTCAGCCCCTCTGTTTCAGCCTCTCTGTTTCAGCCCCTCTGTTTCAGCCCCTCTGTTTCAGCCCCTCTTTTTCAGCCCCTCTGTTTCAGCACCTCTGTTTCAGCCCCTCTGTTTCTCGCCCTCTGTTTCACCCCCTCTGTTTCAGCACCTCTGTTTCAGCCCCACTGTTTCACCCCCTCTGTTTCAGCCCCTCTGTTTCAGACCGTCTGTTTCAGCCCCTCTGTTTCAGGCACTCTGTTTCAGCCCCTCTGTTTCTCGCCCTCTGTTTCTCGCCCTCTGTTTCTCGCCCTCTGTTTCAGCCGCTCTGTTTCACCCCCTCCGATTCTCACCCTCTGTTTCAGCCCCTCTGTTTCAGCCCCTCTGTTTCACCCCCTCTGTTTCAGCACCTCTGTTTCAGCCCCTCTGTTTCTCGCCCTCTGTTTCTCGCACTCTGTTTCTCGCCCTCTGTTTCTCGCCCTCTGTTTCTCGCCCTCTGTTTCTCGCCTCTGTTTCTCAACCTGTTTCTTGCCCTCTGTTTCTCGCACTCTGTTTCAGCCCCTCTGTTTCAGCCCCTCTGTTTCAGCCCCTCTTTTTCAGCCCCTCTGTTTCAGCACCTCTGTTTCAGCCCCTCTGTTTCTCGCCCTCAGTTTCATCCCCTCTGTTTCTCGCCCTCTGTTTCAGCCCCTCTGTTTCAGCCCCTCTGTTTCAGCACCTCTGTTTCAGCCCCTCTGTTTCAGCCCCTCTGTTTCAGCCTCTCTGTTTCAAGCCCTCTGTTTCTCGCCCTCTGTTTCTCGCCCACTGTTTCAGCGCCTCTGTTTGAGCCCCGCTGTTTCTCGCCCTCTGTTTCTCGCCCTCTGTTTCTCGCCCTCTGTTTCTCGCCCTCTGTTTCTCGATCTATGTTTCAGCCCCTCTGTTTATCGCCCTCTGTTTCAGCCCCTCTGTTTCAGCCCCTCTGTTTCAGCCCCTCTGTTTCAGCCTCTCTGTTTCAGCCCCTCTGTTTCAGCCCCTCTGTTTCAGCCCCTCTTTTTCAGCCCCTCTGTTTCAGCACCTCTGTTTCAGCCCCTCTGTTTCTCGCCCTCTGTTTCACCCCCTCTGTTTCAGCACCTCTGTTTCAGCCCCACTGTTTCACCCCCTCTGTTTCAGCCCCTCTGTTTCAGACCGTCTGTTTCAGCCCCTCTGTTTCAGGCACTCTGTTTCAGCCCCTCTGTTTCTCGCCCTCTGTTTCTCGCCCTCTGTTTCTCGCCCTCTGTTTCAGCCGCTCTGTTTCACCCCCTCCGATTCTCACCCTCTGTTTCAGCCCCTCTGTTTCAGCCCCTCTGTTTCACCCCCTCTGTTTCAGGACCTCTGTTTCAGCCCCTCTGTTTCTCGCCCTCTGTTTCTCGCACTCTGTTTCTCGCCCTCTGTTTCTCGCCCTCTGTTTCTCGCCCTCTGTTTCTCGCCTCTGTTTCTCAACCTGTTTCTTGCCCTCTGTTTCTCGCACTCTGTTTCAGCCCCTCTCTTTCAGCCCCTCTGTTTCAGCCCCTCTTTTTCAGCCCCTCTGTTTCAGCACCTCTGTTTCAGCCCCTCTGTTTCTCGCCCTCAGTTTCATCCCCTCTGTTTCTCGCCCTCTGTTTCAGCCCCTCTGTTTCAGCCCCTCTCTTTCAGCACCTCTGTTTCAGCCCCTCTGTTTCAGCCCCTCTGTTTCAGCCTCTCTGTTTCAGCCCCTCTGTTTCTCGCCCTCTGTTTCTCGCACTCTGTTTCTCGCCCTCTGTTTCTCGCCCTCTGTTTCTCGCCCTCTGTTTCTCGCCTCTGTTTCTCAACCTCTGTTTCTCGCCCTCTGTTTCTTGCCCTCTGTTTTTGCCCCTCTGTTTCAGCCCCTCTGTTTCAGCCCCTCTGTTTCAGCCTCTCTGTTACAGCCCCTCTGTTTCAGCCCCTCTGTTTCAGCCCCTCTTTTTCAGCCCCTCTGTTTCAGCACCTCTGTTTCAGCCCCTCTGTTTCTCGCCATCAGTTTCATCCCCTCTGTTTCTCGCCCTCTGTTTCAGCCCCTCTGTTTCAGCCCCTCTGTTTCAGCACCTCTGTTTCAGCCCCTCTGTTTCAGCCCCTCTGTTTCAGCCTCTCTGTTTCAGCCCCTCTGTTTCAGCCCGTCTGTTTCTCGCCCTCTGTTTCAGCCCATCTGTTTCTCGCCCTCTGTTTCAGCCCCTCTGTTCCTCGCCCTCTGTTTCAGACCCTCTGTTAAAGCCCCTCTGTTTCAGCCCCTCTGTTTCAGCCACTCTGTTTCTCGCCCTCTGTTTCTCGCCCTCTGTTTCTCGCTCTCTGTTTCTCGCCCTCTGATTCAGCCCCTCTGTTTCAGCCCCTCTGTTTCAGCACCTCTGTTTCAGCCCCTCTGTTTCAGCCGCTCTGTTTCAGGCCCTCTGTTTCACCCCCTCTGTTTCTCGCCCTCTATTTCTCGCCCTCTGTTTCAGCCCCTCTGTTTGAGCCCAGCTGTTTCTCGCCCTCTGTTTATCGCCCTCTGTTTCTCGCCACTGTTTCTCAACATCTGTTTCTCGCCCTCTGTTTCTTGCCCTCTGTTTCAGCCCCTCTGTTTCAGCCCCTCTGTTTCTCGCCCTCTGTTTCTCGCCCTCTGTTTCTCGCCCTCTGTTTCTCTCCCTCTGTTTCAGCCCCTCTGTTTCAGCCTCTCTGTTACAGCCCCTCTGTTTCAGCCCCTCTGTTTCACCCCCTCTTTTTCAGCTCCTCTGTTTCAGCACCTCTGTTTCAGCCCCTCTGTTTCTCGCCCGAGGTTTCATCCCCTCTGTTTCTCGCCCTCTGTTTCAGCCCCTCTGTTTCAGCCCCTCTGTTTCAGCCCCTCTGTTTCAGCCCCTCTGCTTCAGCCTCTCTGTTTCAGCCCCTCTGTTTCAGCCCCTCTGTTTCTCGCCCTCTGTTTCAGCACCTCTGTTTCAGTCCCTCTGTTCCTGCCCCTCTGTTTCTCGCCCTCTGTTTCAGCCCCTCTGTTCCTCGCCCTCTGTTTCAGACCCTCTGTTTCAGCCCCTCTGTTTCAGCCCCTCTGTTTCAGCCCCTCTGTTTCTCGCCCTCTGTTTCTCGCCCTCTGTTTCTCGCTCTCTGTTTCTCGCCCTCTGTTTCAGCCCCTGTTTCAGCCCCTCTGTTTCAGCACCTCTGTTTCAGACCCTCTGTTTCAGCCGCTCTGTTTCAGGCCCTCTCTTTCAACCCCTCTGTTTCTCGCCCTCTGTTTCTCGCCCTCTGTTTCAGCCCCTCTGTTTGAGCCCCGCTGTTTCTCGCCCTCTGTTTCTCGCCCTCTGTTTCTCGCCCTCTGTTTCTCGATCTATGTTTCAGCCCCTCTGTTTCTCGCCCTCTGTTTCAGCCCCTCTGTTTCAGCCCCTCTGTTTCAGCCCCACTGTTTCAGCCTCTCTGTTTCAGCCCCTCTGTTTCAGCCCCTCTGTTTCAGCCCCTCTGTTTCAGCCCCTCTGTTTCTCGCCCTCTGTTTCACCCCCTCTGTTTCAGCACCTCTGTTTCAGCCCCTCTGTTTCACCCCCTCTGTTTCAGCCCCTCTGTTTCAGACCGTCTGTTTCAGCCCCTCTGTTTCAGGCACTCTGTTTCAGCCCCTCTGTTTCTCGCCCTCTGTTTCTCGCCCTCTGTTTCTCGCCCTCTGTTTCAGCCGCTCTGTTTCGTCCCCTCTGTTTCTCACCCTCTGTTTCAGCCCCTCTGTTTCAGCCCCTCTGTTTCACCCCCTCTGTTTCAGCACCTCTGTTTCAGCCCCTCTGTTTCTCGCCCTCTGTTTCTCGCACTCTGTTTCTCGCCCTCTGTTTCTCGCCCTCTGTTTCTCGCCCTCTGTTTCTCGCCTCTGTTTCTCAACCTCTGTTTCTCGCCCTCTGTTTCTTGCCCTCTGTTTCAGCCCCTCTGTTTCAGCCCCTCTGTTTCTCGCACTCTGTTTCTCGCCCTCTGTTTCTCGCCCTCTGTTTCAGCCGCTCTGTTTCGTCCCCTCTGTTTCTCACCCTCTGTTTCAGCCCCTCTATTTCAGCTCCTCTGTTTCAGCACCTCTTTTTCAGCCCCTCTGTTTCTCGCCCGAGGTTTCATCCCCTCTGTTTCTCGCCCTCTGTTTCAGCCCCTCTGTTTCAGCCCCTCTGTTTCAGCCCCTCTGTTTCAGCCTCTCTGTTTCAGCCCCTCTGTTTCAGCCCCTCTGTTTCTCGCCCTCTGTTTCAGCCCCTCTGTTTCAGTCCCTCTGTTCCTGCCCCTCTGTTTCTCGCCCTCTGTTTCAGCCCCTCTGTTCCTCGCCCTCTGTTTCAGACCCTCTGTTTCAGCCCCTCTGTTTCAGCCCCTCTGTTTCAGCCCCTCTGTTTCTCGCCCTCTGTTTCTCGCCCTCTGTTTCTCGCTCTCTGTTTCTCGCCCTCTGTTTCAGCCCCTCTGTTTCAGCCCCTCTGTTTCAGCACCTCTGTTTCAGCCCCTCTGTTTCAGCCGCTCTGTTTCAGGCCCTCTGTTTCAACCCCTCTGTTTCTCGCCCTCTGTTTCTCGCCCACTGTTTCAGCGCCTCTGTTTGAGCCCCGCTGTTTCTCGCCCTCTGTTTCTCGCCCTCTGTTTCTCGCCCTCTGTTTCTCGCCCTCTGTTTCTCGATCTATGTTTCAGCCCCTCTGTTTATCGCCCTCTGTTTCAGCACCTCTGTTTCAGCCCCTCTGTTTCAGCCCCTCTGTTTCAGCCTCTCTGTTTCAGCCCCTCTGTTTAAGCCCCTCTGTTTCAGCCCCTCTTTTTCAGCCCCTCTGTTTCAGCACCTCTGTTTCAGCCCCTCTGTTTCTCGCCCTCTGTTTCACCCCCTCTGTTTCAGCACCTCTGTTTCAGCCCCTCTGTTTCACCCCCTCTGTTTCAGCCCCTCTGTTTCAGACCGTCTGTTTCAGCCCCTCTGTTTCAGGCACTCTGTTTCAGCCCCTCTGTTTCTCGCCCTCTGTTTCTCGCCCTCTGTTTCTCGCCCTCTGTTTCAGCCGCTCTGTTTCACCCCCTCTGTTTCTCACCCTCTGTTTCAGCCCCTCTGTTTCAGCCCCTCTGTTTCACCCCCTCTGTTTCAGCACCTCTGTTTCAGCCCCTCTGTTTCTCGCCCTCTGTTTCTCGCACTCTGTTTCTCGCCCTCTATTTCTCGCCCTCTGTTTCTCGCCCTCTGTTTCTCGCCTCTGTTTCTCAACCTGTTTCTTGCCCTCTGTTTCTCGCACTCTGTTTCAGCCCCTCTGTTTCAGCCCCTCTGTTTCAGCCTCTCTGTTACAGCCCCTCTGTTTCAGCCCCTCTGTTTCAGCCCCTCTTTTTCAGCCCCTCTGTTTCAGCACCTCTGTTTCAGCCCCTCTGTTTCTCGCACTCAGTTTCATCCCCTCTGTTTCTCGCCCTCTGTTTCAGCCCCTCTGTTTCAGCCCCTCTGTTTCAGCACCTCTGTTTCAGCCCCATGTTTCAGCCCCTCAGTTTCAGCCTCTCTGTTTCAGCCCCTCTGTTTCTCGCCCTCTGTTTCTCGCCCTCTGTTTCTCGCCCTCTGTTTCTCGCCCTCTGTTTCGCGCCTCTGTTTCTCAACCTCTGTTTCTCGCCCTCTGTTTCTTGCCCTCTGTTTCAGCCCCTCTGTTTCAGCCCCTCTGTTTCAGCCCCTCTGTTTCAGCCTCTCTGTTACAGCCCCTCTGTTTCAGCCCCTCTGTTTCAGCCCCTCTTTTTCAGCCCCTCTGTTTCAGCACCTCTGTTTCAGCCCCTCTGTTTCTCGCCCTCAGTTTCATCCCCTCTGTTTCTCGCCCTCTGTTTCAGCCCCTCTGTTTCAGCCCCTCTGTTTCAGCACCTCTGTTTCAGCCCCTCTGTTTCAGCCCCTCTGTTTCAGCCTCTCTGTTTCAGCCCCTCTGTTTCAGCCCGTCTGTTTCTCGCCCTCTGTTTCAGCCCATCTGTTTCTCGCCCTCTCTTTCAGCCCCTCTGTTCCTCGCCCTCTGTTTCAGACCCTCTGTTAAAGCCCCTCTGTTTCAGCCCCTCTGTTTCAGCCACTCTGTTTCTCGCCCTCTGTTTCTCGCCCTCTGTTTCTCGCTCTCTGTTTCTCGCCCTCTGATTCAGCCCCTCTGTTTCAGCCCCTCTGTTTCAGCACCTCTGTTTCAGCCCCTCTGTTTCAGCCGCTCTGTTTCAGGCCCTCTGTTTCACCCCCTCTGTTTCTCGCCCTCTATTTCTCGCCCTCTGTTTCAGCCCCTCTGTTTGAGCCCAGCTGTTTCTCGCCCTCTGTTTCTCGCCCTCTTTTTCTCGCCCTCTGTTTCTCGCCCTCTGTTTCTCGCGCTATGTTTCAGCCCCTCTGTTTCTCGCCCTCTGTTTCAGCCCCTCTGTTTCAGCCCCTCTGTTTCAGCCCCTCTGTTTCAGCCTCTCTGTTTCAGCCGCTCTGTTTCAGCCCCTCTGTTTCAGCCCCTCTTTTTCAGCCCCTCTGTTTCAGCACCTCTGTTTCATCCCCTCTGTTTCTCGCCCTCTGTTCCAGCCCCTCTGTTTCTCGCCCTCTGTTTCAGCCCCTCTGTTTCAGCCCCTCTGTTTCAGCCCCTCTTTTTCAGCCCCTCTGTTTCTCGCCCTCTGTTTCTCGCCCTTGTGTCAGCCCCTCTGTTTCAGCCCCTCTGTTTCACGCCCTCTGTTTCTCGCCCTCTGTTTCTCGCCCTCTGTTTCTCGCCCTCTGTTTCAGCCCCTCTGTTTCAGCCCCTCTGTTTCAGCCCATCTGTTTCTCGCCCTCTGTTTCAGCCCCTATGTTTCAGCCCCTCTGTTTCAGCCCCTCTGTTTCAGCCCCTCTGTTTCTCGCCCTCTGTTTCTCGCCCTCTGTTTCTCGCCCTCTGTTTCAGCCCCTCTGTTTCAGCCCCTCTGTTTCAGCCCCTCTGTTTCTCGCCCTCTGTTTCAGCCCCTCTGTTTCAGCCCCTCTGTTTCAGCCCCTCTGTTTCTCGCCCTCTGTTCCAGCCCCTCTGTTTCAGCCACTCTGTTTCAGCCCCTCTGTTTCAGCCCGTCTGTTTCAGCCCCTCTGTTTCAGCCACTCTGTTTCTGCCCCTCTGTTTCTCGCCCTCTGTTTCACGCCCTCTGTTTCTCGCCCTCTCTTTCAGCCCCTCTATTTCAGCCCCTC